>NC_092341.1:9652500-9988750 GCF_046630445.1 Rutidosis leptorrhynchoides
CGTGAATCATCGGAATTAATCGAAGTTTTAGTTTAAATTTAATTGGAAATTTTCCGGGTTGTCATAGTACCTACCCGTTAAAAGAAATTTCGTCCCGAAATTTAGTTGTTGCCATCAATCGGCGTTGTTCATTCATAGACGAGGATATTTACATTTTATTTGATCTTCACGTTCCCAGGTATACTCAGGGCCTTTCGTGAATTCCAATGGGTATTGTTCTGTTTCAAGTGTTTAAATCATACGAACCATAAATTCTACAGGTTCTTCGATGAAGTGCATTTTTATTATTAATGCGAAGATCATTCAAAATGATGATGTTATACAAGTCATTTCAGTAAATTAGATACATGAAATGTGTTATGAATAATATTGAGCTCATTTAAAACCTTAAGCGTTTATGCCGTAATATTAGGGCAGACAAATAGAGAGGAGTTCGTGAAAATCACACTCATGAAATTTGATAGAGATTGTCATTGTTTACAACAAGAATATTTTAATGATGAATATAAGTTGAAAAATAAAGTTTTATCACTATTGAATAATATGGATAAAACGATTCGATTATAGGAAGAGTATAAACGAAGCTATCGTAAAAAAGTGAATGAGAAAATTAAATGTTCGCCTTAACTTTTGACGTAGTCACGATTGATTTCTGGAATTCAAGGAATTAAAGGAAATCTTCGTAATCTATAAGATTTGATTCTCCGTTAATTAAGGAATTTTGAGATTTCTTTGATTAAATGCGGTGAATTGCCTCGATTGCTGTGTTTGGAATTTTGCTATAAATTAGCTTCTTCCTTTTCATTATCTTCACCACTTCTATATTTTTTTTCCTAAATTCATACTTTCAAAAGATTTGTTAATATGCTCAATTCCGTATTGATACTTGTTATTATATTGACCATATATGCAGTCATCCTTCTTTTTCATTTACCACCAGAAGAATCTGTTTACTTCTACTATGCCCTTGGGGTTATAATGTTTTTAATTCAGTTTGTAATTTATGTGTTGTTATCAGGCTTTATATTTTTCCTTATATTTCGGAGCTCTTTGCCTTGTTATTCTCTTCTAGACTCTAAGTAAAGCGAGTAATGGTCCAGAATTCGTAGGTATGAAGTTTCGAATGAACATAATGTTCTAAGTAGAAAGGAACATTATATCATGATTTGATTTGGTAAATTACCAGAATTACTGAGGATAGAACTATCAAGAATATATCTTCTTGATATGTTCAGAGATTAAGTAGAATGTAAGAGTCATGTAACATGGCAAATGATGATTATAAAGTCTATGAATCATCATCTTTCATTAAAATTTAGCATAACTTACTGTAATATAATCACGTTGGCCTGACGTCATTATATTATATTAACTCATGCTTCAATTCCCAACACTACTTCAAATCATTCAAAATTTAAACTTGAATTTTTACAGAATATAGAAACTAAAACAGTTTCCTTTATGATGTAATAAAGATATCGCAAAGAGATAATTAATTGCTAACAAGAATCGTTATGAAGATATCTTCAGAAATATAGAGGATATTTATAACGAAAGATACGATGATATCTTAGAATTTTCTAAGATCAAATGATAATGAGGAAAATTCTTCTGTAAGGATTTAGAATGTGTAAGGAGATTATATGTCTTCTGTAATTTCCATCAGAAATCGAATCATCTGGATTCCTTGAGTATAGGTTTAGTCCTTGTGATTTGTCCACAGTCTCCTTCATAGTTTGCTCAATCTGCTTTCCAGTAAGAAATTTTCTATCGAGCATTCCTAATACCCCATTCTTTTTCATCAAACTCTTGGCCATTTAGGTCATCTACAATTTTGCTATTTCCTCTGCATTTAATACAGCCATATTTGAATCATCGGTTATCAATCCAAGATGGTTTCAAGAAATTTCATTTTTAGATGATTAAACACTGATTGTGATCGTCAAGATACAAAAGATGTTTTCAAGAATTTTGAATTTGAGTGTTGAACGCAGGATGTAAGCGTCAACATACATATGATGTTCTAGAATTTTGAAGGACATGAATATTTTTCTGGGTTTTATGAATAGAAGTGATGTTCTAGCACAATTTTGAAGTCAAAGTATAGCTTTGAAAGATGTAAGGATTTAGGAGTGATGTCACCTGTTAAATCAGAATATGTAATTGAATTTGTATGAAATTGATTGTTCTTTGGTGAACGGATACATATATTTTGTGAATGTAAGTAGGATAGTTACTGATTATTGAATCAGAATTGAAGAATGTACAATGTAACATATTAATATGAAATATAAATATTTCTCGGGTATTACCTACCCGTTAAAATATTTTCACAATTAACAGTTTGTACAAAATAGTTTTTAATTATAATCTTTATGAAGATATATATTCATATATATATTCTTCAGATGTAATCATGGATTTAATGAGTTAATATAATATTAAACTCATTTGATTTGCGGTTGAAACGAGAATAAATAATCTCCAAAACCTTAGAGATTTCCTAATTGTCGCAAAATATTTCGCTAATGAAGTTATGAATCAATACTTCATCGTTCATTGTTATTGATATACCTGGTATATGATGTTGGTGCTCATGGATTTCTTGTGAAATTCACAAGGTACGAATGATGTTTTCTAGAAAGTTTCGAGTATATCGAAAATGGAAGTGTAAAATCAAACATGTATTCGAATAATACACTTGGTTTATTATGAAATGAAGTTTATTGTGCTGAAGCAGTGATTAATGATTGTTAAGTCATCAATGAAGGGTGTACATCATAGCATATTAGTGATATGAATTAACCAAGTAGTACATACTAGTTAAGATTCACACGTAATAGCTTAGTACGAAAAGATTTATTATTGTTCCAAATCATATATATATATATATATATATATATATATATATATATATATATATATATATATATATATATATATATATATAAGTATACATATATAATTCTTCAGGAAGAATGATTCAATACATCTTAACTCATTATTACTAATATTCTTTGGTATCTATGGGGCGTATGATGTTGATATCCGAGGTACCAAGTGTGATGTTGAGACGTGGGATGCGGATGTTGTTGTTGATGAAGCTGGTGCTGTTGGTGGTGATGCTGATGGTACTGGTGCTGCTGCTAATGCTTGTAGATATTGCACCATATTCTCCAGAGCCACAACTTGAGCGTGAAGCTCGTTAACTTCTTCTATTATACTGGGATGATTGGCGGTTCAGACAAGGGGACGAATAAGATCTAGAATTCTAGATATTATATAATCGTGGCGAGCTGTTCTGGAAATGAGGGTGAAAATGATGTTTCAGACTGGTTCGCCGGTAAGTGCTTCAGGTTCTTCGCCAATAGGGCAATGTGATGGGTGAAAAGGATCACCTTCTTCACTTCTCCATTGATTGAGTCGACTACGAACCCACCCCCAATTCATCTAAAATAGATTATGGCTAATTGGTTCGTTTGTTTCGGTTACGCTGCCATTGGAGCTCGAGGAATCAAGTGAATAATCCATATTATATGACTGGAATTAGGGTTTGATATGAAATATGTGTTGAATATTGAATGATATATTCTCCTCTTCGAATACGTATATGTAGCAACAAGATTTCTGTAATTTACGGAGGAAATTTAGAAAAAGTGTCAGACAAAGTCTACTGGAATAGATATGATAAGATATGATAAGATAAGATATGATGTATCTATACTCCATTTATGCAATAATGGCAGTATGATGTGTCGAGATTATAAATAATAAACAAGTGGTTTCTGACAAGGAATGATAAACAAAATGCGAATATGGTCAAAGTCCAGGCTCACTAATGCATTCTAACAAAGACCAGTTAGATACATTAATGAAAAATCTGGTTTGCTATGACCAAGTAGTTGTATTTGAAGTATGCAGGAAATCTCAACCTAGAGAGAATAGTTGGTCGTTAGTTGACTAAGCAACAAAGTATCTGAGTATAATTGTTTGTTCGGAGGATTACTATTAATAGTAAATTTTCTCTTCAAGGAAGGTTTCTATTCTTGGAAAGTTTGTAAACACGTAATCAGATAACTTTCGATTAAAGACTTCCAATTCGTAATGGCCTATTCAGGTCTAGGGGCTTGAGCTATAGGATCCTTTAAATCGGTAATCCAAACCCTTCCATCCTAGAGTTTCGTAGACGCCACCTGTCAAGAAAGTTTAAAAGTATCGAGAAATCAAAGATTTAAAAGTAATGAATATGAATAGTGATGACATTATAATGTCTTTGAGATTCTCGATAACTCAATGACATTTTCCAATTCGCAGACCGATACATAAAGGCATAAGGTATATAGGTACGTAGTATAACAGAGAGGTTATATACGTTTGAGTATGAATAGTAACAAATATAGGAGTTTTAAAAATCATGGATAATATTTCATGTAATACATAGAATCATGATAGATGACATAGGAATGTCGAAAATTTCAATAATCATGAGTGACAGCCCTCGGTTTAACCAACCGAGGTGGTTTTATAAGGATAATGCGTGTGAGTTATTGAATATTGTGAATCACAATGGGAGTTCCTCCCGGAGTGACAGAATAAAAGATATGCTTATGTATGATGCACGTAATAATGTTCTAAAACTATAGGTCAGGCTGTAGACTAGACTTTAATGCACCCTATTAATCTGGGTTATCCACATTAAATTGCCTAATTCCCTACAACCACCGCTCTGATACCAACTGTAACACCCCGTCAAACACCATTAACGGCAATGTTAACTCTGGTCTTAGTGCTTGGCTTGACTTCTATGTAACAACAAAGTTTTACAGCGGAAGCAAAAAGTACCTGAGAATAAACATGCTTAAAAAGTCAACACGAGGTTAAGTGAGTACATAGGTTTGTCATAATTAATGATTTTGATAATAGTAATAGATCACAAGATTTCAGTTTCCATAAATATCCTTACACCGCAGTGTAATAAAAAGATTCTACAACCATGGGCACCTGGTAACAGCCTTAATGATAATAATATAATAATGAATACCCCTGATGTCTATAGAGCACCGAATCAAGTGCGAAAAATACCCTCGTAGAACTAAACATCCGTTGACTGCTAGCACGACTAGCCCGGATGGGGTTGTCAAACCCGATAGATCTATCAATAGGATTCACGCCTACGGTACAGAGACCAGTAGATTAGGTTACCAAGCTAGGGGAATAATTTTTGATTCTAACCCATGTAGAATTAAGTTTAGTACTTGTATCTATTTTGTAAAACAGATATAAAACATTGCATGTATTCTCAGCCCAAAAATATATAAAAAAAGGGAGCTATGAAAACTCACGATACTTTATTTCGTATTTCGTAGTAAATATGTGTATGATGGTACTGAACAAGTGCAGAGTTGTCTTCAGGTTCACGAACCTATATCAAGTATACATATTAACACATATATTCATAATCGAAAAAGTTTATATATATTATTTCATTTGTTATATATATATATATATATATATATATATATATATATATATATATATATATATATATATATATATATATATATACACTTATATATATACATTTTATGTATAAGTATTTGTTTGATAAAATGATTTTAATAATTATAATGAATAAAGAGTTGTATTATTTTGTAATAATAATAATAATAATAATAATAATAATAATAATAATAATAATAATAATAATAATAATAATAATAATAATAATAATAATAATAATAATAATAATGATAATGGTAATGGTAATATTCATAATAATTACGATACTAAAAATAATGATAACTTTAAAAAAATGATAATTTTAATAAATTGATATTTTCAATATAAATGTTAAAATGATAGTTTTGCTAATAATAATTCTTTTAATAATAATAACTTTATTAATAATGTTAAAACAAAAATTTGATAATAATAATAATAATAATAATAATAATAATAATAATAATAATAATAATAATTCATATATTAATAATGATAACATTAATGATATTAATAGTATACTTAGAGTAAAAGTGATTAATACTATTAGTGAAATGATAATTTTAATAGAAATATTACTTTTAATAATAATAGTAGATTTTAATAAAAATGGTAAGTTTAATAATAATAATAATAATAATAATAATAATAATAATAATAATAATAATAATAATAATAATAATAATAATAATAATAATAATAACTTTGCTAATAATTATTAATAATTAATAATAATAACGATCTTGTTACTAATGATAGTTTTTATATTAATACTACTTAAGGATAATACTAGTAATGATAATAATATTAGTAATAATGATAATAATAAAAATCTTACTTGTAAATATGACTATGATAACTAATACTTAATAATAATAATAATAATAATAATAATAATAATAATAATAATAATAATAATAATAATAATAATAATAATAATAATAATAATAATAATAATAATAATAATAATAATAATAATAATAATCATTATTATAATTATATTCATAAATGGTAATTAATATTTGTATTAGTAATAATAATAATAATAAAAATGATAATAATAATAATAATAATAAAAGAAAAGCTACCTTATAAGCCTTCTAAAAAAAATGGCACGAACCGGGTTCGAACCCAAGACCTCCCGCTCACTCACTAACACCCTTTACCATCCGACTATAGTTATTTTTCTGAAATTATATAAACTTCTAAATATATAACCCGTATTTTTAATACACCTTCTTCATCTTCTTCATTTGGAAATGGATCAAAAATATATCAATTTATCAAAACAAAATTTAGATACTTCCACATAATAATGACTAAACAATAACAAATGTTTAAATCAATTGAAAACAAAAAAAAATCAAAACAGTCTGGACAGCATCGCGACTGTTTTTTTTAAATTGATTTTTGCAATTGGTAACATTTTAGCTTACAATTTCTTCATGAACTACGTTTTAAAACTTTCCTAGAACATGTTTGAATCATCAATTATTCCAGAAACCTTAAAACCAATTCGAATTTCATGATGAATAAACTGTCTGACTTTTGAAAAACTATCTTTGACCTCGAAATCAAAACTCGATATTAGAAATTGGGTTTTGAAACTTTATAGGAAGTTTGTTTAGATGATTCCTAACAGGACTACTTTAATAGATTTTGAAGATTCATTAAAAATCGAGTTGTTAATTTGAGTTCAAGAACAGGGAATGTATATATATATATATATATATATATATATATATATATATATATATATATATATATATATATATATATATATATATATATATAAATCTTGTTTTAATTTCAAATTAGCAGCTGAGTATTGAATGATTACTTGATTGTTTATAGCCAGCAAACAAATTAAAAACCAGTAGAGAAGAAAAAAAATAATCACGATTTGATTAAAAAAAATGCCGACAGATAATATAAAAAAATATCATGATTAATTAAAAAAATACAACGTAGATATGCAGATTCACGATCTAAAAAAAAATATAAAGTAAATTCAGATAATGGATCACGTTTTAAAAAAAAAAAAATTAGTACACATATTTTGACTTTTAATTTATTTTTAATTGATATTAATTATTACTAAATATATTAATAAATAACTAATTAATAAATATAATGATAATAATTTGATAATATATTAATAAAAGTAATAATAATGATAATAATAGAAATAATAATAATATTATTAATAATAATACTAGTAATAATAATTATATTACTAATAATATGTAATATTAATAATAATGAAAATGATTATAAAAATAATATTATTAATGATAATAATAATATTATTTTTATAATAATAATAATTAATACAAATGTTAATAATGAAATTAATATAACATTTATATGTTAACCTGTAATTAGATGCAATATATTAATATTATATATAACATATCTTGAATATTTAATACTTATACATTTCATATATTTATTACAATATACATATAATATTTATTATGTATAGACATTATATGTGTATATACATATACATATATATATATATATATATATATATATATATATATATATATATATATATATATATATATATATATATATATATATATATATATATACATACATATTTAATTACACACAAGGTTCGTGAATCGTCGGAATTAGTCGAAGTTTTAGTTTAAATTTAATTAGAAATTTTTCGAGTTGTCATAAAAGCTGACCCATTGATCATCGTATCCTCACTTTACACCCACAAACACTCTCATCTTCAAACCCTAGAGAGAGGAAGAGTTTTAGAGAGAGGAAGCTCTATTTGGAGAAGAAGGAGTTGGATTCTCACCAAAGCTCGGGTTTTAAAGTCGTTCATCTCGTTCACAGCTACGTTGTGGTAGTATTGGTAAGTTCAAACTCTGAATTTCATTTGTTAGATTTGATATTCAAGTTAGGGTTTGAGTTTGATTAGTTGTGAAACCCTTTTTGATGATGAAGTGGGTTTATGGTGACTAGTTATTCTTGTCACTTGGCGGGTTTTTGGTTGGTTGATGATTTGGCCATGTTTAGGCTTTGATAATGGGTATAATCACTAGTGTTAG
The DNA here is from genome assembly GCF_046630445.1 of Rutidosis leptorrhynchoides. Lineage (NCBI taxonomy): Eukaryota > Viridiplantae > Streptophyta > Magnoliopsida > Asterales > Asteraceae > Rutidosis > Rutidosis leptorrhynchoides. Next base: position 9,661,071 of record NC_092341.1, read on the forward strand.
TGATTATGGAAGTGTTGAAACCCATTTGGGGGTATTTGGTTGACTAATTTTGAAATGGGTTAAAATTAGGGTTTATGTGTCATATTAGGTAAGACGAGTGTTTAACACTTGTGTTTGGGTTTATTTGGCGTATTAGGACCATTTTCACTTGTGTTAGTGATTATTGGTTAGTTTAGGAGCGGTTTTTGCTTGGAAGTGCATTCGGGTCGAAACTGCACTAAGTGTCAATTGGGTTGGTTTGTTAGTCCACCCTAATTGTGTTGTTTGTATTATGATAATGGAATAGGTACTTTCCATTGATGAGTTGCGGATTGTTCAGTTGCATTCATCAAGGCGACAAGGTGAGTGTTAATATCCTATGTGCATATGTATGTGTAAGATGGGTGCGGGTCGGGTGAAGTGGTTCTCGGTTATAGAGCTCACTTTACATATAGACGGATTTGATGGACTTGTGTATAGGTCCAATTGGCACGGTTGTGCGTTTTGGTTGACCACCTTTGGCGAGGTGCACACTTTGTGTGTACGTTATCACATATGCTTGTGATGTGGATTATACAAGCCCAACGGCGAAGGGTTGATATTGAGTTGTGATTTGGATAACCCCGATGATGTGGATTTTTATAATCCCGGGACCGTGGGTTTTGATTTGGGAAGTGGATCACGTGTGGATGCCGATTCACGATGATACGTGTGGTTTCAGTCATCTTATTGAGGTAGTGATCTCGTGTGAGTGCGGATTCACTAAGGCTCATGTAGTTCGGCCAACCTCGATGTTGTTGTGGTATTTAAGATAGTAGTCTCGTGTGGATGCGGATTTACTAAGGCTCGTGTAGTTCGGCCAATCTTCTTTTGTAAGATAGTAGTCTCGTGTGGATGCAGATTTACTAAGGCTCGTGTAGTTCGGCCAATCTTCTTTTGGTATTGGGTTAAGGGGTTAACCTTGGGCATTTTACGCTTTTTTGTTATATATATATATCGTCGTATTGTTGTGATGTAGCTAGCCCTCCGGGTGTAGCTTATTGATTCCATTTCTGCAAAGATAGATGCTTTCGAGAGACGAATGGAAAAGATGACTAAAGATATTCACGCAATACAAATTAGTTGTGAACAGTGTGGACGACCACATTTGACAAAAATTGTCTCAGTATTGAACAAACAATGGAACAAAGAGAGAATGTTTCATACATGAACCAAAGGCCTGGAAATAATTATCAGAATAATTATCAACCGCCAATACCAAACTACAATCAAAATCAGAATTATAACCGAAATATTCCTTACAACAACCAACAAGGTCCTAGCAATCAACAAGTATCTAATAATACTTACAACCAGCAAAGACCTATTTTTCCAATTAAACCACCACAAACCGGTGATAAAAAGACAAATTTAGAAGAGATTATGTCAAAACTAGTTGAATCTCAAACGTAGTTTTTCACATCTCAGAAACAAACCAATGAACAAAATGCTCAAGCATTTAGAAATCAACAAGCTTCAATCCAAAATCTGGAACAAGAAGTAAGCAACCTAGCAAGGTTGATAGGTGAAAGAAAACCCGGGAGTCTACTTAGCGATACAAATGCTAACCCCCGGAATGAAACAGCTAAAGCCATTACCACGAGAAGTGGTATTACACTTAAACCACCTGAAATACCTGAAATTTCTGATGACTCTATTCCTACTCCACAAGAACCACAATCTGAGCAAGAGAAGGAATCAGAACCGGTAGTTGAAAAGGTTAATGAAGATAATACAGTTAAGGCTAAACCTTATGTTAAACCATACCAACCACCGCTTTCTTACCCGAGTAAAATGAGAAAAGAAAAACTTGAAGCCGAGCAATCCAAATTCTTGGATATGTTTAAACAAATAAATGTCAATCTTCCTTTCATTGAAGTGATTTCAGGAATGCCTAGATATGCTAAATTTCTGAAAGATCTAATCACAAATAGAAAGAAAATGGAAGAACTCTCGACTATTACAATGAATGCTAATTGTTCTGCAGTACTGTTGAATAAGATACCAGAAAAATTATCAGATCCAGGAAGTTTCACAATTCCATGTTTTCTGGGTAGTCTTAGTTTAATAGAAGCATTGGCAGACTTAGGTGCTAGTATAAATTTAATGCCGTATTCACTATATGCTAAGCTAGACCTTGGAGAATTGAAACCAACACGAATAAGCATACAACTAGCCGATCTATCAGTAAAATATCCTAGAGGGATAATGGAGAACATGTTAGTTAAAGTTGGTACTTTAGTATTTCCAGTAGACTTTGTTATTCTGGACATGGAAGAAGATTCTCGTGTGATGCCCCGTATAAAACCATCGTGTACGATTCGTCAACAACAGGATCTTTACACGATCAAATACTATATGCTGTTTGAAAACCAGTTTGCATTCATAAAAAGATAGCGTTTTACAAAAGATAACGTGACACAGAGGTCATTACAAAGCCATTATTCAAATAACATAAGTTGCGAATGCAAAATAAAAGTTTCATGATTGAGACATCTCTAAGTAATGCAGCGGAAATCTAACACAGCAGGTCCTTAACAGCAAATCAATAACACCAAGACAGCAAGTCTAACAGCGGAAGCAACAAACCTCTAAGCACCTGAGAAAACATGCTTAAAAACGTCAACAATAATGTTCGTGAGCTATAGTTTACGTTGTAACAGTAATGTAAGATTGACCACGAGATTTCAATGTTTCAAAGTAGTAAGAAAAGTATATGTTTAACCGTGGGCACATGGTAACTAGACTTAATGTAAATATAAATATCACTCCCTAAAAGTACACATGGTGAGTGCGTATGTCCTCGAAGTATTAAACACCCGTTAAATGCTAGCACGACTAGCCCGAGTGGGGATGTCAAACCCTATGGATCCATATCTAAGATTCGCATCTACCGGTTCAAAAACCAATAGTTAAACATTACCGCGCTAAGGGGAAAGTTTATGCCGTTATATAACCCACACATATGTAAAGTTTAAGTACTCGTGTCAAATAAGTAAAACATAAAAAGTGCATGTATTCTCAGTCCCAAAAATAGTAAAGAAAAAGGGAAGCTATAACTCACAGTGAATAAGCAGTACAAGTCGATACGAAAGTGTGCAAGTAGTAAGTCGGTCCGAAAGGTCGTCAACCTAAATCAAAGGTTACTAGGTCAGTAGGTTATCTTTATAAGTTCTATTAGTGCATAAAATAAGTTTAAGTGTCATCATCATCATCGTTCATCATCATAAAAGCTAAGTAAGTTTGACAAGAATAGAGATCGAAACAATAGGCTGACTTCGGTCTGCTGTTACGACCTCTACGTAAATCTAAAAGACGCGTAATCAGTGGCTATGGCTCCGTATATGAGTCCCCTAGTTGGTGACCAATTTCCAGAACCAAGATCATCTTCGTTTGACCGTGGCGACGGTTTAAGTGCGAGTAGGTCAGAAATTTCAGCACAACGTTAATAGGGTGTAGTGACTTTCGGAAGGCCATAAATCCTAAACCGTAACTCGGATTAAGACGAGGTATAAACGGAAAATCATCTACTCGAACCAAATTAACTGAAAATCAACTTTCCAGTAGCTCAGGTTACAGATCAGATCCCCAAAAACAGTAAACAAGTGCTCCGGTGGGGTTCTTGGTGCTTGATGCTCATCACGGTTCTCATCCTTGATGCTTGTAGCTTCAAGTGTACAACTCATTAATGGGTTAGCATCACCTTGACCAAGATTCTACCATCAACACATAATATGTTAAGACCAAGTAAGAACACAACTCATTTAAGAGTTTTAGATGGATGATGAACTAAGGTTACATCATATCCTTAGTCTTAACACAATTACAAGTTCCATTTACAACTAAAGCTACAAACTTTACTTCAATCAAGCAAGTATGAACATAATCTAAGTCAAATGAAGTGATGGAACCCTAAACTAGAGAGCTTGGATCCCTTTCACACAAGTTATAAGGTCAGAAAGCTATAAAGCTTGAACCTTTAGTGTTCTTGAAGAACTTGAAGCATAAAGCTTAGATCTTTAAGTTATATGAAGACCATAAACACAAGTTTTGATCTTTATAACAAAATAATGAGATCATAAGTTAGAAAACTTAGATTCAACAAAAGATATGAAGATCCAAGCTAGAAAGCTTGCATCTTGGTTGTTCTTGAAGATCTTGAAGCATAAAGCTTGGATCTTTAAGTTACATGAAGATTACAAACACAAGTTTGAATCTTTATAACAAAATAACAAGATTAAATTTAAAAAATATATATAGATCTACAAAGTGGGTGAAGATTCAAAGCTAAAAAACTTGAATCTTCCATGTTCTTGAAAGATTCAAGTCCATGTTTGAATCTACAACATGTAATCAAGATCAAAAGCTAAAAAGCTTGATCTTTTAAAGAATGATGATGATCACGAAAAGGAAAGGAGATGAAGAAGAAAAAGAAAAATCAAAAACTTACAAGTTTTAGAGTGAGAAAGACTAGAAAGGAAATAAGAGAGTAAGTGTGTGTGAAATACAAATGAGAGCAAGTGTTAAATGGATGGAATAAGGGTGGTATTTATAGGAAATGAGGGTGAGGGTGGGGTGAGTTGGCCGAAATTTGGAGGAGGGATAAGGGGGACAAAAGTTTGATTTTTGGTTAATGGTTGTCTAAAGTAGGTGCTTATGTTAGGATCCCATGCAACATTAAGGATAATACTTGACATAAATGCTAGCATGTTCCCTCTAATAAATGGGCATTTGTCTTACATATTATTGGTTCACTAGTAATTAATAAGTGGGCTAAATAAATGGGCTACCAGCTACAGTAGGGTGGGCTTAAGTCCAACAAGGTAGAAAGTCCAACAAGACTAACTAGTAAGCATAATTAAATTACTACGCATAATTAAGCATCCAAAAACCCAGATAATTATTATTATAAAATAATAATTAAGATTTCGTAGTCATAATATTCCAATTACGACAAAAGTTAAACGTCTACGCAGTACACAGTTTGTTCGTAACGTCAAGTGACACTAACGGTCATAAAAGCTTCCGGTGAACAAGTTAAGTATCCTACGTACTCTAAGGCACGTTTTAATATATAAATGAAAGTAAACCATGTATATAAAGGTTCCAGAGTATAAAGTAGCACAGTACGCACAAATACACGGTTTCGCTAAAATACAAGGCATAAAAGCAAGTCGAAAAAGTCGGGTTGGTACATTACCCACCTGTTAATGGAAATTTTGTCCCGAAATTTAAGCTGAGGGAGATGGAGGAGCTGGGAAAAGGTGCGGATACTTCTACCTCATTTGATCTTCTCTTTCCCGGGTAAACTCAGGTCCTCGATTGGCATTCCATCGGACTCGGACGATCGGGATTCTGTTGTGTTTCAAAACTTTAACCACATGGTCCATAATTTCAACAGGCTCTTCCACGAAGTGGAGTTTGTCATCAACTGTAAGTTCTTCCAGGGGTATGATAAGTTCCAGTAGAGCAAGACACTTCTTCAAATTTGATACGTGGAAGGTAGGATGAACTGCGCTCATTTGAGTTGGAAGATCCAGATGGTAAGCTACGGGTCCAACACGTTCCAAAATTTTGAAAGGGCCAATGTATCGCGGGTTTAACTTTTCGCGCTTTCCAAATCGGATCACACCTTTCCAAGATGCGACTTTCAACATCACACGGTCACACACGTTGAATTCGAAGTCTTTACGTTTAAGATCAGCATAACTCTTTTGGCGATCACGGGCCGTCTTAAGTCTCGCTTGAATCTGGGCAATCTTCTCCGTCGTTTCATGGACTGTCTCGGGTCCGGTGATTTGCACTTCGCTTAACTCGGCCCAACAAATAGGAGATCGGCACTTGCGGCCATACAACACTTCAAAAGGTGCGGCATTAATACTCGAGTGATAACTGTTGTTGTAATAGAATTCGGCTAACGGCAAATGCCTTTCCCAAGACTTTTCGAAGTCAATAACACAGGCACTCAACATGTCCTCTAAAGTCTAAATCGTTCGTTCACTCTGACCGTCAGTCTGCGGGTGATATGCAGTGCTCATGTTGAGATGAGTTCTCAAGACTTCTTGCAAAGAATGCCAAAACCTTGAAGCAAAACGGGTATCGCGATCTGAGATAATCGATAAGGGCACACCATGACGGGATACAACCTCTTTGATGTATAGTTGAGCAAGTCTCTCCATTGTATCCGTTTCCTTCATGGCTAAGGAGTGTGCAGATTTAGTAAGTCGGTCAACGATAACCCAGATGGTATCATAACTACCTACCGTCTTCGGTAACTTTGTGATGAAGTCCATCGTTATCCTTTCCCACTTCCATTGCGGGATTTCCGGTTGTTGAAGTAATCCACATGGCCTTTTGTAGTGACCCGAACTTTTCCATGTTTATATATATTAATTGAGATTGATATTTACATGATTAAATGTTTCCAACATATTAAGCAATCAAACTTGTTAAGACTTGATTAATTGAAATAAGTTTCATATAGACAATTGACTACCCAAGTTGACCGGTGATTCACGAACGTTAAAACTTGTAAAAACTATATGATGACATATATATGGTTATATATATAGTTAACATGATATTATGATAAGTAAACATATCATTAAGTATATTAACAATGAACTACATATGTAAAAACAAGACTACTAACTTAATGATTTTGAAACGAGACATATATGTAACGATTATCGTTGTAACGACATTTAATGTATATATATCATATTAAGAGATATTTGTACATCAAAATATCATGATAATATAATAATTTAAAATCTCTTTTGATATTATAAACATTGGGTTAACAACATTTAACAAGATCGTTAACCTAAAGGTTTCAAAACAACATTTACATGTAACGACTAACGATGACTTAACGACTCAGTTAAAATGTATATACATGTAGTGTTTTAATATGTATTCATACACTTTTGAAAGACTTCAAGACACTTATCAAAATACTTCTACTTAACAAAAATGCTTACAATTACATCCTCGTTCAGTTTCATCTACAATTCTACTCGTATGCACCCGTATTCGTACTCGTACAATACACAGCTTTTAGATGTATGTACTATTGGTATATACACTCCAATGATCAGCTCTTAGCAGCCCATGTGAGTCACCTAACACATGTGGGAACCATCATTTGGCAACTAGCATGAAATATCTCATAAAATTACAAAAATATGAGTAATCATTCATGACTTATTTACATGAAAACAAAATTACATATCCTTTATATCTAATCCATACACCAACGACCAAAAACACCTACAAACACTTTAATTCTTCAATTTTCTTCATCTAATTGATCTCTCTCAAGTTCTATCTTCAAGTTCTAAGTGTTCTTCATAAATTCCAAAAGTTCTAGTTTCATAAAATCAAGAATACTTTCAAGTTTGCTAGCTCACTTCCAATCTTGTAAGGTGATCATCCAACCTCAAGAAATCTTTGTTTCTTACAGTAGGTTATCATTCTAATACAAGGTAATAATCATATTCAAACTTTGGTTCAATTTCTATAACTATGAGAATCTTATTTCAAGTGATGATCTTACTTGAACTTGTTTTCGTGTCATGATTCTGCTTCAAGAACTTCGAGCCATCCAAGGATCCGTTGAAGCTAGATCCATTTTTCTCTTTTCCAGTAGGTTTATCCAAGGAACTTAAGGTAGTAATGATGTTCATAACATCATTCGATTCATACATATAAAGCTATCTTATTCGAAGGTTTAAACTTGTAATCACTAGAACATAGTTTAGTTAATTCTAAACTTGTTCGCAAACAAAAGTTAATCCTTCTAACTTGACTTTTAAAATCAACTAAACACATGTTCTATATCTATATGATATGCTAACTTAATGATTTAAAACCTGAAAACACGAAAAACACCGTAAAACCGGATTTACGCCGTCGTAGTAACACCGCGGGCTGTTTTGGGTTAGTTAATTAAAAACTATGATAAACTTTGATTTAAAAGTTGTTATTCTGAGAAAATGATTTTTATTATGAACATGAAACTATATCCAAAAATTATGGTTAAACTCAAAGTGGAAGTATGTTTTCTAAAATGGTCATCTAAACGTCGTTCTTTCGACTGAAATGACTACCTTTACAAAAACGACTTGTAACTTATTTCTCCGACTATAAACCTATACTTTTCTGTTTAGATTCATAAAATAGAGTTCAATATGAAACCATAGCAATTTGATTCACTCAAAACGGATTTAAAATGAAGAAGTTATGGGTAAAACAAGATTGGATAATCTTTCTCATTTTAGCTACGTGAAAATTGGTAACAAATCTATTCCAACCATAACTTAATCAACTTGTATTGTATATTATGTAATCTTGAGATACCATAGACACGTATACAATGTTTCGACCTATCATGTCGACACATCTATATATATTTCGGAACAACCATAGACACTCTATATGTGAATGTTGGAGTTAGCTATACAGGGTTGAGGTTGATTCCAAAATATATATAGTTTGAGTTGTGATCAATACTGAGATACGTATACACTGGGTCATGGATTGATTCAAGATAATATTTATCGATTTATTTCTGTACATCTAACTGTGGACAACTAGTTGTAGGTTACTAACGAGGACAGCTGACTTAATAAACTTAAAACATCAAAATATATTAAAAGTGTTGTAAATATATTTTAAACATACTTTGATATATATGTATATATTGTTATAGGTTCGTGAATCAACCGGTGGTCAAGTCTTACTTCCCGACGAAGTAAAAATCTGTGAAAGTGAGTTATAGTCCCACTTTTAAAATCTAATATTTTTGGGATGAGAATACATGCAGGTTTTATAAATGATTTACAAAGTAGACACAAGTACGTGAAACTACATTCTATGGTTGAATTATCGAAATCGAATATGCCCCTTTTTATTAAGTCTGGTAATCTAAGAATTAGGGAACAGACACCCTAATTGACGCGAATCCTAAAGATAGATCTATTGGGCCTAACAAACCCCATCCAAAGAACCGGATGCTTTAGTACTTCGAAATTTATATCATATCCGAAGGGTGTCCCGGAATGATGGGGATATTCTTATATATCCATCTTATTAATGTCGGTTACCAGGTGTTCACCATATGAATGATTTTTATCTCTATGTATGGGATGTGTATTGAAATATGAAATCTTGTGGTCTATTATTATGATTTGATATATATAGGTTAAACCTATAACTCACCAACATTTTTGTTGACGTTTTAAGCATGTTTATTCTCAGGTGATTATTAAGAGCTTCCGCTGTCGCATACTTAAATAAGGACGAGATTTGGAGTCCATGCTTGTATGATATTGTGTAAAAACTGCATTCAAGAAACTTATTTTGTTGTAACATATTTGTATTGTAAACCATTATGTAATGGTCGTGTGTAAACAGGATATTTTAGATTATCATTATTTGATAATCTACGTAAAGCTTTTTAAACCTTTATTGATGAAATAAAGGTTATGGTTTGTTTTAAAATGAATGCAGTCTTTGAAAAACGTCTCATATAGAGGTCAAAACCTCGCAACGAAATCAATTAATATGGAACGTTTTTAATCAATAAGAACGGGACATTTCAGTTGGTATCCGAGCGTTGGTCTTAGAGAACCAGAAAATTTGCATTAGTGTGTCTTTTCGAGTTTGTTAGGATGCATTAGTGATTCTGGACTTCGACCGTGTTTTCTTTAAAAATGATTGCTTAACATTTTTGTTGGAAACTATATATTTTTAACATATGAATATTATGTGATATATTAATCTCTTAACGTGTTTGATATTATGTGATAGATGTCTACCTCTAGAACAAGTCCCATTGACTCACCTAATAATAATGAAGAGTCAAATGTAAATTGGAATGATTCGTGGACTGATTCATAAGTTCCCGAAGAGGAACTGGAAGAAGAGTCGGAACCGGAAGAAGAATCGGAACCGGAAGAAGAATCGGAATCGGAAGAAGAATCGGAACCGGTGGGGGAAATAATAAAACGGTTAAGTAAAAGAGAATCCTCAACCAACCGACCAAGGTTAATTATGGTCAATGGTGTTTCCGCCAAGGAAGCAAAATATTGGGAGGATTACCAATTCTCCGATGAATCGGATTCCGACGAGAATTCCAATGATGTTATAGAAATTACCCCAACTGAATTTAAAAAGGCAAAAGAAAATAATAAGGGAAAGGGCATAAAAATAGAGAAATCTAATTCCAACCCCGATGAAATTTATATGTATCGTCAACCCCCGAAGTCCTTAAGTTGTAACAATGACCCGGGAACCTCTAAACCACCAGGTTTTTCTAAACCAATGTGGACAACGATGGCTCGTATTAGGGGAACATCATATATCCCTAGAAACTTGGCAAAACGAACCAAAACCGAAGAAGAAGAAACGAGCGAGTCGGAATAAGATAGTTGTATTCGTGTGGTGTAATATATGTAATATAGTGTTCTTATGCTTTATGATATATGTAAAAATTGCTTGTATTAATAAGTATTTTTTTTATGAATCTAACTCTTGTCTATTTTACAGTTTAAAAACACAAAATGGATAGACAACCCAATATTTTAAGAGACCTACCCGGAGACATGATTGATGAAATCTTGTCTAGAGTCGGCCAGAATTCCTCGGCACAACTATTTAAGGCGAGATCAGTTTGTAAGACATTCGAAGAACGTTCCAAGAATGTCTTGGTTTATAAGAGACTTTCGTTTGAAAGATGGGGGATAGCACATTGGGAAACCCATAAGTTACGATGTGTTGACTTTGACGCATATATTGCGGGGAACCCAAATGCTATTTTACGCAACGGGTTAAGAAATTATTTTGACTCAATATATCCGAATATTGGACTTCGTGATTTAGAAAAAGTGGCTAACATGCAACATAAAGAAGCATGTTATGCTTACGGATTAGTAATGTTCGCTTCTCACCAAAGTGAGAACAAGAACATCGGGCTACAACTATTAAACAAAACGTTTCCACAAGTGACGGAGTCGGTAATTGGGGTAAGAAATGAGGTTTTTAGATTGTTACAGGACTGTTGGACATTACGTAACCCTCGTCCTTTTGACGATGTTACAACACGCTGTCTTATCAACGGCCATAACGGTTATGTTCCACAAGACCAAGGATGGGAAGTAATCCTAGTAAAACCAGAATGTATGACTTGTTTCTGGACGTATGAATTACGTGTCTTTATTGTCTTTGCTGAACAACTTGTGTACTAGCTAGAATTATCTTCACAACTATCTTGTATCAAAGTTATTGTGTGCTATATTTCATGCTTTATGTAAAATAAGCGGTATTGTAAGTTTGTAAAATATTGTATAAAAGTTTGAACGCGAAATATTATTATAATCAGTTTTTCATATAGAATTGTAGTAGTTGAATTGTATATTAGCTACTAAGTATGAACTTAACGGGTAGGTACTACCCGAATTTAAACTTATAAAACGCTAATATGAAGAAAAAGCTTTTATAAATGAGTTCATATTATGCTACGAAATACTATTAACTACTCTTAATATTCTGTATGATTAACTTGTTCCATTTGACTATTTTGAAGGAAATGGCACCGACTACTCGACACACCGTGAATATGAATGAAGAGGAATTCCGTACTTTTCTAGCTTCAAACATAGCCGCAGTACAGGCTGCGCTACATACCAACAATAACCTTGGATCTAGCAGTACAGGAAATCGTGTAGGATGCACCTACAAAGAATTCACTGCCTGCAAACCTTTGGAATTTGATGGAACCGAAGGACCGATCGGATTGAAACGGTGGACCGAGAAGGTCGAATCGGTGTTTGCCATAAGTAAGTGTACTGAAGAGGACAAAGTGAAGTACGCTACGCATACCTTCACAGGTTCTGCGTTAACATGGTGGAATACCTATCTAGAGCAAGTGGGACAAGATGATGCGTACGCACTACCGTGGTCAGCATTCAAGCACTTGATGAACGAGAAGTACCGTCCCAGAACCGAGGTCAATAAGCTCAAGACAGAACTTAGAGGGTTACGAACCCAAGGATTTGATATTACCACGTACGAAAGACGATTCACAGAATTGTGCCTATTGTGTCCGGGAGCATTCGAAGATGAGGAAGAGAAGATCGACGCATTTGTGAAAGGATTACCGGAAAGAATTCAAGAAGATATAAGTTCACACAAGCCCGCCTCTATACAACAGGCATGTAGAATGGCTCACAAACTAGTGAACCAGATTGAAGAAAGAATTAAAGAACAGACTGCTGAAGAGGCCAATGTGAAGCAAGTCAAAAGAAAGTGGGAGGATAACGGTGATAAGAATCACCAATACAACAACAACAACAACAATTACAACAATAATCGCAACAATTATCCCAACAATCGCAACATCAATCGCAACTACAACAAACGGCCCAACAACAACAACAACAACAACAACAGCAACAGCAACTACAACAATCATCCCAACAACAATAATAACCGCAACAACAACAACAATCAGAAGCAGCTATGCCAAAGGTGTGAAAAGTATCACTCGGGGTTCTGCACCAAATTTTGCAACAAGTGTAAAAGAAATGGTCATAGCGTGGCGAAGTGTGAGGTTTACGGACCAGGGGTTAATAGAACGAAAGGAACAAATGGTGTCGGAACGAGTAATGGCGGAGCAAGTAGTGTCGGAGCAAGTTATGCCAATGTAGTTTGTTATAAATGTGGAAAACCGGGCCACATTATTAGAAATTGCCCGAACCAGGAGAACACGAATGGACAAGGCCGCGGAAGAGTTTTCAATATTAATGCGGCAGAGGCACAGGAAGACCCGGAGCTTGTTACGGGTACGTTTCTTATTGACAATAAATCTGCTTACGTTTTATTTGATTCGGGTGCGGATAGAAGCTATATGTGTAGAGATTTTTGTGCTAAATTAAGTTGTCCATTGACGCCTTTGGATAGTAAATTTTTACTCGAATTAGCAAATGGTAAATTAATTTCAGCAGATAATATATGTCGGAATCGAGAAATTAAACTGGTTAGCGAAACATTTAAGATTGATTTGATACCAGTAGAGTTAGGGAGTTTTGATGTGATAATCGGTATGGACTGGTTGAAAGAAGTGAAAGCGGAGATCGTCTGTTACAAAAATGCAATTCGCATTATACGAGAAAAAGGAAAACCCTTAATGGTGTACGGAGAAAAGGGCAACACGAAGCTACATCTTATTAGTAATTTGAAGGCACAAAAACTAATAAGAAAAGGTTGCTATGCTGTTCTAGCACACGTCGAGAAAGTACAAACTGAAGAAAAGAGCATCAATGATGTTCCCATTGCAAAAGAATTTCCCGATGTATTTCCGAAAGAATTACCGGGATTACCCCCACATCGATCCGTTGAATTTCAAATAGATCTTGTACCAGGAGCTGCACCAATAGCTCGTGCTCCTTACAGACTTGCACCCAGCGAGATGAAAGAACTGCAAAGCTAATTACAAGAACTTTTAGAGCGTGGTTTCATTCGACCAAGCACATCACCGTGGGGAGCTCCTGTTTTGTTTGTCAAGAAGAAAGATGGTACATTCAGGTTGTGTATCGACTACCGAGAGTTGAACAAACTTACCATCAAGAACCGCTACCCACTACTGAGAATCGACGACTTATTTGATCAACTACAAGGCTCGTCTGTTTATTCAAAGATTGACTTACGTTCCGGGTATCATCAAATGCGGGTGAAAGAAGATGATATTCCAAAGACTGCTTTCAGAACACGTTACGGTCATTACGAGTTTATGGTCATGCCGTTTGGTTTAACTAATGCACCAGCTGTGTTCATGGACCTTATGAACCGAGTGTGTGGACCATACCTTGACAAGTTTGTCATTGTTTTCATTGATGACATACTTATTTACTCAAAGAATGACCAAGAACACGGTGAACATTTGAGAAAGGTGTTAGAAGTATTGAGGAAGGAAGAATTGTACGCTAAGTTTTCAAAGTGTGCATTTTGGTTGGAAGAAGTTCAATTCCTCGGTCACATAGTGAACAAAGAAGGTATTAAGGTGGATCCAGCAAAGATAGAAACTGTTGAAAAGTGGGAAACCCCGAAAACTCCGAAACACGTACGCCAGTTTTTAGGACTAGCTGGTTACTACAGAAGGTTCATCCAAGACTTTTCCAGAATAGCAAAACCCTTGACTGCATTAACGCATAAAGGGAAGAAATTTGAATGGAATGATGAACAAGAGAAAGCGTTTCAGTTATTGAAGAAAAAGCTAACTACGGCACCTATATTGTCATTGCATGAAGGGAATGATGATTTTGTGATTTATTGTGACGCATCAAAGCAAGGTCTCGGTTGTGTATTAATGCAACAAACGAAGGTGATTGCTTATGCGTCTAGACAATTGAAGATTCACGAACAAAATTATACGACGCATGATTTGGAATTAGGCGCGGTTGTTTTTTCATTAAAGACTTGGAGGCACTACTTATATGGGGTCAAAAGTATTATATATACCGACCACAAAAGTCTTCAACACATATTTAATCAGAAACAACTGAATATGAGGCAGCGTAGGTGGATTGAATTATTGAATGATTACGACTTTGAGATTCGTTACCACCCGGGGAAGGCAAATGTGGTAGCCGATGCCTTGAGCAGGAAGGACAGAGAACCCATTCGAGTAAAATCTATGAATATAATGATTCATAATAACCTTACTACTCAAATAAAGGAGGCGCAACAAGGAGTTTTAAAAGAGGGAAATTTAAAGGATGAAATACCCAAAGGATCGGAGAAGCATCTTAATATTCGGGAAGACGGAACCCGGTATAGGGCTGAAAGGATTTGGGTACCAAAATTTGGAGATATGAGAGAAATGGTACTTAGAGAAGCTCATAAAACCAGAAACTCAATGCATCCTGGAACGGGGAAGATGTACAAGGATCTCAAGAAACATTTTTGGTGGCCGGGTATGAAAGCCGATGTTGCTAAATATGTAGGAGAATGTTTGACGTGTTCTAAGGTCAAAGCTGAGCATCAGAAACCATCAGGTCTACTTCAACAACCCGAAATCCCGGAATGGAAATGGGAAAACATTACCATGGATTTCATCACTAAATTGCCAAGGACTGCAAGTGGTTTTGATACTATTTGGGTAATAGTTGATCGTCTCACCAAATCAGCACACTTCCTGCCAATAAGAGAAGATGACAAGATGGAGAAGTTAGCACGACTGTATTTGAAGGAAGTCGTCTCCAGACATGGAATACCAATCTCTATTATCTCTGATAGGGATGGCAGATTTATTTCAAGATTCTGGCAGACATTACAGCAAGCATTAGGAACTCGTCTAGACATGAGTACTGCCTATCATCCACAAACCGATGGGCAGAGCGAAAGGACGATACAAACGCTTGAAGACATGCTACGAGCATGTGTTATTGATTTCGGAAACAGTTGGGATCGACATCTACCGTTAGCAGAATTTTCCTACAACAACAGCTACCATTCAAGCATTGAGATGGCGCCGTTTGAAGCACTTTATGGTAGAAAGTGCAGGTCTCCGATTTGTTGGAATGAAGTGGGGGATAGACAGATTACGGGTTCGGAGATTATACAAGAAACTACCGAGAAGATCATCCAAATTCAACAACGGTTGAAAACTGCCCAATGTCGACAAAAGAGCTACGCTGACATTAAAAGAAAAGATATAGAATTTGAAATTGGAGAGATGGTCATGCTTAAAGTTGCACCTTGGAAAGGCGTTGTTCGATTTGGTAAACGAGGGAAATTAAATCCAAGGTATATTGGACCATTCATGATTATTGATCGTGTCGGACCAGTAGCTTACCGACTTGAGTTACCTCAACAACTCGCGGCTGTACATAACACTTTCCACGTCTCGAATTTGAAGAAATGTTTTGCTAAAGAAGATCTCACTATTCCGTTAGATGAAATCCAAATCAACGAAAAACTTCAATTCATCGAAGAACCCGTCGAAATAATGGATCGTGAGGTTAAAAGACTTAAGCAAAACAAGATACCAATTGTTAAGGTTCGATGGAATGCTCGTAGAGGACCCGAGTTCACCTGGGAGCGTGAAGATCAGATGAAGAAGAAATACCCGCATCTCTTTCCAGAAGATTCGTCAACACCTTCAACAACTTAAAATTTCGGGACGAAATTTATTTAACGGGTAGGTACTGTAGTGACCCGAACTTTTCCATGTTTATATATATTAATTGAGATTGATATTTACATGATTAAATGTTTTCAACATATTAAGCAATCAAACTTGTTAAGACTTGATTAATTGAAATAGGTTTCATATAGACAATTGACTACCCAAGTTGACCGGTGATTCACGAACGTTAAAACTTGTAAAAACTATATGATGACATATATATGGTTATATATATAGTTAACATGATATTATGATAAGTAAACATATCATTAAGTATATTAACAATGAACTACATATGTAAAAACAAGACTACTAACTTAATGATTTTGAAACGAGACATATATGTAACGATTATCGTTGTAACGACATTTAATGTATATATATCATATTAAGAGATATTTGTACATAATAATATCATGATAATATAATAATTTAAAATCTCTTTTGATATTATAAACATTGGGTTAACAATATTTAACAAGATCGTTAACCTAAAGGTTTCAAAACAACATTTACATGTAACGACTAACGATGACTTAACGACTCAGTTAAAATGTATATACATGTAGTGTTTTAATATGTATTCATACACTTTTGAAAGACTTCAAGACACTTATCAAAATACTTCTACTTAACAAAAATGCTTACAATTACATCCTCGTTCAGTTTCATCTACAATTCTACTCGTATGCACCCGTATTCGTACTCGTACAATACACAGCTTTTAGATGTATGTACTATTGGTATATACACTCCAATGATCAGCTCTTAGCAGCCCATGTGAGTCACCTAACACATGTGGGAACCATCATTTGGCAACTAGCATGAAATATCTCATAAAATTACAAAAATATGAGTAATCATTCATGACTTATTTACATGAAAACAAAATTACATATCCTTTATATCTAATCCATACACCAACGACCAAAAACACCTACAAACACTTTCATTCTTCAATTTTCTTCATCTAATTGATCTCTCTCAAGTTCTATCTTCAAGTTCTAAGTGTTCTTCATAAATTCCAAAAGTTCTAGTTTCATAAAATCAAGAATACTTTCAAGTTTGCTAGCTCACTTCCAATCTTGTAAGGTGATCATCCAACCTCAAGAAATCTTTGTTTCTTACAGTAGGTTATCATTCTAATACAAGGTAATAATCATATTCAAACTTTGGTTCAATTTCTATAACTATAACAATCTTATTTCAATTACTTGAACTTGTTTTCGTGTCATGATTCTGCTTCAAGAACTTCGAGCCATCCAAGGATCCGTTGAAGCTAGATCCATTTTTCTCTTTTCCAGTAGGTTTATCCAAGGAACTTAAGGTAGTAATGATGTTCATAACATCATTCGATTCATACATATAAAGCTATCTTATTCGAAGGTTTAAACTTGTAATCACTAGAACATAGTTTAGTTAATTCTAAACTTGTTCGCAAACAAAAGTTAATCCTTCTAACTTGACTTTTAAAATCAACTAAACACATGTTCTATATATATATGGTATGCTAACTTAATGATTTAAAACCTGAAAACACGAAAAACACCGTAAAACCGGATTTACGCCGTCGTAGTAACACCGCGGGCTGTTTTGGGTTAGTTAATTAAAAACTATGATAAACTTTGATTTAAAAGTTGTTATTCTGAGAAAATGATTTTTATTATGAACATGAAACTATATCCAAAAATTATGGTTAAACTCAAAGTGGAAGTATGTTTTCTAAAATGGTCATCTAGACGTCGTTCTTTCGACTGAAATGACTACCTTTACAAAAACGACTTGTAACTTATTTCTCCGACTATAAACCTATACTTTTCTGTTTAGATTCATAAAATAGAGTTCAATATGAAACCATAGCAATTTGATTCACTCAAAACGGATTTAAAATGAAGAAGTTATGGGTAAAACAAGATTGGATAATCTTTCTCATTTTAGCTACGTGAAAATTGGTAACAAATCTATTCCAACCATAACTTAATCAACTTGTATTGTATATTATGTAATCTTGAGATACCATAGACACGTATACAATGTTTCGACCTATCATGTCGACACATCTATATATATTTCGGAACAACCATAGACACTCTATATGTGAATGTTGGAGTTAGCTATACAGGGTTGAGGTTGATTCCAAAATATATATAGTTTGAGTTGTGATCAATACTGAGATACGTATACACTGGGTCGTGGATTGATTCAAGATAATATTTATCGATTTATTTTTGTACATCTAACTGTGGACAACTAGTTGTAGGTTACTAACGAGGACAGCTGACTTAATAAACTTAAAACATCAAAATATATTAAAAGTGTTGTAAATATATTTTAAACATACTTTGATATATATGTATATATTGTTATAGGTTCGTGAATCAACCGGTGGTCAAGTCTTACTTCCCGACGAAGTAAAAATCTGTGAAAGTGAGTTATAGTCCCACTTTTAAAATCTAATATTTTTGGGATGAGAATACATGCAGGTTTTATAAATGATTTACAAAGTAGACACAAGTACGTGAAACTACATTCTATGGTTGAATTATCGAAATCGAATATGCCCCTTTTTATTAAGTCTGGTAATCTAAGAATTAGGGAACAGACACCCTAATTGACGCGAATCCTAAAGATAGATCTATTGGGCCTAACAAACCCCATCCAAAGAACCGGATGCTTTAGTACTTCAAAATTTATATCATATCCGAAGGGTGTCCTGGAATGATGGGGATATTCTTATATATGCATCTTGTTAATGTCGGTTACCAGGTGTTCACCATATGAATGATTTTTATCTCTATGTATGGGATGTGTATTGAAATATGAAATCTTGTGGTCTATTATTATGATTTGATATATATAGGTTAAACCTATAACTCACCAACATTTTTGTTGACGTTTTAAGCATGTTTATTCTTAGGTGATTATTAAGAGCTTCCGCTGTCGCATACTTAAATAAGGACGAGATTTGGAGTCCATGCTTGTATGATATTGTGTAAAAACTGCATTCAAGAAACTTATTTTGTTGTAACATATTTGTATTGTAAACCATTATGTAATGGTCGTGTGTAAACAGGATATTTTAGATTATCATTATTTGATAATCTACGTAAAGCTTTTTAAACCTTTATTGATGAAATAAAGGTTATGGTTTGTTTTAAAATGAATGCAGTCTTTGAAAAACGTCTCATATAGAGGTCAAAACCTCGCAACGAAATCAATTAATATGGAACGTTTTTAATCAATAAGAACGGGACATTTCACCTTTGATGTTCGACCTTAACTTTCGAGCAAGTCAAACACTTACCAACGTAAGTTACAACATCCTTCTTTTAGGTTAGGCCACAAATACTGTTCCTTGAGATCGTGGTACATTTTATCAGCTCCTGCATGAATCGAATATCTCGACTTGTGGGCTTCATCTAGTATAAGGCTTCGTAGATCTCCATAACTAGGTACCCAAATCCTTCCGGCAAAGCATCGGAGTCCAGTCTCCTTAACCTCGAATCGTGAAAAGAGAATGTTCAAGTATTCTTGAGCAATATTCTCCTCTTTGAGAGCCTCTTCTTGAGCTACTCGGATCTGGATATTGAGATTTGAATGAATGATTATGTTCAAGGCACGGACACAAAGAGTACCGTCCTCTCCTTCTGGCTCAGGGCATCGGCTACAACATTTGCCTTTCCAGGATGGTAACGAAGTTCACATTCGTAGTCGTTCAGTGTCTTGATCCATCGTCGCTGCCTCATGTTCAGTTGTTTCTGATCGAATATGTGCTGGAGGCTTTTGTGGTCAGTGAAGATGGTACTTTTAGTCCCATAAAGATAGTGTCTCCATAATTTGAGCGCAAAGACAACGGCTCCAAGCTCGAGGTCGTGAGTAGTGTAGTTTTGCTCGTGAATCTTTAGTTGACGAGAAGCATAGGAAATAACCTTCGATCTTTGCATCAATACGCAACCAAAATCATTTTTTGAGGCATCACAATATACTACGAAATCATTACTGCTTTCAGGAAGAGATAAGATAGGTGCGGTGGTCAATTTCTGCTTCAAGTTTTGAAATGCTGATTCGTGTTCTTTTTCCCAAACGAACTTCTTCCCTTTGTAAGTCAGCGCGGTCAAAGGTCGCGAAATCAGAGAGAAACCTTCAATAAATCTTCGGTAGTAACCGGCAAGACCTAGAAATTGGCAGATGTGAGTAGGAGTAGTGGGGGTTTCCCACTTGCTGATAGCTTTGATCTTTGCGGGATCAACTTTGATACCTTGATCACTCATAATATGACCCAGAAATTGGACTTCCTTCAACCAAAATTCACACTTGGAGAATTTGGCATAAAGTTGTTCTTGTCTCAAGAGTTCCAACACTAGTCGAAGATGTTGTTCATGTGCTTCTTCACTTCGGGAATAGATGAGGATATCATCTATGAAAATGATAACGAACTTATCCAAATATGGCTTGCATACTTGATTCATGAGATCCATAAATACGGCAGGTGCGTTGGTTAAACCGAATGGCATCATTAGAAACTCATAGTAACCATAACGGGTTCTAAACGGAGTCTTCATCACATCGCTCTCCTTCACCCTCAGCTGGTGATAACCGGATCGCAAATCGATCTTGGAGTAAACGCTGGATCCTTGCAGCTGATCGAAAAGATCGTCAATTCTGGGAAGGGGATACCGATTCTTAATCATCAACTTGTTCAGCTCACGATAATCGATACACATGCGGAAAGATCCGTCCTTCTTCTTCACGAATAAAACAGGTGCACCCCAAGGCGATGAACTCGGTTGGATAAATTCACGGTCTAGCAATTCCTGCAGTTGACTCTACAACTCTTGCAGTTTGGAAGGTGCTAGTCGATAAGGTGCGCGAGCTATGGGTGCAGCTCCTGGCACTAGATTGATCTGGAACTCCACTGGTCTCGGTGGTGGTAATCCAGGCAATTCTTTCGGAAAGACATCGGGAAATTCGTTCACAACTCGTACATCTTTCACACTCTTCACCTTGGCTTCTAACGTTTTCACATGGGCTAAAATAGCAAGATGTCCTTTCTTCATGATCTTTTGTGCTTTCATGCAACTAATGAGGTTTAGCTTCGAACCACATCTCTCTCCATAAATAATCAGTAGCTCACCATCTCCGTGGGGTACACGAAGAGCTTTATCTCCACAGATAATGTCGGCCCTTATTTTGGTCAACCAGTCCATACCGACAATCACATCAAAACTTCACAATTTGATGGGTATCAAGTCAATCTCGAAATCCACACCAGCTATGTTGATAATAGCTCCTCGGCCAATTTGGTCAACTTTCTCAAGTTTTCCATTGGCTACCTCAACAAGCATACTCTCCTTTAAAGGAACTAACGACCAATCTATCTTAGAGCAAAAGTGTCTACAAACATAGCTCCTATCGGCACCAGTATCAAATAGGACAGAAGCTAATAGATTGTTAATAGTGAATATACCTGTAACCAAGTCGGGGTTCTCACGGGCATCCCTTGCGTTTACATTGAAAGCTCTTCCACGTGGTGGTCTGTCGTCCTTTCTCTTGTTGGGACACTCATTCCTGAAGTGGCCCTGTTGTCCGCACTCATAGCACTGTCTTGGTCCAGTAGGGTTTGTCTTCACCATTGGGGTGGAAATCTTGCAGTCCTTACCAATATGCCCGATCCTTTTGAACTTTGCACAGACCACATTATAGTACCCAGTATGGTGCTTGTAGCACCTCTTGCACTGTGGTAGAGTACCCTTGTAGTTGGTGTTCGAGCTGGTGTTTGGGTTGGGGTTCCTTCCGTCATTAAGCCTCTTAGCGGGGGTTTGATCATAGGCTCTCCCCTTGTTGTTGTCCCACTTACGCTTCTCACCACTGGCTCCCGATTCGGATTTTGCCTTTTCCGATTCCTTGCTGATAATTTGGTTCTTAAGGGTTTGCGCCATACGCATAGCTGCCGGGACGTTGGGTAGATTAGAAGATGTGACATTTCCTTAAATGGACTTGGGAAGTCCCCACAAGTATCGCTCCATTCTCTTAAATTCCAGGGTAACCATCGTGGGACACATCAGTGCTAATTCCAGATACCTACGGTTGTAACCATCAAGATCGTTTCCCACAACCTTCAACTCCCAGAACTCAACCTCCATTTTCTGTATCTCTGCTCTGGGGGAGTACTCTTCGATCAGGGCTCACTTAAATTCTTCCCACGTAGTGGCATAAGCCTCGTCAATACCCTTAGCTTGAGCCAGTGTGTTCCACCAGGTTAGGGCGCCGTCTGATAGCGTACATGAAGCATACTTGGTTTTGTTCGCCTCTGAGCAGTTGCTTACACGGAACACAGCTTCTAATTTCTCAAACCACCTAGTCAGACCAACTGGCCCCTCAGTACTGCTAAAGTTGTGGGGCTTGCAGCTTTGAAACTCTTTGTATGTGCACCTGTTACGAATGGGCTGGTTAACTGGTGGAGCTGGGGGATTGATTTCAGCAATAGCTGCGGCTACTCTTTCAATAATCATTTCCTCGATTTGTGCTGCTGTGGGCACTGCTCTTCCGTTAGCCATTGCTCTTCTAAACAGAAATTTTGACTTAAGTCAAAATCCGGCATTCAATAAATAATAATATAGTATATAGCAACCAACATGGAATCAACGCAACACATGTTAACTAAGCAATGCAACTAGATACAGATACCACAAAATCACCATACAGTAACGTAATTAGAACACCGTATAAAAAGTAAACAACACTAAGTTTCATTCATTAATAATAAGTTGCATACATCCGCATAAGTTCGTACAATACATGATTAAAACATGAAACTACAAACGAGATTACATAATGAAATCTACTACAATGCCCTATGGTGACGGTGGGTAAAGGATGTCCATTACGTGGGACATCTGGTCCTCGAGCTCAGTTACCCGAGCACGGAGGATCTCCACTTCCCTCGTCAGTTCCTCGACGGAGGGAGATGGTGGGGTAGGCGGTGCAGTCGGTACAGGTGGTGCAGGTGGTGCAGATGGTCCAGCGCCAGAAGTAGATGGTGCGCAATGGTAAGCCTTACGCACAAATGGATCGGCAGGATACGGCACAACCCGCTTGCGGGCGGTGACCCTAGTCCTCAGTCCAAGTGCACTAAAGAACGACCTACCTTCGTTAACCCCTAGAATAACGGTACCATCGAAACGATACCGCTTCTTCGGCGGGGTAGAGGGTGGCTGCACGGGCGCCTCTTCCGGGTCCTCGTCGGGATCCTCGTCACTGGAGTCATCAGAGGATGAGTCGTCGGATGATGAGTCGTCGGATGATAAGTCATCAAAAACAGTTGGAGGTGGCTCTACTCGGCCGGTAGTCATAATCCGGTATCTGAAAGGTGGGATCGGTATGACACGTACATCAGGAAGGCGTCTACACCAATGGTTATGCTCAACGGAACGGAACGTCCCCGTATTCCCCGGGAATCACAACATCACTGGAATGGTGCTGTGGCTCCGAGGGTCCTGGGATGAGTGGAGCTAGAATCTCTGGTGGATCCTCGTGTCCGTCTGAGGTGATCACTGGGTCGGGTGCATGGCCACTGGCTCCAGAGGACGAAGCGCCAGAGCCACTGGAGTGTGTCGATGACTGGATCTATGAATCTGCAACAATGGCAGGCGAGGTGGAGGGTGAGTCTGAGTCGCTCTCCAAAATGATAACGGGCGGGACATCCGACATCTGAACAGGGAAAAATAACTTTTTCCGTGTCAGTAAGTCATAAAGCAAGCATGTATTAGGCAAAATAACTACGACAGTCTAAATCATATATAGCAGTAAATAGCATGGCAATAATAGTAAATCGTACAGAAGTATCATGCAATCGAAAGCAGATAGTAGCATGCATTAATGAAAATCAAGTAGCAGTGTACGTCATATAGCAGTAAAAGTAAGCAGCAGCATGCAGTAAGTTTCGCGGAAACAAGTAAACTAGCAAGTTGTAGATTAGTCCTATTAGTGAATCCTACTTGGTCCGGTCTAGACTCACTAATGCAACCTAATTCCCTACAACCAATGCTCTGATACCAAATGTGACGCCCCGTACAAAACCATCTGTGCGATTCGTCAACAACAGGATCTTTACACAGTCAAATACTATATGCTGTTTGAAAACCAGTTTACATTTATAAAAAGATAGCGTTTTACAAAAGATAACATGACACAGAGGTCATTACAAAGTCATTATTCAAATAACATAAGTTGCGAATGCAAAATAAAAGTTTCATGATTGAGACATCTCTAAGTAATGCAGCGGAAATCTAACACAACGGGTCCTTAACAGCAAATCAATAACACCAAGACAGCAAGTCTAACAGCGAAAGCAACAAACCTCTAAGCACCTGAGAAAACATGCTTAAAAATGTCAACAATAATGTTGGTGAGCTATAGTTTAAGTTGTAACAGTAATGTAAGATTGACCACGAGATTTCAATGTTTCAAAGTAGTAAGAAAAGTATATGTTTAACCGTGGGCATATGGTAACAAGACTTAACGTAAATATAAATATCACCCCCTAAAATTACACCTGGCGAGTGCGTATGTTCTCGAAGTATTAAACACCCGTTAAATGCTAGCGCGACTAGCCCGAGTGGGGATGTCAAACCCTATGGATCCATATCTAAGATTCGCGTCTACCGGTTCAAAAACCAATAGTTAAACGTTACCGTGCTAAGGGGAAAGTTTATGCCGTTATATAACCCACACATATGTAAAGTTTAAGTACTCGTGTCAAATAAGTAAAACATAAAAAGCGCATGTATTCTCAGTCCCAAAAATAGTAAAGTAAAAAGGGAAGCTATAACTCACAGTGAATAAGCAATACAAGTCGATACGAAAGTGTGCAAGTAGTAAGTCGGTCTGAAGGGTCGTCAACCTAAATCAAAGGTTACTAGGTCAGTAGGTTGTCTTTATAAGTTCTATTAGTGCATAAAATAAGTTAAAGTGTCATCATCATCATCGTTCATCATCATAAAAGCTAACTAAGTTTGACAAGAATAGAGATCGAAATAATAGGCTGACTTCGGTCAGCTGTTACGACCTCTACGTAAATCGAAAAGACGCGTAATCAGTGGATATGGCTCCGTATATGAGTCCCATAGTTGCTGACCAATTTCCAGAACCAAACTCGTCTTCGTTTGACCGGGGCAACGGTTTAAGTGCGAGTAGGTCAGAAATTTCAGCACAACGTTAATAGGGTGTAATGACTTTCGAAAGGCCATAAATCCTAAACCGTAACTCGTATTAAGACGAGGTCTAAACGAAAAATCATCTAATAGAACCGAACTAACTGAAAATCAACTTTCCAGTAGCCCAGGTTACCGTTCAGATCCCAAAAAATATCAAACAAGTGCTCTGGTGGGGTTCTTGGTGCTTGATGCTCATCACGGTTCGCATCCTTGATGCTTGTAGGTTCAAGTGTACAACTCATTGATGGGTTAGCATCACCTTGACAAAGATTCTACCATCAACACACAATATGTTAAGACCAAGTAAGAACACAACTCATTTAAGAGTCTTAGATGGATGATGAACCAAGGTTACATCATATCCTTAGCCTTAACACAATTACAAGTTCCATTTACAACTAAAGCTACAAACTTTACTTCAATCAAGCAAGTATGAACATAATCTAAGTCAAATGAAGTGATGGAACCCTAAGCTAGAGAGCTTGGATCCCTTTCACACAAGTTATAAGGTCACAAAGCTAGAAAGCTTGAACCTTTAGTGTTCTTGAAGAACTTGAAGCATAAAGCTTAGATCTTTAAGTTATATGAAGACCATAAACACAAGTTTTGATCTTTATAACAAAATAATGAGATCATAAGTTATAAAACTTAGATCCAACAAAAGATATGAAGATCCAAGCTAGAAAGCTTGCATCTTGGTTGTTCTTGAAGATCTTGAAGCATAAAGCTTGGATCTTTAAGTTACATGAAGATTACAAACACAAGTTTGAATCTTTATAACAAAATAACAAGATTAAAGTAAAAAAATAATATAGATCTACAAAGTGGGTGAAGATTTAAAGCTAAAAAGCTTGAATCTTCCATGTTCTTGAAAGATTCAAATCCATGTTTGAACCTACAAGATGTAATCAAGATCAAAAGCTAAAAAGCTTGATCTTTTAAAGAATGATGATGATCACGAAAAGGAAAGGAGAAGAAGAAGAAGAAAAATCAAAAACTTACAAGTTTTAGAGTGAGAAAGACTAGAAAGGAAATAAGAGAGTAAGTGTGTGTTAAATACAAATGAGAGCAAGTGTTAAATGGATGGAATAAGGGTGGTATTTATAGGAAATGAGGGTGAGGGTGGGGTGAGTTGGCCGAAATTTGGAGGGGGGGACAAGGGGGACAAAAGTTTGCTTTTTGGTTAATGGTTGTCTAAAGTAGGTGCTTATGTTAGGATCTCATGCAACATTAAGGATAATACTTGACATAAATGCTAGCATGTTCTTTCTAATAAATGGGCATTTGTCTTACTTATTATTGGGTCACTAGTAATTAATAAGTGGCTAAACAAATGGGCTACTAGCTACAGTAGGGTGGGCTTAAGTCCAACAAGGTAGAAAGTCCAACAAGACTAACTAGTAAGCATAATTAAATTACTACGCATAATTAAGCATCCAAAAACCCAGGTAATTATTATTATAAAATAATAATTAAGATTTCGTAGTCATAATATTCCGATTATGACAAAAGTTAAACGTGTATGCAGTACGCAGTTTGTTCGTAACGTCAAGTGACACTAACGGTCATAAAAGCTTCCAGTGAACAAGTTAAGTATCCTACGTACTCTAAGGCACGTTTTAATATATAAATGAAAGTAAACCATGTATATAAAGGTTCTAGAGTATCAAGTAGCACAGTACGCACAAATACGCAGTTTCACTAAAATACAAGGCATAAAAGCAAGTCGAAAAAGTCGGGTCGTTAAATCTCAGTTCCTCTCATATTAGGAAGACCATTCTTAAACACGGCTAAAGCAATAATAGACGTGTTCGGTAATAAACTAACCCTAAGTATAGAGGACGAGAGTGTTACCTTTTCTGTTGACAGAGCCATGCAACAACCGCAATCTGCAGATGATACATGTTATTATATTCAAACTATAGATTCACATGCAGAATTGTTAGAAGAATTTCCAGAATTACAAGGAACAGGAGAATGTTCTTTAGGAGAAGGAACTGAACCAATTGATGAAGCTGAAATGTTAGCCGCACTCAAGGCTAATGAATACGAACCAACAACAGAAGAACTTCAAATGCTAAAAGAGGAAGACAGATATCGATACAAATCATCGATAGAAGAACCGCCGACATTAGAGTTAAAGCCACTTCCTAACTATTTGGAATACGCTTATTTACATGGTGAATCTGAATTACCTGTAATAATATCGTCTTCTCTTACTGAAAATGAAAAATCTCAACTCATTTCTGTGCTAAAAGCTCATAAACCAGCTATTGCATGGAAGATTCATGACATTAAAGGCATAAGTCCTTCGTATTGCACACATAAAATTCTTATGGAAGAAGGTCATAAAACGTATGTGCAACGCCAACGAAGACTAAATCCTAATATGCAAGATGTTGTTAAGAAAGAAATTATTAAACTACTAGATGCAAGTTTAATTTATCCAATCTCTGATAGTCCATGGGTAAGCCCAGTTCAATGTGTACCTAAGAAGGGTGGCATGACTGTCATCACAAATGAAAAAAAATGAGCTTATTCCTACTAGGACTGTAATAGGATGGCGTGTTTGTATTGATTAAAGAAAATTAAATGACGCCACCAGAAAAGATCACTTTCCCTTACCTTTCATTGA
Source organism: Rutidosis leptorrhynchoides (assembly GCF_046630445.1). NCBI lineage: Eukaryota > Viridiplantae > Streptophyta > Magnoliopsida > Asterales > Asteraceae > Rutidosis > Rutidosis leptorrhynchoides. Next base: position 9,689,128 of record NC_092341.1, read on the forward strand.
TCAAATGTTGGAAAGGTTAGCCGGAAACAGTTACTATTGTTTTCTTGACGGTTTCTCCGGATACTTTCAAATTCCAATCGCACTCGAGGACCAAGAGAAAACCACGTTCATATGCCCTTATGGTACTTTTGCTTATAAACGCATGCCATTTGGACTTTGCAACGCCCCAGCACCCTTTCAAAGGTGCATGATGGCGATTTTTCACGACATGATAGAAGAATGCATGGAAGTTTTCATGGATGACTTTTCAGTCTTCGGTGATACTTTTGAAACATGTCTAGTTAATCTTGAACGAATGCTTATTAGATGCGAGCAATCAAATCTAGTTCTTAATTGGGAGAAATGCCATTTCATGGTTAAAGAAGGCATCGTTCTTGGTCATAAATTTCAAAGGAAGGAATTGAAGTGGATAGAGCTAAAGTAGATGTAATTGCTAAACTTCCACATCCCACCAATATTAGAGGAGTTAGGAGTTTTCTAGGGCATGCCGGTTTTTACCGACGTTTCATAAAAGATTTTTCTAAAATTGCCACTCCTATGAATAAACTCCTAGAAAAGGATGCTCCATTCATCTTTTCAGATGAATGCATCAAAAATTTTAATATTCTAAAAGAAACACTCACTAATGCACCGATCATGATAACTCCAAATTGGAATCTACCATTTGAACTCATGTGCGATGCAAGTGATTTTGCAATTGGAGACGTTTTAGGACAAAGGATTGAAAAACAATTTCAACCTATTTATTACGCTAGTAAGACATTACAAGGAGCACAAAATAATTACACAACTACTGAAAAAGAACTCCTTGCTATTGTCTTTGCTTTTGACAAATTTCGTTCATATCTCGTTCTAGCTAAAACGGTGGTCTATACCGACCATTCTGCTCTTACATACTTATTTTCAAAACAAGATGCCAAACCACGATTAATCCGTTGGATCTTACTCTTACAAGAGTACGATATTGAAATCCGAGAAAAAAAAAGGGAGCAGAAAATCTCGCCGCTGATCATCTTTCTCATCTTGAAAATCCTGAATTAGAAGTTCTAAATGAATCGGCTATACAAGATAACTTTCCTGATGAATATCTATTGAGAATCGATTATAATGAAATTCCATAGTTTGCAGACTATGCAAACTATTTAGTATGTAGATTTCTTGAAAAAGGGTTGTCGTACCAAAAACGAAAGAAATTCTTTAGTGATATAAAACACTATTTCTGGGAAGATCCACATTTGTTTAAAATTTGTCCCGATGGAATAATACGCCGATGTGTATTCGGAGATGAAGCAAGTCAAATCTTAAACCATTGTCACACAGGACCAACAGGAGGGCATTATGGGCCTCAACTTACCGCAAGAAAAGTCTACGATGCTGGATTTTATTGGCCTACAATTTTCAACGACGCACACTTTCTTTGTAAATCCTGTGATGCTTGTCAAAGGGCAGGAAAAATAAGTCAACGTGATGAAATGCCACAAAATGTCATTCAAGTATGTGAAGTATTTGACGTTTGGGGTATTGACTTTATGGGTCCATTTCCAAAATCTCATAATAATCTCTACATTCTCGTTGCCATTGATTATGTATCTAAATGGGCGGAAGCACAAGCTCTCCCAACTAACGATGCACGAGTTGTAGTCAATTTTTTAAAACGTCTTTTTGCTAGGTTCAGAACACTGAAAGCTTTAATAAGTGATCGAGTACTCATTTTTGTAATAATCAACTTGAGAAATTTCTCAAAAGATATTGAGTAACTCATAAAATCTCAACCGCTTATCATCCACAAACAAGTGGACAAGTTGAAAATACCAACCGAGCTTTAAAACGTATTCTAGAGAAAATCGTAGGATCAAATCCGAAGGAATGGTCCATGAAATTAGAGGATGCACTCTGGGCTTTTAGAACAGCCTACAAAACTCCAATTGGAACCACACCTTTTAAACTCGTTTACGGAAAATCATGTCACCTTCCAGTAGAAATTGAGCACAAAGCATTTTGGGCTTTAAAGACATGTAATCTTGATTTACATGAAGCTGGACGTCTACGGTTAAGTCAATTAAACGAATTAGAAGAGTTGAGACATGAAGCATATGAAAATTCGTTAATCTATAAGGAATGAACGAAGAAATGGCATGATAAAAGAATCAGAAGTTCAAAAGAATTTAAGGAAGGAGACAGAGTCCTTCTTTTCAATTCACAATTCAAGCTATTTCCTGGAAAATTGAAATCTAGATGGTCTGGACCATTCATAGTCAAAAGAGTTTTCCCATACGGAACAATAGAGTTAATAAATTCAAATGGGATTGAATTTAAAGTTAATGGTCACAGAGTTAAACATTACATACATGGTCCGATGGAAGTTGACAATGAAGTCAATCATAATTTCACCACTCAAGAAAACCCTCAGAATGAAAACATAAATATGTTATCAACGACATATAAAAAACCAAAATCAGAAGACGGGGAAGCTTCAAATTGGAGTGATGAAGAAGAATTTCTATATAAACCTCCCATTCTAAGAAACGAAGAAAATTGTGAACAAGAAGTTCAAGTAGAAGTAAAAAAACCAAGAAAATACCACTTGGAAAAGGTTAACAAACCAACTCTACTTACTAAAGAGAGAGACCCGGGTGAATTTATCATTTCTTGCTTGCTTAATGATGGTGCTATGTGTAATGAGCTCGCAGATTTAGGAGCAAGTGCAAATGTTATGCCTCTTTCCTTATACAAAAGATTAGGTGTGGGTAAATTAAGACCAACCAGAATATGTGTTCAATTATTTGATCAAACCATTAAACACCCGATTGGAATTGCTAATAATTTACTTGTTAAAGTGGGAAGTTTGACCTTTGTTGCAAACTTTATAGTTATTAATATAGAGGAAGACCTTGAATAATTATTGGTATTTATAGATATCCCGCCCACCGTACCCAGTCAACCGTATGTGGCTATATATAAATACGTCAAATTATAAGTTTGTATATTAAATTAACAAGGTATTGTTTAGTTAATATAAAACCCATTAATAGCCCATAGTCTAATTTCCACAAGTGTCGTTCTTTTATCCAAACCCCAATTATGGTACAAAGCCCAATTACCCAATTTTAGTAATTAGCCCAACATCATGATTACTTCGGATTAAATAAGCATAATAATAACTTAGCTACGAGACATTAATGTAAAAAGGTTGAACATAACTTACAATTTTACACAAGATATTTATTTATTTAGAGAATGGATATACTTAAACCTTGCTACAACACTTATAGGCAGTGTACCTAATCGTACAGTAGTGTAGTTTTTAGTAAGTCCGGTTCGTTCCACAGGGAATCTTTTTTAAACAAAGCTTAACGCTATATTAGTTTACTTTTATAAAAATACATATATATATATATATATATATATATATATATATATATATATATATAAGTAATATTATTATTATAAAGGGAGGTTTTTATCGTTTAATGACCGGTTTGTCGATTTTAAAACTTTAGTCGCAGTTAAAACCAAATGTAAAATAATAAATATAAATACAAGCCTTAAATTAAAGCGTAAAGTAAATAATGATAATGAAATTGCGAATAATAAAAGTGCGATAAAATAAACTTTCGATAATTAAAAAGTACGATAATTAAAAGTGCAATAATAATAAAAATGCGATAATTAGAAGTGCAATTAAATATAAAATAAAGGAAATTAAATATGAAATAAAAGAATTATGCTTATTTAAACTTCCGTAATCATGATGTTTGACGTGTTGATTTTAGTTTTATGCCCATGGGTTAATTGTCCTTTGTCCTGGATTATTTAATATGTCCATACGGATTTGTCCATAATAGTCCATCAGTCATAAATATAAAGAGCGAAAGCCTTCGTCAAATTATTCTTATTCCCGAAGTCAAATATTCCAACTAATTGGGGATTCGAATTGTAACAAGGTTTTAATACTTTGTTTAATGAATACACCAGGTTATCGACTGCGTGTAAACCAAGGTTTTACTACTTTGTTAACAATTACACCAATTACCCTTGAATGTAATTCACCCCTGTTTCAACAAGTTTATTAACTATTAATCCAGTTCCGTATCCGGTAAAATGAATAATTATTGGTATTTATAGATATCCCGCCCACCGTACCCAGTCAAGCGTATGTGGTTATATATAAATACGTCAAATTATAAGTTTGTATATTAAATTAACAAGGTATTGTTTAGTTAATATAAAACCCATTAATAGCCCATAGTCTAATTTCCACAAGTGTCGTTCTTTTATCCAAACCCCAATTATGGTACAAAGCCCAATTACCCAATTTTAGTAATTAGCCCAACATCATGATTACTTCGGATTAAATAAGCATAATAATAACTTAGCTACGAGACATTAATGTAAAAAGGTTGAACATAACTTACAATGATTAAAAATAGCGTAGCGTTACACGGACAGAATTTCGACTTACACCCTTATAATATTCGCTAACATACCCTTATTATTAGAATTATAATTAAAATTAAAATATAAATTATAAATATATATATATTTTACGTATGAATGAGGAGAAGAAAAAGAATGATGATTACGATCAGAATGCGCGAGCTTTATAGGGATTTTCTGAAATTGGGTCTCCGCGACTCGCGGCCTTTTTGGCCTTCAAACTCCGCGAGTCGCGGAGTTTACTTTTACAGCTCACCCATGTTTGGAGTCTTTCTTGCCGACGATTTATTTTATATATATAATTAATATAATTAATTATATATTATATTATATTTATATACATAGTTAACTTGTAATTTTTAGTCCGTTGCGTCGAGCGTTAAGAGTTGACTCTGGTCCCGGTTCTGGATTTTCGAACGTCCTTGCGTACAATTTAATATCTTGTACTTTGCGTTTTGAATCTTGTACTCTTGTAATTTCGAGACGTTTCTTATCAATAATTGGAACCTCTTTGATTGTCTTTTGTACTTTTGAGCTTTTTGGTCGTTTGCGTCTTTAATTCGTCGAATCTGTCTTTTGTCTTCGCCTTTTATTATTTAAACGAATATCACTTGTAAATAGAACAATTGCAACTAAAAGCTTGTCTTTCTTGAGGAATAATGCTATGAAATATATGTTCGTTTTTAGCATTATCAAATATTCCCACACTTGAGCGTTGCTTGTCCTCAAGCAATATCGTCTTGAAATACTAGAATCACTTCTTTATTCTTCACACTTTGTACATCAGTGATTTCTATACGGCGGTATAAACAATGGTAGTAACGATATGGTTTACAGTCCCACATGACTATAAAATTTAGATCCATTAAGGAAACTGGATCTTTATGAAAACATTTGATCTTTTGAAAATTAAATCTAGTTTTTACCCTAGATAAGTTTTCCGGAATAACCCTTTACCGGTGTTTGCAAAATATTTTTGTGGGTTTGGTGGGTTTCAGATTTGAAAATTTTAGCTCAAAACTTATGGTTTTGTGTTACCCACTCGCTAACCTTGTATTTGGAAAGCAACACGTCCAGTTTACTTGTCCCGTATATTACCTTTCGGTAAACTACCGTCCGGTTGTAAAGGAAAGCGTTGAACAAGCAACTGTTAAGGCAATGTCCCCTGACATGCTTTTAATTATGGTCTATAACGTGTCGGACGCAATTACTATCCTTGGTAGGAGCAATAGTAAAGCTCACCCTTATAATTTTTCGGTCTGGCACAAGGTCCTGTCTTTGACCACTATGCAACCACCGTTCTTACGGTTGACACCCGATTTGGTTCCGGTGACCTAATGAATTCCAGGTGAATTCCTAGGATTTTACGTTCAATGGTAATGAACACATTGAAAATAGGGTTTTCAGAAAACAAATCGGTTTGTAATTTTGATCAAAATATTTTCTCGTTCAAGCTCGAGTTTAGATATCATTGAATTCCATGAGTTTGTAATTCTCAATCTTTAAGGTCAATCTCAAGGATTGAGTAATATCAGGCTTAAAAGCTGATTTTTGATCTTTTAAGGAGATTATCCTTTCTGGGGATCTGATTCATTAGTCTTATCAAGCTAATTTGCATGGTGCCCCCCATTGTACGAGATAAATCCTTCTCATGGTTAGGATAAATCTGACCACTTGGCGACCCTGTTTAATGCTGAGGTCCGTGGATTTCCTGCTGATTTTAGTGATGACTTTTCTGGATTTTTCGTCAACCTACAGCTGGTCTGGACGACAACTTCATGACCTAAATCAAGAAGCACGTGTCTTTTTCGGAAGACTTTACTTCCTTTTAATGATGGAATTGATTCATCGTGTAGATCCATCTTTTCTTTTCTTTCATTGGGTAAAACAGTTTAGTTTAGTCCAAAGCAAAAGTATTTTCAGTTATTTGTTACAGAAAAATGTGATATATGTTTAAGATAACTTGGTAAATTTTCCCATACTTGGCTTTTATTTTCCTTTTTATCGTCCTCTATTCCATTTTAAATGAATTTTAACATTTTAGTTTGTTTCTCAATTTATGTCCTTTCCGAGGTAACAATAATTTCGGTGTTAACACCTAGTTTTATCGTTCATAAATATGTATAAACATGAATTTGAGTTCATTTAATTGAAAATTTTGAAAAATTTTACTAAAATTTTGAAAAATTATACTGGCTACCCAATTTTACCCAATTCTAGTAAAATTTTTCAAAATTTTCAATTAAATGAATTCAAAATCATGTTTATACATATTTATGAACGATAAAACTAGGTTTTAACACCGAAATTATTGTTACCTCGGAAAGGACATAAATTGAGAAACAAACTAAAATGTTAAAATTCATTTAAAATGGAATAGAGGACGATAAAAAGGAAAATAAAAAGCCAAGTGTGGGAAAATTTACCAAGTTATCTTAACATATGTCACATATATCTGTAACAAATAACTGAAAATACTTTTGCTTTGGACTAAACTAAACTGTTTTACCCGATGAAAGAAAAGAAGAGATGGATCTACACGATGAATCAATTCCATCATTAAAAGGAAGTAAAGTCTTCCGAAAAAGACACGCACTTCTTGATTTAGGTCAAGAAGTTGTCGTCCAGACCAGCTGTAGGTTGACGAAAAATCTAGAAAAGTCATCTCTAAAATCAGCAGGAAATCCACGGACCTCAGCATTAAACAGGGTCGCCAAGTGGTCAGATTTATCCTAACCATGAGAAGGATTTATCTCGTACAATGGGGGGGCACCATGCAAATTAGCTGGATAAGACTAATGAATCAGATCCCCAGAAAGGATAATCTCCTTAAAGATTAAAAATCAGCTTTTAAGACTGATATTACTCAATCCTAGAGATTGACCTTAAAGATTGAGAATTCAAACTCATGGAATTCAATGATATCTAAACTCGAGCTTGAACGAGAAAATATTTTGATCAAAAATACAAACCGATTTGTTTTCTGAAAACCCATTTTCAATACGTTCATTACCATTGAACGAAAAATCCTAGGAATTCACCTGGAATTCATTAGGTCACCTGAACTAAATCGGGTGTCAACCGTAAGAACGGTGGTTGCATAGCATGGTCAAAGACAGGACCTTGTGCCAGACCGAAAAATTATAAGGGTGAGCTTTACTATTGCTCCTACCAAGGATAGTAATTGCGTCCGACACGTTATAGACCATAATCAAAAGCATGTCACGGGACATTGCCTTAACAGTTGCTTGTTCAAACGCTTTCCTTTACAACCGGACGGTAGTTTGCCGAAAGGTAATATACGGAACAAGTAAACTGGACGTGTTGCTTTCCAAATACAAGGTTAGCAAGTGGGTGACACAAAACCGCAAGTTTTGAGCTAAAATTTTCAAATCTGAAACCCACCAAACCCACAAAAATATTTTGCAAACACCGGTAAAGGGTTATTCCGGAAAACTTATCTAGGGTAAAAACTAGATTTAATTTTCAAAAGATCAAATGTTTTCATAAAGATCCAATTTCCTTAATGGATCTAAATTTTTAGAGTCATGTGGGACTGTAAACCATATCGTTACTACCATTGTTTATACCACCGTATAGAAATCACTGATGTACAAAGTGTGAAGAATAAAGAAGTGATTCTAGTATTTCAAGACAATATTGCTTGAGGACAAGCAACGCTCAAGTGTGGGAATATTTGATAATGCTAAAAACGAACATATATTTCATAGCATTATTCCTCAAGAAAGACAAGCTTTTAGTTGCAATTGTTCTATTTACAAGTGATATTCGTTTAAATAATAAAAGGTGAAGACAAAAGACAGATTCGACGAATTGAAGACGCAAACGACCAAAAAGCTCAAAAGTACAAAAGACAATCAAAAAGGTTCCAATTATTGATAAGAAACGTCTCGAAATCACAAGAGTACAAGATTCAAAACGCAAAGTACAAGATATTAAATTGTACGCGAGGACGTTCGAAAATCCGGAACCGGGACCAGAGTCAACTCTTAACGCTCGACGCAACGGACTAAAAATTACAAGTTAACTATATATATAAATATAATATAATATATAATTAATTATATTAATTATATATATATTATATTTATATATATAAAACCGTCGGCAGAGAAACTCCAAGGGTGTGAGCTGTAATTTCTATCTCCGCGACTCGCGGAGTTTGAAGGACATTTTGCCGCGAGTCGCGGAGCCCCAATTTTCAACTCTGGCTATAAAGCCAACCGAATTCTGATCAAATTTCATATCTTTTTTCTTCTCATTCATACGAGTAATATATATATATATATAATTTATATTTTAATTTTAATTTTAATTTTAATTCTAATAATAAGGGTATGTTAGCGAATGTTGTAAGGGTGTAAGTCGAAATTCTGTCCGTGTAACGCTACGCTATTTTTAATCATTGTAAGTTATGTTCAACCTTTTTATATTAATGTCTCTTAGCTAAGTTATTATTATGCTTATTTAAAACGAAGTAATCATGATGTTGGGCTAATTACTAAAATTGGGTAATTGGGCTTTGTACCATAATTGGGGTTTGGATAAAAGAACGACACTTGTGGAAATTAGACTATGGGCTATTAATGGGCTTTATATTTGTTTAACTAAATGAAAGTTTGTTAATGTTAATATAAAGATTTACAATTGGGCGTCCCTATAAATTACCATATACACTCGATCGGACACGATGGGCGGGGTATTTATATGTACGAATAATCGTTCATTTAACCGGATACGGGAATGGATTAATAGCCACTAGAATAATTAAAACAGGGGTGAAATTACATTCAAGGGTAATTGGTGTAATTGTTAACAAAGTAGTAAAACCTTGGTTTACACGCAGTCGATAACCTGGTGTATTCATTAAACAAAGTATTAAAACCTTGTTACAATTCGAATCCCCAATTAGTTGGAATATTTAACTTCGGGTATAATAATAATTTGTCAAGGACACTTGCAATTTATATTTATGACTGATGGACTGTTATGGACAAAAACCAGACGGACATATTGAATAATCCAGGACAAAGGACAATTAACCCAAGGGCATAAAACTAAAATCAACACGTCAAACATCATGATTGCGGAAGTTTAAATAAGCATAATTCTTTTTCATATTTAATTTCCTTTATTTTATATTTAATTGCACTTCTAATTATCGCACTTTTATTTATTGTTATTTAATCGCATTTTTAATTATCGTACTTTTTAATTATCGCACTTTTATTATTCGCAATTTCATTATCGTTATTTACTTTACGCTTTAATTTAAGTCTTGTATTTATTTTATATTTTACATTAGGTTTTAACTGCGACTAAAGTCTTAAAATCGACAAACCGGTCATTAAACGGTAAAAACCCCCCTTTATAATAATAATATTACTTATATATATATTTGTATTTTTATACAAAGTAAACTAATATAGCGTTGAGCTTTGTTTAAAGATTTCCCTGTGGAACGAACCGGACTTACTAAAAACTACACTACTGTACGATTAGGTACACTGCCTATAAGTGTTGTAGCAAGGTTTAAGTATATCCATTCTATAAATAAATAAATATCTTGTGTAAAATTGTATCGTATTTAATAGTTTTTCCTAGTAAAATATAAACTATTTTATATACACCTCGCTTCACATCAAGTTATTTTTGGCGCCGCTGCCGGGGACCTATCTTAAAAGCCGGAAGCGCAACGCTAATATAAAAAGAAAAAAAAAAGATTTTTAGTTACTTTTATTAAAAGTCGCTTTTGTAAAAATACGTTTTAATTATTCAAAAATATAAAAAGAAAAAACAAAAATATTAGTATTTTTAAGATTTTGTTAAATATTTAAGTTTTATAAGTTTCTTTATTTCTATTTTAGTTTATAAAAATATAAATTTTATTAAACATCTTTTATTTATAAAAAAAAAAAACAGAAAACATAAAATAAAAAAAAAAATAAAGAAAACGCGTAAAAATTTCAAACCTGTCAACAGAATTCCTGAACCCCGCGACTCGCGGGGTTTTCCTCATTAATCACCGCGACTCGCGGAGACCTTCTGACAGGCGACAGGAAGCCCTAAAACTGCATTAATTACGGTTAATATTAATTATTATTAATTATTAAACCTAATTATTATTATTATTATTATTAGTTTTAGTTTTAGTTTTATTTTTACTTTTTATTTAATTTGTTGTATTTAGTTTTAATTAGTTTTTATTAAATTGTAAAATTAGTAGTTTTATTAAATAAATAATATAAAAATAATATTTTTATAAAAATTGTACTTTTTACAACTTTTTGTATATTTTTATATTTTGTACCTTTTTAATCGTTGTAGCATAACTTTTGTATTTTTAGCCCATATTTAATTTTAAACTTAGTTTTTGCTATAGTTATTTTTACTCCTAGATTTTTAGACTTTGCCGTAGAATTCCTTAAGTGCTTTTTCTTTAGACTAAGATTTAGGTGCTTTAGAATTTTGCGACGCCTTTTTAAGTTTTAGTTTCTTTTTAAGTTATTTCCATTTGGGATTTAGTTTTTCCTGTAAGCTTTAATATTTTTAGACCTTTTACTATGTACCAATTGTCATTCCAATTAGTAATTTCAATTTGCGATTATAATTTTAAGTTAGTTGTAGTAATAAGGTTAGGTTAGTCAAGTATTTTTAAGTTTTTTATAAGTTTCTTTTATTTTTCCGTCACCTTTTATTTTTTTTCAACCATTTTTCCTTTTTCGACCTTTTTCGACGAACTCTTTTTCTCTCTTATTTCTCGCCATTCTAGTTTTTAGGACTTAGAATTTTTTCTACTTCTTATCTAAATTTCTTAAAATTACGAAAACTTATTTTAAGTGGTTAAATTAATAGACATCAAAATTTTCTGGTTCGTAGTAATAGTTGGATTTGTACGTGGACCGGGTTATTGGAGCCAAACAGTCCTCAATTATATTGAGACCAAACGAATCCTGCCCCTCTGCTGCATCTTTTGGCTATTCGAAACGTGGGCAAAATCAAAAAAGTCTATTGATTGGATAACTTATTATAATTTTTCTTTCCTTTTTAAAACTAATAGGATATTCAGTGAATGCACCGAGCAAGACGTTCATCACCTTTTGTACGTTCACCACCTGTAACTCGATCAAGACATCGTTTAACAAATATAACCGCCGTTGATTTTTCTTTAGAATCGTCATCCAGTCGACCAAGTACTTCAGTTCAAATTTCCGATAATCCAGTTTTTGAAACAAACCTCACAATTGAGAATCCAGAGAATATTCAGGAACGGTTTGTAGATCCCGAACCATTAAACTTTCCTCCGGAACCACCAATCATTCAAACAGAGATTGTTGAGGAACGAACTATTAAATCAGAATCATCTAGTGATACCGATTCAACAAATTCAATTATGGAGAATCTGGAACCTTTAAGTATGGAAGACCGAATGAGAGCTAAACGCACTGGCCAAGGTCACGCAATTACTCATCCAGACATTAATGCGCCAGATTATGAAATCAAAGGACAAATTCTACACATGGTGACTAATCAATGCCAATTTAGTGGTGCGCCGAAGGAAGATCCAAATGAACATCTACGTACCTTTAATAGGATCTGCACACTATTTAAAATACGAGAAGTGGAGGATGAACAGATATATCTCATGTTATTTCCCTGGACTTTAAAGGGAGAAGCCAAAGATTGGTTGGAATCGTTACCTGAAGGAGCGATCGATACATGGGATGTTTTAATTGACAAATTTCTTAAACAATTCTTTCCTGCATCTAAAGCCGTAAGACTTCAAGCAGAAATTGTTACGTTTACACAGAAGCCAAATGAAACTCTATATGAGGCGTGGACAAGATATGGAAAGTTGTTAAGAGGATGTCCGCAACATGGTTTAGACACCTGTCAAATAGTACAAATATTCTACCAAGGATGCGACATCACTACAAGAAAAGACATAGATATAGCAGCTGGTGGTTCGATTATGAAGAAAACCGAAACTGATGCTTACAAAATTATTGATAACACTGCTTCCCACTCACATGAGTGGCACCAAGAAAAAGACATCATTAGATCATCTAAAGCAGCTAGAGCCGATTCTAGCCATGACTTAGATTCCATTTCCGCAAAGATAGATGCTTTCGAGAGACGAATGGAAAAGATGACTAAGGATATTCACTCAATACGAATTAGTTGTGAGCAGTGTGGAGGACCACATTTGACAAAAGATTGTCTCAGTATTGAATTAACAATGGAACAAAGAGAGAATATTTCATACATAAACCAAAGGCCTGGAAATAATTATCAGAATAATTATCAACCGCCAAGACCGATTTACAATCAAAACCAGAATTATAACCGAAATATTCCATACAACAACCAACAAGGTCCTAGCAATCAACAAGTATCCAATAATACTTATAATCAGCAAAGACCTAATTTTCAAAACAAACCACCACAACAAACCGATGATAAAAAGCCGAATTTAGAAGATATGATGACGAAGCTAGTTGAAACTCAAACGCAGTTTTTCACATCTCAAAAACAAACAAATGAACAAAATGCTCAAGCATTTAGAAATCAACAAGCTTCTATTCAAAATCTGGAACAAGAAGTAAGTAACCTAGCAAGGTTAATAGGTGAAAGAAAACCGGGAAGTCTACCTAGTGATACAAACGCTAACCCCCGGAATGAGACAGCTAAAGCCATTACCACAAGAAGTGGTACAACACTTAAACCACCTGAAATACCTGTAACTTCTGATGAAACTATTCCTACTCCACAAGAACCACAACCTGATCAAGATAAGGAAAAAGAACCGGTAGTTGAAAAGGTTAATGAAGATAACACAGTTAAGGCTAAACCTTATGTTAAACCATACCAACCACCACTTCCTTACCCGAGTAAAATGAAGAAAGAAAAACTTGAAGCCGAGCAATCCAAATTCTTGGATATGTTTAAACAGATAAATGTAAATCTTCCTTTCATTGATGTGATTTCAGGAATGCCAAGATATGCTAAATTCTTGAAAGATCTGATCACAAATAGAAAGAAAATGGAAGAACTCTCGGCTGTTACTATGAATGCTAATTGTTCAGCAGTGCTGTTGAATAAGATACCAGAAAAACTATCTGATCCAGGAAGTTTCACAATTCCATGTTTTCTGGGTAGTCTTAGTTCAATAGAAGCATTGGCAGACTTAGGTGCTAGTATAAATTTAATGCCGTATTCACTATACGCTAAACTAGACCTTGGAGAATTGAAACCAACCAGAATAAGCATACAACTAGCCGATAGATCAATAAAATATCCTAGAGGGATAATGGAGAACATGCTAGTTAAAGTTGGTACTTTAGTATTTCCAGTAGATTTTGTTGTTTTGGACATGGAAGAAGATTCTCAAGTTCCTCTCATATTAGGAAGACCATTCTTAAACACGGCTAAAGCAATGATAGACGTGTTCGGTAAGAAACTGACCCTAAGTATAGAGGATGAGAGTGTTACCTTTTCAGTTGATAGAGCAATGCAACAACCACAATCTGCATATGATACATGTTATTATATTCAAACTATAGATGCACATGCAGAATTATTAGAAGAATTTCCAGAATTACAAGGAACAGGAGAATGTTCTTTAGGAGAAGGTAATGAACCAATTGATGAAGCTGAAATGTTAGCTACACTTATAGCTAATGGATATGAACCAACAACAGAAGAAATTCAAATGCTAAAAGAAGAAGACAGATATCGATATAAATCATCGATAGAAGAACCTCCGAAATTAGAGTTAAAGCCACTTCCAAACCATTTGGAATACGCTTATTTACATGGTGAATCTGAATTACCTGTAATAATATCGTCTTCTCTTACTGAAAATGAGAAATCACAACTCATTTCTGTGTTGAAAGCTCATAAACCAGCCATTGCATGGAAGATTCATGATATTAAAGGAATAAGTCCTTCGTATTGCACACATAAAATCCTTATGGAAGAAGGTCATAAAACGTATGTGCAACGCCAACGAAGACTAAATCCTAATATGCAAGATGTAGTTAAGAAAGAGATTATTAAACTGCTAGATGCAGGTTTGATATATCCAATCTCTGATAGTCCATGGGTAAGCCCAGTTCAATGCGTACCTAAGAAGGGTGGCATGACTGTCATCACAAATGAGAAAAATGAGCTTATTCCTACTAGGACTGTAACAGGATGGCGTGTATGTATTGATTATAGAAAATTAAATGACGCCACCAGAAAAGATCACTTTCCCTTACCTTTCATAGATCAAATGTTGGAAAGATTAGCCGGAAATAGTTACTATTGTTTTCTAGATGGATTTTCCGGATATTTTCAAATTCCAATAGCACCCGAAGATCAAGAGAAAACCACATTCACGTGCCCTTATGATACTTTTGCTTACAAAAGAATGCCATTTGGACTTTGCAACGCCCCTGCAACCTTTCAAAGGTGTATGATGGCGATTTTTCACGACATGATAGAAGAATGCATGGAAGTATTCATGGATGACTTTTCAGTCTTCGGTGATACATTTAAATCATGTCTAGTTAATCTGGAACGAATGCTAATTAGATGCGAAAAATCAAATCTAGTACTTAATTGGGAGAAATGCCATTTCATGGTTAAAGAAGGCATCGTTCTTGGACATAAAATTTCAAAAGAAGGAATCGAAGTGGATAGAGCTAAAGTAGATGTAATTGCTAAACTTCCACATCCCACCAATGTTAGAGGAGTTAGGAGTTTTCTAGGGCATGCCGGTTTTTACCGACGTTTCATAAAAGATTTTTCTAAAATTGCCACTCCTATGAATAAACTCCTAGAAAAGGATGCGCCATTCATCTTTTCAGATGAGTGTATCAAATCTTTTAATATTCTTAAAGAGAAACTCACTAATGCACCGATCATGATAACACCAAATTGGAATCTACCATTTGAACTAATGTGCGATGCAAGTGATTTTGCAATGGGAGCCGTTTTAGGACAAAGGATTGAAAAACGATTTCAACCTATATATTATGCTAGTAAGACATTACAAGGAGCACAAACGAACTATACAACTACTGAAAAAGAACTCCTTGCTATTGTCTTTGCTTTTGACAAATTTCGATCATATCTCGTTCTAGCAAAAACGGTGGTCTATACCGACCATTCTGCTCTTAGATACCTATTTTCAAAACAAGATGCTAAACCAAGATTAATCCGTTGGATCTTACTCTTACAAGAGTTTGATATTGAAATCCGAGATAAAAAAGGAGCAGAAAATCTCGCCGCTGATCATCTTTCTCGTCTTGAAAATCCCGAATTAGAAGTTCTGAATGAATCGGCCATACAAGACAACTTTCCTGATGAATATCTATTGAAGATAGATTATAAAGAAATCCCATGGTTTGCAGACTATGCAAACTACTTAGTTTGTGGATTCCTTGAAAAAGGATTATCGTACCAAAAACGAAAGAAATTCTTCAGTGATATAAAACACTATTTCTGGGAAGATCCACATCTGTTTAAAAGTTGTCCCGATGGAATAATACGCCGATGTGTATTTGGAGATGAAGCTAGTAAAATTTTAAACCATTGTCACACAGGACCAACAGGAGGGCATTATGGGCCTCAACTAACAGCAAGAAAAGTTTATGAAGCTGGATTCTATTGGTCTACAATTTACAAAGACGCACACCTTCTTTGCAAATCCTGTGATGCATGTCAAAGGGCCGGAAAAATAAGTCAACGTGATGAAATGCCACAAAATGTCATCCAAGTATGTGAAGTATTTGACATTTGGGGTATTGACTTTATGGGTCCATTTCCAAAATCTCATAATAATCTATATATACTCGTAGCCATTGATTATATATCTAAATGGGCGGAAGCACAAGCTCTCCCAACTAACGATGCACGAGTTGTAGTCAACTTTTTAAAACGTCTTTTTGCAAGGTTTGGAACACCGAAAGCTTTAATAAGTGATCGGGGAACTCATTTTTGTAATAATCAACTTGAGAAAGTTCTTAAAAGATATGGAGTAACTCATAAAATCTCCACCGCATATCATCCACAAACAAGTGGACAAGTTGAAAATACAAACCGAGCTTTAAAACGTATTCTAGAGAAAACCGTAGGATCAAATCCGAAGGAATGGTCCATTAAATTGGAGGATGCACTCTGGGCTTTTAGAACAGCCTACAAAACTCCAATTGGAAACACACCTTTTAGACTTGTTTATGGAAAAGCATGTCATCTTCCAGTAGAAATTGAACACAAAGCATTTTGGGCTTTGAAGACATGTAATCTTGATTTACATGAAGCCGGACGTCTACGATTAAGTCAACTAAACGAATTAGAAGAATTAAGACATGAAGCATACGAAAATTCATTAATCTATAAAGAAAGAACGAAGAAATGGCATGATAAAAGAATCAGAAGTTCAAAAGAATTCAAAGAAGGAGACAGAGTTCTTCTTTTCAATTCACGATTCAAGCTATTTCCTGGAAAATTGAAATCAAGATGGTCTGGACCATTCATAGTCAAAAGAGTTTTCCCATACGGAACGATAGAATTAATAAATTCAAATGGGATGGAATTTAAAGTTAATGGTCACAGAGTTAAACATTACATACATGGTCCGATGGAAGTCGACAATGAAGTTAATCACAATTTCGACACCACAGCTAACTAAGTGTGGGGAGAATCAAGTCTTTAAAGGATAATATGTATTTCTGTTAGAGTTAGATTGTCTGTTTTCGTGTAGTTCTCGAAAATGGAACACGTATGGTCTTTCCCTAGCAGACCCTAAAGAACTAGTCTTCTCCCCCCATTCTGAATTTTTATTTTTTTTAGGTTTTTACGAAATGAAGACTGCCTGTGAACTAAACCATGGTCTAATGCTACACGCTTTGATCACTAAAAGAAATAATGATATATTACCGAGCGAATTAGTATCAGTAATCAGAGAAAGAATGGACGGAGTTAGAAAAGGATCCAGATGCGAAGATAATAAGTTACAATTTGGTAAAGGAAAATCAAAATCCGCAGCGAAAATAAGAGCACGACACCTAGAACGATGTCACAAATGCGGAAAATGGTCACATGGAGGTAAATGTTCAAATAATCAAACCTATTCAAATACCGAATTTGTTACTTTATGCAGAGACGGACCGTTCATATGTTTAGAAGAAACGACAATGAATGCTCGAGGTTACGCCTATGTAGCCATGGAAAACCAATTAAACCGACTATCTTATGAATGGAATAGATCATATAACTAAGAAATCTATTTCACAGGTATGTCTGTACAGTTTTTATTTTTATTTTTATTTTTAACCTTTTGATAATAAACGCTAATTTGTTCGCTAAAAAGTATTAAATTGATATTGAATAAAATTAGGTTTGGCGACCGAAATTATTGATATCATTCAAAAATTTATTACATCACTGCGAAATTTAACGTTTATTCTTAAGGTATAAATATCTTTAATCAATCAACCCAAAATATTTCAAAAATTCGTCATGAGTTAAATTAGGTCTTGGAACCGAAATTACTTTACCGAAAAGAGGGGCGCATATTTTTGATAATATTTGATTGATTAAAGTGGGATAAAAAGATAAAAAGATTTTTAATTTTATTATGTTTTTAAAATTAATATTTAAATCTTAAATTAATATTGTAAATTTTGTAAAAACAATATATTTAAAATTGTAAATATTTGAAAAATTAATATAAGTTTGGTATGAATTTATAATATGAATTTTTAAATTAAGTTTGGTGTGAATTTCTAATTTTTAAAATATGAATTTTTAATTTTATGCATTTCAAATTTTAAGTTTGGTGTGAATTTTTAATTTTTAATTTTGAATTTTATATTTAAGTTGTGTGAATTTAAAAACAAAAATTTACTTTATCTCATTAAGTTAAGAATATGATTTTTAAAATTCGTCGTAAGTTGAAGACTAGGTCTTTGAACCGAAATTGCTTTACCCGAGGGAGGGACGAGAACTTTTATTATCATTATTTTTAATCTTATTGATTTAAAGTATGCCAAAAAAATTAAAAAACCCAAAAATCTTAGCTTTTAAAACAATCGCTACTAAAAGACAAATTTTAAAATTTTGTCGAGGGACGGACAAGGACATCGATCCGAAACGACCTCGTCCTAAATAACAAGGGAAACAAAATTTTAAAATTAATTTCTTAATTGTGTTATAAGTTAAAGATCATAAAAAAAAAAAAAAAAAAAAAAAAAAAAAAAAAAACAAACTCCGCGACTCGCGGAGTTTGAAGTGCAAACCTCCGCGACTCGCGGAGGGACCAAAACCCAGAAAAAAAAATAAAATAGCTGAACGATCAGTCACTCCCCCACACACAAAACAGAATCATACAGCTCGAAAATAACTGCGAAAAAACCCGAAAATCACCCCCAAAAATCCCAATTTTTAACCGTTAATCACCAAATTTTTTGCTAAAATCATGTTGAGAAGGATGATATCTAAGAATTACTCAAGAAAAACGGTAAATTTCTACACCTAAACACCATTTAATTCGAATTTTAGTGTTCTTGAGCTATTTTTTCCCCAATTTGATTTTGATGCTTTTTAGTGTAATTAGACTTAAATTGTTTATGTATTATGCTTGTATAACCTAGATTGATGTTGTTTAACATGATTAGAAGCCTTAAACTTCAATTTTTGAATAATCTAGGGTTTGTGTTCTTGAGCAAATTTGGGGCTTTTTGATATAAACAGGTTATGGCCGATTTTTGTCATGAATTGTTGCTAAATTGAGTAGTGTAACATGTCTAGGTAGTTAAATGATCCAAACTTTGAGCCTAAACATGATTTTGAGAATTAAAGTGGACTTTTTCAAGTCTAAAATTCATGAACTTGATTTTTGAAAGATAATGCCATTTGAAACTTGTTTGATTGCTAGTAATGATTATTTTGACATGTTATTTGAGTTGAATGCTTATGAACTTGGCGAAAATTTTCGTATATGCTTATTTGAAAAAGTGTAGATTTGATAAAAATGTGAAAATAAGCTTAAGTTTGATATAAATTGATAATGTCATTGTAATTATTTTAATTGATGATTTTGCTGACACTAATGCATATTTGGATGCACAAAATTTGTGTTTGATGTGTTTTGCAGAATGAAAGGGGTGAATCTTCATCCCAAGCCCGCCATGCTCCTGCTGAGAATTTGGAACAACAGGAGGTAGATAACTACTACAAGCAGGATGTACCTCATCCAGTCATGACCTTTTCAGATATGCACTTGGAACAGTTGCACCCGAACCTGAGATTTGACAGACTTTGGATAGATTATCCAAAATATCAACGGGGTTTGCATACTCTTCATTCCAAGGTTGTTGAGGTACCGAGGGTCATAGAATGGGGACCCTTAGAAGCTGTAGAATTGGCCGGGCCAATTAGGGAATTACTGGTACAGAGGTATGGTAATTCTTCTTTTAATGGCTGGATATGTTTATTCACCATACGCAGACCTGTATATAAAGTATGGTGTGAAGAGTTGTTATGTAGTATAGAGTTGAATGATCGGGTAGCTAGTTTAACCGATCGTTCTTTTATTAGATTTTTGTTAGGCGGTTCGATGCGCCACATGTCTTTACTGGACATGGCTCAGGCTTTACGTATATATACGCCTGAGGAGTTAGCGTCTGCCGATTGTAGAGGATTGATACTAAACGGTAGAAAGATAGATGAGAATTTTGATACACACGGTGTGTGGAGTCAAATGACAAGCCATCACCGTTTCAAAGGGGGAAACTACTCTTATTTGGATATAGATAGAGCCGAATTAAGAGTAATACATAGGTTTTTAGCTAATTCGATTACACAAAGGGGTAAAAACAAAGAAAAGGTAAATGAACAAGATTTGTTTTACCATATGTGTATTCGAGACCCACACAGCGCTGTAAGTATACCATATTGTGTGGGTTATTATTTATCAGCTATGGTTCGGGGGATGCGTCCACATAGCATAATAGGAGGTGGTATTTTTATTACTTTGATTGGTGAATATCTCGGTGTGGATATAAGTCGGGGGGGATTATTAGTAGAAGAGCCGGAACCCCGCGACACTATAGGTTTAAATGTATACCATGGTGCGAAAGTTTTGAAGCGGCGAAATAACGCCGCAGTACGATACAATGGTAGACATCCACAGGTAGAGACAAACCAGGAGCAAGGTAATGTAGGAGGGGGGAATGAGATGCAAGAAATGCATAGGTTTATAGCTTCTCAGGAATACGAAAATGCTAGACAGAGAGCATTTGAAGATTGGCAAGTTCATCAGAACCAGATCATAGCGCATTGCCAACATATAGGTAGAAACTATATTCCTACACCAAAACCCGTCTTCCCTCCTTGGTCG
This sequence comes from Rutidosis leptorrhynchoides, assembly GCF_046630445.1. Taxonomy (NCBI): domain Eukaryota; kingdom Viridiplantae; phylum Streptophyta; class Magnoliopsida; order Asterales; family Asteraceae; genus Rutidosis; species Rutidosis leptorrhynchoides. Next base: position 9,709,976 of record NC_092341.1, read on the forward strand.
ATAGAGATGCAGCCACCATATCCTACGTATGACCCTGCCGAAGCATTCTATAGCACTTATGGTTATGCGTGGAACCCCTATTGGTACCAATATCATCCTTAGTTTACTTATTTTTTTTATTTTGTAATTTGTAATTATTGATACATTTAATATTTTTGTTAATATTGTAATCATTTTTATAATTTCTAACTTTTATTCTTAGATTTTAATAATTTTTGAATGTGGGGTAATAAACCAAACTTCAAAAATATGTATATATGTTTGCAGTTTGTCTTATGTACACAACAGGATAAAACAACGCATTTTCAAAGACTGGCATTAAGTTCAGCAAAAGCAACTAATTTTGACGACAAGATGCAAAATATATGTGAAATAACAACAAGACGGAATGAACAAATGATGTGCACCATTTATCATTCAGCAAACAAACGCCAATATATTTGGAAACTTTGGTAAAAATTTAATCATTTTCACACAAATCACCCTCAATAATTTAAATTGTTACTGATTTCTTGCAAATGAGGGCATTGCAAGATCTTAAGTGTGGGAAGGGGTTAAATTCTTTCGGATTTTAAAATTTTTATATTAAACACTTGGTTACCATTAAAAATACTAGTAAAGCAGTAGTTGTATTAGAATCTAGTGCTCTCTGATAAAAAAGAACAGCCCTAGTCTTATATACTGACTACCCAATTCTAGTAAAATTTTTCAAAATTTTCAATTAAATGAATTCAAAATCATGTTTATACATATTTATGAACGATAAAACTAGGTTTTAACACCGAAATTATTGTTACCTCGGAAAGGACATAAATTGAGAAACAAACTAAAATGTTAAAATTCATTTAAAATGGAATAGAGGACGATAAAAAGGAAAATAAAAAGCCAAGTGTGGGAAAATTTACCAAGTTATCTTAACATATGTCACATATATCTGTAACAAATAACTGAAAATACTTTTGCTTTGGACTAAACTAAACTGTTTTACCCGATGAAAGAAAAGAAGAGATGGATCTACACGATGAATCAATTCCATCATTAAAAGGAAGTAAAGTCTTCCGAAAAAGACACGCACTTCTTGATTTAGGTCAAGAAGTTGTCGTCCAGACCAGCTGTAGGTTGACGAAAAATCTAGAAAAGTCATCTCTAAAATCAGCAGGAAATCCACGGACCTCAGCATTAAACAGGGTCGCCAAGTGGTCAGATTTATCCTAACCATGAGAAGGATTTATCTCGTACAATGGGGGGGCACCATGCAAATTAGCTGGATAAGACTAATGAATCAGATCCCCAGAAAGGATAATCTCCTTAAAGATTAAAAATCAGCTTTTAAGACTGATATTACTCAATCCTAGAGATTGACCTTAAAGATTGAGAATTCAAACTCATGGAATTCAATGATATCTAAACTCGAGCTTGAACGAGAAAATATTTTGATCAAAAATACAAACCGATTTGTTTTCTGAAAACCCATTTTCAATACGTTCATTACCATTGAACGAAAAATCCTAGGAATTCACCTGGAATTCATTAGGTCACCTGAACTAAATCGGGTGTCAACCGTAAGAACGGTGGTTGCATAGCATGGTCAAAGACAGGACCTTGTGCCAGACCGAAAAATTATAAGGGTGAGCTTTACTATTGCTCCTACCAAGGATAGTAATTGCGTCCGACACGTTATAGACCATAATCAAAAGCATGTCACGGGACATTGCCTTAACAGTTGCTTGTTCAAACGCTTTCCTTTACAACCGGACGGTAGTTTGCCGAAAGGTAATATACGGAACAAGTAAACTGGACGTGTTGCTTTCCAAATACAAGGTTAGCAAGTGGGTGACACAAAACCGCAAGTTTTGAGCTAAAATTTTCAAATCTGAAACCCACCAAACCCACAAAAATATTTTGCAAACACCGGTAAAGGGTTATTCCGGAAAACTTATCTAGGGTAAAAACTAGATTTAATTTTCAAAAGATCAAATGTTTTCATAAAGATCCAATTTCCTTAATGGATCTAAATTTTTAGAGTCATGTGGGACTGTAAACCATATCGTTACTACCATTGTTTATACCGCCGTATAGAAATCACTGATGTACAAAGTGTGAAGAATAAAGAAGTGATTCTAGTATTTCAAGACAATATTGCTTGAGGACAAGCAACGCTCAAGTGTGGGAATATTTGATAATGCTAAAAACGAACATATATTTCATAGCATTATTCCTCAAGAAAGACAAGCTTTTAGTTGCAATTGTTCTATTTACAAGTGATATTCGTTTAAATAATAAAAGGTGAAGACAAAAGACAGATTCGACGAATTGAAGACGCAAACGACCAAAAAGCTCAAAAGTACAAAAGACAATCAAAAAGGTTCCAATTATTGATAAGAAATGTCTCGAAATCACAAGAGTACAAGATTCAAAACGCAAAGTACAAGATATTAAATTGTACGCGAGGACGTTCGAAAATCCGGAATCGGGACCAGAGTCAACTCTTAACGCTCGACGCAACGGACTAAAAATTACAAGTTAACTATATATATAAATATAATATAATATATAATTAATTATATTAATTATATATATATTATATTTATATATATAAAACCGTCGGCAGAGAAACTCCAAGGGTGTGAGCTGTAATTTCTATCTCCGCGACTCGCGGAGTTTGAAGGGCATTTTGCCGCGAGTCGCGGAGCCCCAATTTTCAACTCTGGCTATAAAGCCAACCGAATTCTGATCAAATTTCATATCTTTTTTCTTCTCATTCATACGAGTAATATATATATATAATTTATATTTTAATTTTAATTTTAATTTTAATTCTAATAATAAGGGTATGTTAGCGAATGTTGTAAGGGTGTAAGTCGAAATTCTGTCCGTGTAACGCTACGCTATTTTTAATCATTGTAAGTTATGTTCAACCTTTTTATATTAATGTCTCGTAGCTAAGTTATTATTATGCTTATTTAAAACGAAGTAATCATGATGTTGGGCTAATTACTAAAATTGGGTAATTGGGCTTTGTACCATAATTGGGGTTTGGATAAAAGAACGACACTTGTGGAAATTAGACTATGGGCTATTAATGGGCTTTATATTTGTTTAACTAAATGAAAGTTTGTTAATGTTAATATAAAGATTTACAATTGGGCGTCCCTATAAATTACCATATACACTCGATCGGACACGATGGGCGGGGTATTTATATGTACGAATAATCGTTCATTTAACCGGATACGGGAATGGATTAATAGCCACTAGAATAATTAAAACAGGGGTGAAATTACATTCAAGGGTAATTGGTGTAATTGTTAACAAAGTAGTAAAACCTTGGTTTACACGCAGTCGATAACCTGGTGTATTCATTAAACAAAGTATTAAAACCTTGTTACAATTCGAATCCCCAATTAGTTGGAATATTTAACTTCGGGTATAATAATAATTTGTCAAGGACACTTGCAATTTATATTTATGACTGATGGACTGTTATGGACAAAAACCAGACGGACATATTGAATAATCCAGGACAAAGGACAATTAACCCAAGGGCATAAAACTAAAATCAACACGTCAAACATCATGATTGCGGAAGTTTAAATAAGCATAATTCTTTTTCATATTTAATTTCCTTTATTTTATATTTAATTGCACTTCTAATTATCGCACTTTTATTTATTGTTATTTAATCGCATTTTTAATTATTGTACTTTTTAATTATCGCACTTTTATTATTCGCAATTTCATTATCGTTATTTACTTTACGCTTTAATTTAAGTCTTGTATTTATTTTATATTTTACATTAGGTTTTAACTGCGACTAAAGTCTTAAAATCGACAAACCGGTCATTAAACGGTAAAAACCCCCCTTTATAATAATAATATTACTTATATATATATTTGTATTTTTATACAAAGTAAACTAATATAGCGTTGAGCTTTGTTTAAAGATTTCCCTGTGGAACGAACCGAACTTACTAAAAACTACACTACTGTACGATTAGGTACACTGCCTATAAGTGTTGTAGCAAGGTTTAAGTATATCCATTCTATAAATAAATAAATATCTTGTGTAAAATTGTATCGTATTTAATAGTTTTTCCTAGTAAAATATAAACTATTTTATATACACCTCGCATAACATCACGTTACACGGACAGAATTTCGACTTACACCCTTACAACATTCGCTAACATACCCTTATTATTAGAATTATAATTAAAATTAAAATATAAATTATAAATATAAATATATATTTTACGTATATTGAGAGAGAGATATATTTGGTTAATTTTTACGATCAGAATGCGCGAGCTTTATAGGGAGTTTCAGAAATTGGGGCTCCGCGACTCGCGGCCGTTGCTACAACACTTATAGGCAGTGTACCTAATCGTACAGTAGTGTAGTTTTTAGTAAGTCCGGTTCGTTCCACAGGGAATCTTTTTTAAACAAAGCTTAACGCTATATTAGTTTACTTTTATAAAAATACATATATATATATATAAGTAATATTATTATTATAAAGGGGGGTTTTTACCGTTTAATGACCGGTTTGTCGATTTTAAAACTTTAGTCGCAGTTAAAACCAAATGTAAAATAATAAATATAAATACAAGACTTAAATTAAAGCGTAAAGTAAACAATGATAATGAAATTGCGAATAATAAAAGTGCGATAAAATAAACTTGCGATAATTAAAAAGTACGATAATTAAAAGTGTAATAACAATAAAAATGCGATAATTAGAAGTGCAATTAAATATAAAATAAAGGAAATTAAATATGAAATAAAAGAATTATGCTTATTTAAACTTCCGTAATCATGATGTTTGACGTGTTGATTTTAGTTTTATGCCCATGGGTTAATTGTCCTTTGTCCTGGATTATTTAATATGTCCATACGGATTTGTCCATAATAGTCCATCAGTCATAAATATAAAGAGCGAAAGCCTTCGTCAAATTATTCTTATTCCCGAAGTCAAATATTCCAACTAATTGGGGATTCGAATTGTAACAAGGTTTTAATACTTTGTTTGATGAATACACCAGGTTATCGACTGCGTGTAAACCAAGGTTTTACTACTTTGTTAACAATTACACCAATTACCCTTGAATGTAATTCACCCCTGTTTCAACAAGTTTATTAACTATTAATCCAGTTCCGTATCCGGTAAAATGAATAATTATTGGTATTTATAGATATCCCGCCCACCGTACCCAGTCAAGCGTATGTGGTTATATATAAATATGTCAAATTATAAGTTTGTATATTAAATTAACAAGGTATTGTTTAGTTAATATAAAACCCATTAATAACCCATAGTTTAATTTCCACAAGTGTCGTTCTTTTATCCAAACCCCAATTATGGTACAAAGCCCAATTACCCAATTTTAGTAATTAGCCCAACATCATGATTACTTCGGATTAAATAAGCATAATAATAACTTAGCTACGAGACATTAATGTAAAAAGGTTGAACATAACTTACAATGATTAAAAATAGCGTAGCGTTACACGGACAGAATTTCGACTTACACCCTTATAATATTCGCTAACATACCCTTATTATTAGAATTATAATTAAATTTAAAATATAAATTATAAATATATATATATATATATATTTTACGTATGAATGAGGAGAAGAAAAAGAATGATGATTACGATCAGAATGCGCGAGCTTTATAGGGATTTTCTGAAATTGGGTCTCCGCGACTCACGGCCTTTTTGGCCTTCAAACTCCGCGAGTCGCGGAGTTTACTTTTACAGCTCACCCATGTTTGGAGTCTTTCTTGCCGACGATTTATTTTATATATATAATATATATATAATTAATTATATATTATATTATATTTATATACATAGTTAACTTGTAATTTTTAGTCCGTTGCGTCGAGCGTTAAGAGTTGACTCTGGTCCCGGTTCCGGATTTTCGAACGTCCTTGCGTACAATTTAATATCTTGTACTTTGCGTTTTGAATCTTGTACTCTTGTAATTTCGAGACGTTTCTTATCAATAATTGGAACCTCTTTGATTGTCTTTTGTACTTTTGAGCTTTTTGGTCGTTTGCGTCTTTAATTCGTCGAATCTGTCTTTTGTCTTCACCTTTTATTATTTAAACGAATATCACTTGTAAATAGAACAATTGCAACTAAAAGCTTGTCTTTCTTGAGAAATAATGCTATAAAATATATGTTCGTTTTTAGCATTATCAAATATTCCCACACTTGAGCGTTGCTTGTCCTCAAGCAATATCGTCTTGAAATACTAGAATCACTTCTTTATTCTTCACACTTTGTACATCAGTGATTTCTATACGGCGGTATAAACAATGGTAGTAACGATATGGTTTACAGTCCCACATGACTATAAAATTTAGATCCATTAAGGAAACTGGATCTTTATGAAAACATTTGATCTTTTGAAAATTAAATCTAGTTTTTACCCTAGATAAGTTTTCCGGAATAACCCTTTACCGGTGTTTGCAAAATATTTTTGTGGGTTTGGTGGGTTTCAGATTTGAAAATTTTAGCTCAAAACTTATGGTTTTGTGTTACCCAATTTCTGAAACTCCCGATAAAGCTCGCGCATTCTGATCGTAAAAATTAACCAAATATATCTCTCTCTCAATATACGTAAAATATATATTTATATTTATAATTTATATTTTAATTTTAATTATAATTCTAATAATAAGGGTATGTTAGCGAATGTTGTAAGGGTGTAAGTCGAAATTCTGTCCGTGTAACGCTACGCTATTTTTAATCATTGTAAGTTATGTTCAACCTTTTTACATTAATGTCTCGTAGCTAAGTTATTATTATGCTTATTTAATCCGAAGTAATCATGATGTTGGGCTAATTACTAAAATTGGGTAATTGGGCTTTGTACCATAATTGGGGTTTGGACAAAAGAACGACACTTGTGGAAATTAGACTATGGGCTATTAATGGGTTTTATATTAACTAAACAATACCTTGTTAATTTAATATACAAACTTATAATTTGACGTATTTATATATAACCACATACGCTTGACTGGGTACGGTGGGCGGGATATCTATAAATACCAATAATTATTCATTTTACCGGATACGGAACTGGATTAATAGTTAATAAACTTGTTGAAACAGGGGTGAATTACATTCAAGGGTAATTGGTGTTCCACAGGGAGCGGGCTTATTACACACTATATTTTTAAACAACTATATTTGTACAAAATATATATAATTATATATAATAATATATAAAAGGGGGTTTACCGTTTAATGACCGGTTTGTCGATTTATATTTTAAGCGAAGCGTATAGTAAATGACGATATTTAAATAACAATATAATATAAATAACAATAATTAAAATGACAATAAATAAAAGTACGAGGAAAAATGAAATAAAATATATTATGCTTATTTAAACTTCCGTAACCATGATGTTTGACGTTTTGATTTTAATTTATTGTCCTGGGTTAATTGTCCTTTGTCCTGGATGTATTTGAAACCTATCTGGTTTTTGTCCATAATAGTTCATCGGTCATAATTATAAACTGCTCGGCAAATTTAACCTTATACCCGAAGTCAAATATTCCAACTAACTGGGGATTCTAACTGTAACAAGGTCTTAATACTTTGCTTAATGAATACACCAGGTTATCGACTGTGTGTAAACCAAGGTTTTAATATTTTGTTAACAATTACACCAATTACCCTTGAATGTAATCCACCCCTGTTTTAATGAGTCCATTGACTATTAATCCATCCCCGTGTCCGGTCAAATGAACAATAATTCGTACTTATAAATATCCCGCCCATCGTGTCCGATTAAGCGTATGTGGTTATATATAGATACGTCAAATCATAACCTTTATATTAAATTAACGAGGTATCATTAATTTAATATAAAGCCCATTAATAGCCCATAGTCTAATTTCCACAAGTGTCGTTCTTTTGTCCAAACCCCAATTATGGTACAAAGCCCAATTACCCCGTCTTTAATATTTAGTCCAACATCATGATTACTTCGTCTTAAATAAGCATAATAATAACTTAAGTACGAGACATTAATTTAAAAAGGAGAACATAGCTTACATTGATTATTTATCGCGTAGTGTTACACGGACAGAGCTCCGACTTTAAAATCCGTAAAATAACCTTTACGTAACCCGAACTAATCTAATATAACACTAATCTATATTATATATATATATATATATATATATATATATATATATATATATATATATATATATATATATATATATATATATATATATATATATATATATATATATTATATATTTATTTATATTATACTACGGAGTATTATTATTATTATTTTTTTTTTACTCTCAGAATTCGTGAGATTTTATAGGCATTCTGAAATTTCTGTGCTCCGCGAGTCGCGACACTTTGTACCTGAGAACTCCGCGAGTCGCGGAGAAATGGGATACAGCTCACACCCTTTTGGATTTTCTTTGCCGACGTTTTATATATATAAATATAAAATATAAATAATTAATATAATTATTTATATATTATATTATATTCTTGTGCATAGTAGACTTGTAATTTTTAGTCCGTTGCGTCGGGCGTTGATAGTTGACTCATGTCCCGGTTCCGGATTTTCGAACGTCCTTTCGTACTATTTTATATCGTGCACTTTACGTTTCGCGATTTGTAATTTGCACAAAAATTGTTCTCCTTAAATTTCAAAAATCCGTGCGAGTCTTTTACTCAATTTTTAGTGGCACTTTTAAGTGTACTATGGCTTTAGTGACACTTTTTCTTCAATTCTTTAATCTTCGTGCTTCGTCTTCACATTTATTTATTTAAACAATTACAATGAAAATATAATACAATTACATATAAAAATCTATTATTTAGGAGGGATATTGCTATGAAATATATGTTCCTTTTTAGCCTTATCAAATATCCCCACACTTGAGCGTTCCTTGTCCTCAAGCAATACAGAACTTGAAATAAAAACATACATGAATCACTTTTTCATTCATCACACTTTGTACATTAGTGATTTTGATATGGTGGTATAAACAATGATAGTAACGATAGAACCATGGTTAAAGGTGGGTGTGTCATCCACAGTTGCCTCGGGTTTAGGTCAACGACACTTGCAATCAAATAGCCGATTTACTTTCGGTTTCCAAAGCAAAGTGCACATTTGTAAGGCGGTTTACAGTCCCACATGACTATGAAAATGTAGATCCTTAAGGAAATTGGATCTTTATGAAAACATTTGATCTTTTGAAAATTCAATCTAGCTTTTACCCTAGACAGGTTTTCTGAAATAACCCTTCACCGGTGTTGCAAAATGTTTTTGTGGGTTTTGTGGGTTTTAGGTTTGAAAATTTTAGCTCAAAACTTATGGTTTTGTGTTACCCACTTGCTAACCTTGTATTAGGAAAGCAACACGTCCAGTTTACTTGTCCCGTATATTACCTTTCGGTAAACTACCGTCCGGTTGTAAAGGAAAGCATTGAACAAGCAACTGTTAAGGCAATGTCTAATGACATGCTTTTGATTATGGTCTATAAACGTGTCGGATGCTATTACTATCCTTGGTAGGAGCAATAGTAAAGATCATCCTAAAAATTTTCCGGTCTGGCACAAGGTCCTGTTTTCGACCATGCTATGCAACCACCGTTCTTACGGTTGACACCCGATTTGGTTCAGGTGACCTAATGAATTCCAGGTGAATTCCTAGGATTTTACGTTCAATGGTAATGAACGCATTGAAAATGGGTTTTCAGAAAACAAATCGGTTTATAATTTGATCAAAATATTTTCTCGTTCAAGCTCGAGTTTAGATATCATTGAGTTCCATGAGTTTGTAATTCTCAATCTTTAAGGTCAATCTCAAGGATTGAGTAATATCAGGCTTAAAAGCTGATTTTTAATCTTTAAGGAGATTATCCTTTCTGGGGATCTGATTCATTAGTCTTATCAAGCTAATTTGCACGGCGCCCTCCCCATTTTACGAGACAGATCCTCTCATGGTTAGGATAAGTCTGACCACTTGGCGACCCTGTTTGATGCTGAGGTCCGTGGATTTCCTGCTGATTTTAGAGATGACTTTCTAGATTTTTCGTCAACCTACAGCTGGTCTGGACGACAACTTCTTGACCTAAATCAAGAAGCGCATTTCTTTTTCGGAAGACTTTACTTCCTTTAAATGATGGAATTGATTCATCGTGTAGATCCATCTTTCATTACAGTAAATCGGGTAAAACAGTTAATTTAGTCCAAAACAAAAGCACCTGCAATAAACTTTACAGAAACATGTGATAGATAGTTTTTAATTGAATAACTTGGTACATTCTCCCTACACTTAGTTTCTTTCTTTGCCTTTTTATTCTCCTTTATTCCATTTTAAATGAATTCAAGCATTTTAGGGTGTTTCTAAATTTATGTCCTTTCCGAGGTAACGATAATTTCGGTATTAACACCTAGTTTTCATCGTTCATAAATATGTATAAACATGATTTTGACTTCATTTAGTTGAAAATTTTTCAAATTTTCACAAAATTTGGCAAATAAACTAAGTGCAAACCCGAGAGAATTTATAACCCTTCCCCACACTTGAGATCATGCAATGCCCTCATTTGCATGAAATCAGACTATAATTATAAATTCATGAGGGTGATTAGTGTAGAAAAGTAATTAAAAATACCCAGTTTGTAATTACAAAGCTCGTCGAATGATAGATGGCGCGCCTCATCGTTCATTCCTTCTTTTGTTATTTCACACATGTTTTTCTTCAAAAACGGTTGCTTTTCTGAACTGTTTGCTAATATTTGAAAATGCGTCTTTTACCCTAATTGTGCATTTTTATTAACGAGTTATGCACTAACTCGAACCCCTAATTTAATGTTAAGTGGGGTTAGACTTCCCCACACTTAGCTGACGACATGTGAAGTCGGTAGAATAAGTTCCACGAATTAAAATAGTGAGCCAGGTATTTACATCTCGGGTGGTGTATAATATATCAATGGGTTTAAAGTTAAGACCCACCCGATCGTCACTACTTAATTCTTTTTTAAGTGTAGTTTTTAGTAAATGGATATGTCTTTTTTCTGGTTTTTGGTCAAATGGATCGATATACACCGACATACTTATTTCTATAGGGTGGACAATTCCTAATATTTTCTTCCTTTTATTCTCAGGATCAAAGTTTTCACCTCTATTACCTAATTGGGTGAAATTCGAGGTGTCATTATCTATTACAGCTCGTAGTTCATTTTCGGTGGATGACTCGTCTATTGAGAATATTGGGTTGGAAGGTTGTGGAATGGTGAAGTTCGGTTTGGCCTCGGGGGTAAAATTTTCAACGTTATCGTATTCCCAAGAGTACCAATTTGTCACCCTTACTTCTTCTTTATCCATTGATGGATCGATGATTTCGTCGGTAGAGGCTAATGTGTCGATATGTTGTGAAATTGGTAAGACTGAATAAAAAGTATCATCGGGATAATTGGTGATTCCGGAGCTCTCGAATTCATCAAAATTCGATGATATGAGATTTTCTTGCACAATACTCCTCAGATCAACAGGTGTGTAGTCTGATAGAGTTTCAGCTTGCCGATTTACAAACTCTCTCATTTGTTCATTTTGAGCATTGAGTTCTTTGAGTTTGATTTTCATATTGTCTAATAAATTTTCAGACACGTAATTTTCCTCGTCTACTGGTTGTTGAGTTTGGAAATATTCTTGGGAATAATCCCAATTTGAATTGTATTCTTCATAATCATTCCATTCAGGTTCCGTGGGTGCGTAATTTTCCATAGGAACGTAATAATAACATTCCCATGTTGAGTGATAATCTCCACAGATTTCACAACCAGTTATTGTTTCGTCATTCGTGATCCAAGATTGACTGAACGAATTGTCATCAACACCCGTTTGAGAGTATTGATTTAATTGATTTTGGATATCAAAAAGAGTTTCCATAGCCTTGTTTTCAAAATTTTCCATTTTATTGCGATGGCCAAATTTTAGCTACAATGTGGTACATTTACTAATTATCCTATTAGTTATAAAAATAGAAAAACTTATATAAGTTGTCCAATTAATAGACTTTTCTGCTTTTGCCCACGTTTCGAATAGCCAAAAGATGCAGCAGGGAGCCAGAACCCTTTAAATCGGAAGCTCACAACTCAGCCACTAACAAATCCAACTATTACTACGAAGCAGAAAATTGTCAACGTCCATTAATTTAACCACTTAAATAATTTTTCTTTCCGTTTGAGATATTAGATAAGAAATAGAGAAAATTTCTAAGTCCTAAAAACTAAAGCGTCGAGAAATAAGAAAGAAAAAGAATGCGAATCGAAAAACGTCGAAAAATAAAAATAAGAAAATAGCGCGTCGTAACTTAAAAGGGAATTAAAAACTAAGAATTAAAAGTTGCGTCTAAAAATATTAAAGCTTAAAAGAAAAACTATATCCCAAATGGTAATAACTTAAAAAGGTACTAAAATATAAAAACGGCGTCGCAAAATTCTAAAGCACCTAAATCTTAGTCTAAAGAAAAATCACTTAAGGGATTTTACGGCAAAGCCTAAAAATCTAGAAATAAAAATAAGCTAAACTATGTCTTAAAACTAAATACGAGCGAAAAACATACAAATATTACGCTAAAAACAAATAAAAAGGGTCAAAATATAAAAATATACAAAAAGTGGTAAAAAAATATAATTTTTATAAAAATATTATTTTTTATAATAGTATTAATTTTTATATATAAATAAAACTAATTAAAACTTAATATTACAAATTAATTAAAAACTTAAACTAAATAATATTATATATAAAACCTAATTAGGTTTAATAATAATAATAATAAATAATTAAAACCTAAATCGTATTAATTGCTGGACCAGGTTCGTGTCAGACGGCTCCGCGAGTCGCGGTTTCCGAAGCTGCAAACCCCGCGAGTCGCGGGGTTCCAGAATTCAACTGACAGGTTATTTAAATTCGACGCGTTTTTCTTTATTTATTTATTTTTTTTTTATAAAAAGGAGAACTTGATGTGGTAGCGGAATGGTATAAAATACTATTAATTTTGGCAGGAAAATACTATTAAATATGCTACAATTTTACACAAGTTTTAATTATTTATTTACAAATGGGATATACCTAAACCTTGCTACAACACTATAGGCAGTGTACCTAATCGTAGAGTAGTATAGTTTTTAGTAAGTCCGGTTCGTTCCACAGGGAGCGGGCTTATTGCACACTATATTTTTAAACAACTATATTTGTACAAAATATATATAATTATATATAATAATATATAAAAGGGGGTTTACCGTTTAATGACCGGTTTGTCGATTTATATTTTAAGCGAAGCGTATAGTAAATGACGATATTTAAATAACAATATAAAATAAATAACAATAATTAAAATGACAATAAATAAAAGTACGAGGAAAAATGAAATAAAATATATTATGCTTATTTAAACTTCCGTAACCATGATGTTTGACGTTTTGATTTTAATTTATTGTCCTGGGTTAATTGTCCTTTGTCCTGGATGTATTTGAAACCTATCTGGTTTTTTTCCATAATAGTTCATCGGTCATAATTATAAACTGCTCGGTAAATTTAACCTTATACCCGAAGTCAAATATTCCAACTAACTGGGGATTTGAACTGTAACAAGGTCTTAATACTTTACTTAATGAATACACCAGGTTATCGACTGTGTGTAAACCAAGGTTTTAATATTTTGTTAACAATTACACCAATTACCCTTGAATGTAATCCACCCCTGTTTTAATGAGTCCATTGACTATTAATCCATCCCCGTGTCCGGTTAAATGAACAATAATTCGTACTTATAAATATCACGCCCATCGTGTCCGATTAAGCGTATGTGGTTATATATAGATACGTCAAATCATAACCTTTATATTAAATTAACGAGGTATCGTTAATTTAATATAAAGCCCATTAATAGCCCATAGTCTAATTTTCACAAGTGTCGTTCTTTTGTCCAAACCCCAATTATGGTACAAAGCCCAATTACCCCGTCTTTAATATTTAGTCCAACATCATGATTACTTCGTCTTAAATAAGCATAATAATAACTTAAGTACGAGACATTAATTTAAAAAGGAGAACATAGCTTACATTGATTATTTATCGCGTAGTGTTACACGGACAGAGCTCCGACTTTAAAACCCGTAAAATAACCTTTACATAACCCGAACTAATCTAATATAACACTAATCTATATTATATATATATATATATATATATATATATATATATATATATATATATATATATATATATATATATATATATATATATATATATATATATATATATATATATTATATATTTATTTATATTATACTACGGAGTATTATTATTATTATTTTTTTTTACTCGCAGAATTCGTGAGATTTTATAGGCATTCTGAAATTTCAGTGCTCCGCGAGTCGCGGCACTTTGTGCCTGAGAACTCCGCGAGTCGCGGAGAAATGGGATACAGCTCACACCCTTTTGGATTTTCTTTGCCGACATTTTATATATATAAATATAAAATATAAATAATTAATATAATTATTTATATATTATATTATATTCTTGTGCATAGTAGACTTGTAATTTTTAGTCCGTTGCGTCGGGCGTTGATAGTTGACTCATGTCCCGGTTCCGGATTTTCGAACGTCCTTTCGTACTATTTTATATCGTGCACTTTATGTTTCGCGATTTGTAATTTGCACAAAAATTGTTCTCCTTAAATTTCAAAAATCCGTGCGAGTCTTTTACTCACTTTTTAGTGGCACTTTTAAGTGTACTATGGCTTTAGTGGCACTTTTTCTTCAATTCTTTAATCTTCGTGCTTCGTCTTCACATTTATTTATTTAAACAATTACAATGAAAATATAATACAATTACATATAAAAATCTATTATTTAGGAGGGATATTGCTATGAAATATATGTTCCTTTTTAGCCTTATCAAATATCCCCACACTTGAGCGTTGCTTGTCCTCAAGCAATACAGAACTTGAAATAAAAACATACATGAATCACTTTTTTATTCATCACACTTTGTACATTAGTGATTTTGATATGGTGGTATAAACAATGATAGTAACGATAGAACCATGGTTAAAGGTGGGTGTGTCATCCACAGTTGCCTCGGGTTTAGGTCAACGACACTTGCAATCAAATAGCCGATTTACTTTCAGTTTCTAAAGCAAAGTGCACATTTGAAAGGCGGTTTACAGTCCCACATGACTATGAAAATGTAGATCCTTAAGGAAATTGGATCTTTATGAAAACATTTGATCTTTTGAAAATTCAATCTAGCTTTTACCCTAGACAGGTTTTCTGAAATAACCCTCCACCGGTGTTGCAAAATGTTTTTGTGGGTTTTAGGTTTGAAAATTTTAGCTCAAAACTTATGGTTTTGTGTTACCCACTTGCTAACCTTGTATTAGGAAAGCAACACGTCCAGTTTACTTGTCCCGTATATTACCTTTCGGTAAACTACCGTCCGGTTGTAAAGGAAAGCGTTGAACAAGCAACTGTTAAGGCAATGTCTAATGACATGCTTTTGATTATGGTCTATAAACGTGTCGGATGCTATTACTATCCTTGGTAGGAGCAATAGTAAAGATCATCCTAAAAATTTTCCGGTCTGGCACAAGGTCCTGTCTTCGACCATGCTATGCAACCACCGTTCTTACGATTGACACCCGATTTGGTTCAGGTGACCTAATGAATTTTAGGTGAATTCCTAGGATTTTACGTTCAATGGTAATGAACGCATTGAAAATGGGTTTTCAGAAAACAAATCGGTTTATAATTTGATCAAAATATTTTCTCGTTCAAGCTCGAGTTTAGATATCATTGAATTCCATGAGTTTGTAATTCTCAATCTTTAAGGTCAATCTCAAGGATTGAGTAATATCAGGCTTAAAAGCTGATTTTTAATCTTTAAGGAGATTATCCTTTCTGGGGATCTGATTCATTAGTCTTATCAAGCTAATTTGCACGGCGCCCTCCCCATTTTACGAGACAGATCCTCTCATGGTTAGGATAAGTCTGACCACTTGGCGACCCTGTTTGATGCTGAGGTCCGTGGATTTCCTGCTGATTTTAGAGATGACTTTTCTAGATTTTTCGTCAACCTACAGCTGGTCTGGACGACAACTTCTTGACCTAAATCAAGAAGCGCGTTTCTTTTTCGGAAGACTTTACTTCCTTTAAATGATGGAATTGATTCATTGTGTAGATCCATCTTTCATTACAGTAAATCGGGTAAAACAGTTAATTTAGTCCAAAACAAAAGCACCTGCAATAAACTTTACAGAAACATGTGATAGATAGTTTTTAATTGAATAACTTGGTACATTCTCCCTACACTTAGTTTCTTTCTTTGCCTTTTTATTCTCCTTTATTCCATTTTAAATGAATTCAAGCGTTTTAGGGTGTTTCTTAATTTATGTCCTTTCCGAGGTAACGATAATTTCGGTATTAACACCAAGTTTTCATCGTTCATAAATATGTATAAACATGATTTTGACTTCATTTAATTTTCACAAAATTTGGCAAATAAACTAAGTGCAAACCCGAGAGAATTTATAACCCTTCCCCACACTTGAGATCATGCAATGCCCTCATTTGCATGAAATCAGACTATAATTATAAATTCATGAGGGTGATTAGTGTAGAAAAGTAATTAAAAATACCCAGTTTGTAATTACAAAGCTCGTCGAATGATAGATGGCGTGCCTCATCGTTCATTCCTTTTTTTGTTATTTCACACATGTTTTTCTTCAAAAACGGTTGCTTTTCTGAACTGTTTGCTAATATTTGAAAATGCGTCTTTTACCCTAATTGTGCATTTTTATTAACGAGTTATGCACTAACCCGAACCCCTAATTTAATGTTAAGTGAGGTTAGACTTCCCCACACTTAGCTGACGACATGTGAAGTCGGTAGAATAAGTTCCACGAATTAAAATAGTGAGCCAGGTATTTACATCTCGGGTGGTGTATAATATATCAATGGGTTTAAAGTTAAGACCCACTCGATCGTCACTACTTAATTCTTTTTTAAGTGTAGTTTTTAGTAAATGGATATGTCTTTTTTCTGGTTTTTGGTCAAATGGATTGATATACACCGACATACTTATTTCTATAGGGTGGACAATTCCTAATATTTCCTTCCTTTTATTCTCAGGATCAAAGTTTTCACCTCTATTACCTAATTGGGTGAAATTCGAAGTGTCATTATCTATTACAGCTCGTAGTTCATTTTCGGTGGATGACTCGTCTATTGAGAATATTGGGTTGGAAGGTTGTGGAATGGTGAAGTTCGGTTTGGCCTCGGGGGTAAAATTTTCAACGTTATCGTATTCCCAAGAGTACCAATTTTTCACCCTTACTTCTTCTTTATCCATTGATGGATCGATGATTTCATCGGTAGAGGCTAATGTGTCGATTTGTTGTGAAATTGGTAAGACTGAATAAAAAGTATCATCGGGATAATTGGTGATTTCGGAGCTCTCGAATTCATCAAAATTCGATGATATGAGATTTTCTTGCACAATACTCCTCAGATCAACTGGTGTGTAGTCTGATAGAGTTTCAGCTTGCTGGTTTACAAACTCTCTCATTTGTTCATTTTGAGCATTGAGTTCTTTGAGTTTGATTTTCATATTGTCTAATAAATTTTCAGACACGTAATTTTCCTCGTCTACTGGTTGTTGAGTTTGGAAATATTCTTGGGAATAATCCCAATTTGAATTGTATTCTTCATAATCATTCCATTAAGGTTCCGTGGGTGCGTAATTTTCCATAGGAACGTAATAATAACATTCCCATGTTGAGTGATAATCTCCACAGATTTCACAACCATTATTGTTTCGTCATTCGTGATCCAAGATTGACCGAACGAATTGTCATCAACACCCGTTTGAGAGTATTGATTTAATTGATTTTGGATATCAAAAAGAGTTTCCATAGCCTTGTTTTCAAAATTTTCCATTTTATTGCGATGGCCAAATTTTAGCTACAATGTGGTGCATTTACTAATTATCCTATTAGTTATAAAAATAGAAAAACTTATATAAGTTGTCCAATTAATAGACTTTTCTGCTTTTGCCCACGTTTCGAATAGCCAAAAGATGCAGCAGGGAGCCAGAACCCTTTAAATCGGAAGCTCACAACTCAGCCACTAACAAATCCAACTATTACTACGAAGCAGAAAATTGTCAACGTCCATTAATTTAACCACTTAAATAATTTTTCTTTCCGTTTGAGATATTAGATAAGAAATAGAGAAAATTTCTAAGTCCTAAAAACTAAAGCGTCGAGAAATAAGAAAGAAAAAGAATGCGCATCGAAAAACGTCGAAAAATAAAAATAAGAAAATAGCGCGTCGTAACTTAAAAAGGAATTAAAAACTAAGAATTAAAAGTTGCGTCTAAAAATATTAAAGCTTAAAAGAAAAACTATATCCCAAATGGTAATAACTTAAAAAGGTACTAAAATATAAAAACGGCGTCGCAAAATTCTAAAGCACCTAAATCTTAGTCTAAAGAAAAATCACTTAAGGGATTTTACAGCAAAGCCTAAAAATCTAGAAATAAAAATAAGCTACGGCAAAAACTATGTCTTAAAACTAAATACGAGCGAAAAACATACAAATATTACGCTAAAAACAAATAAAAAGGGACAAAATATAAAAATATACAAAAAGTTGTAAAAAAATATAATTTTTATAAAAATATTATTTTTTTTTAATAGTATTAATTTTTATATATAAATAAAACAAATTAAAACTTAATATTACAAATTAATTAAAAACTTAAACTAAATAATATTATATATAAAACCTAATTAGGTTTAATAATAATAATAATAAATAATTAAAACCTAAATCGTATTAATTGCTGGACCAGGTTCGTGTCAGACGGCTCCGCGAGTTGCGGTTTCCGAAGCTGCAAACCCCGCGAGTCGCGGGGTTCCAGAATTCAACTCTGGTACAGTTTGAAATTCGACATTTTTTTTTTTTAGGATTTTATATTGTTTTTCTAAAAATAATATATATTTATACAAAAATGAATTAAAAATATAGAGTTTTGCCGATTCCCCGGCAGCGGCGCCAAAAATACTTGATGTTTTAGCAGAGTAGTATATAAAATAGCTTATATTTTTACAGACCCACAAAAATACTATTATAAAAATAACCTGGTGTATTCATTAAGCAAAGTATTAAGACCTTGTTACAGTTCGAATCCCCAGTTAGTTGGAATATTTGACTTCGGGTATAAGGTTAAATTTGCCGAGCAGTTTATAATTATGACCGATGTACTATTATGGACAAAAACCAGATAGGTTTCAAATACATCCAGGATAAAGGACAATTAACCCAGGACAATAAATTAAAATCAAAACGTCAAACATCATGGTTACGGAAGTTTAAATAAGCATAATATATTTTATTTCATTTTTCCTCGTACTTTTATTTATTGTCATTTTAATTATTGTTATTTATTTTATATTGTTATTTAAATATCGTCATTTACTATACGCTTCGCTTAAAATATAAATCGACAAACCGGTCATTAAACGGTAAACCCCCTTTTATATATTATTATATATAATTATATATATTTTGTACAAATATAGTTGTTTAAAAATATAGTGTGCAATAAGCCCGCTCCCTGTGGAACGAACCGGACTTACTAAAAACTATACTACTCTACGATTAGGTACACTGCCTATCGCCAAAATACTTGATGTGGAAGCTAAGGGTTATAAAATACTATTAAATTTTAGCAGAAAATACTATTAAATACGATACATTTTTACACAAGATATTTATTTATTTAGAGAATGGATATACTTAAACCTTGCTACAACACTTATAGGCAGTGTACCTAATCGTACAGTAGTGTAGTTTTTAGTAAGTCCGGTTCGTTCCACAGGGAATCTTTTTAAACAAAGCTTAACGCTATATTAGTTTACTTTTATAAAAATACAAATATATATATAAGTAATATTATTATTATAAAGGGGGGTTTTTACCGTTTAATGACCGGTTTGTCGATTTTAAAACTTTAGTCACAGTTAAAACCTAACGTAAAATATTAAATAAATAAAAGACTTAATTTAAAGCGTAAAATAAATAACGATAATGAAATTGCGAATAATAAAAATGCGATAAAATAAACTTGCGATAATTAAAAAGTACGATAATTAAAAGTGCAATTAAATACAATAACAATAAAAATGCGATAATTAGAAGTGCAATTAAATATAAAATAAAGGAAATTAAATATGAAATAAAAGAATTATGCTTATTTAAACTTCCGTAATCATGATGTTTGACGTGTTGATTTTAGTTTTATGCCCATGGGTTAATTGTCCTTTGTCCTGGATTATTTAATAAGTCCATACGGATTTGTCCATAATAGTCCATCAGTCATAAATATAAAGAGCGAAAGCCTTCGTCAAATTATTCTTATTCCCGAAGTCAAATATTCCAACTAATTGGGGATTCGAATTGTAACAAGGTTTTAATACTTTGTTTAATGAATACACCAGGTTATCGACTGCGTGTAAACCAAGGTTTTACTACTTTGTTAACAATTACACCAATTACCCTTGAATGTAATTCACCCCTGTTTCAACAAGTTTATTAACTATTAATCCAGTTCCGTATCCGGTAAAATGAATAATTATTGGTATTTATAGATATCCCGCCCACCGTACCCAGTCAAGCGTATGTGGTTATATATAAATACGTCAAATTATAAGTTTGTATATTAAATTAACAAGGTATTGTTTAGTTAATATAAAACCCATTAATAGCCCATAGTCTAATTTCCACAAGTGTCGTTCTTTTGTCCAAACCCCAATTATGGTACAAAGCCCAATTACCCAATTTTAGTAATTAGCCCAACATCATGATTACTTCGGATTAAATAAGCATAATAATAACTTAGCTACGAGACATTAATGTAAAAAGGTTGAACATAACTTACAATGATTAAAAATAGCGTAGCGTTACGCGGACAGAATTTCGACTTACACCCTTACAACATTCGCTAACATACCCTTATTATTAGAATTATAATTAAAATTAAAATATAAATTATAAATATAAATATATATTTTACGTATATTGAGAGAGAGATATATTTGGTTAATTTTTACGATCAGAATGCGCGAGCTTTATCGGGAGTTTCAGAAATTGGGTAACACAAAACCATAAGTTTTGAGCTAAAATTTTCAAATCTGAAACCCACCAAACCCACAAAAATATTTTGCAAACACCGGTAAAGGGTTATTCCGGAAAACTTATCTAGGGTAAAAACTAGATTTAATTTTCAAAAGATCAAATGTTTTCATAAAGATCCAGTTTCCTTAATGGATCTAAATTTTATATTTTCAAAAGATCAAATGTTTTCAAACTCCGCGAGTCGCGGAGTTTACTTTTACAGCTCACCCATGTTTGGAGTCTTTCTTGCCGACGATTTATTTTATATATATAATATATATATATATAATTAATATAATTAATTATATATTATATTATATTTATATACATAGTTAACTTGTAATTTTTAGTCCGTTGCGTCGAGCGTTAAGAGTTGACTCTGGTCCCGGTTCCGGATTTTCGAACGTCCTTGCGTACAATTTAATATCTTGTACTTTGCGTTTTGAATCTTGTACTCTTGTAATTTCGAGACGTTTCTTATCAATAATTGGAACCTCTTTGATTGTCTTTTGTACTTTTGAGCTTTTTGGTCGTTTGCGTCTTCAATTCGTCGAATCTGTCTTTTGTCTTCACCTTTTATTATTTAAACGAATATCACTTTTAAATAGAACAATTGCAACTAAAAGCTTGTCTTTCTTGAGGAATAATGTTATGAAATATATGTTCGTTTTTAGCATTATCAAATATTCCCACACTTGAGCGTTGCTTGTCCTCAAGCAATATCGTCTTGAAATACTAGAATCACTTCTTTATTCTTCACACTTTGTACATCAGTGATTTTTTATACGGCGGTATAAACAACGGTAGTAACGATATGGTTTACAGTCCCACATGACTATAAAAATTTAGATCCATTAAGGAAATTGGATCTTTATGAAAACATTTGATCTTTTGAAAATTAAATCTAGTTTTTACCCTAGATAAGTTTTCCGGAATAACCCTTTACCGGTGTTTGCAAAATATTTTTGTGGGTTTAGTGGGTTTCAGATTTGAAAATTTTAGCTCAAAACTTGCGGTTTTGTGTCACCCACTTGCTAACCTTGTATTTGGGAAGCAACACGTCCAGTTTACTTGCTCCGTATATTACCTTTCGGTAAACTACCGTCCGGTTGTAAAGGAAAGCGTTGAACAAGCAACTGTTAAGGCAATGTCCCCTGACATGCTTTTAATTATGGTCTATAACGTGTCGGACGCAATTACTATCCTTTGTAGGGGCAATAGTAAAGCTCACCCTCATAATTTTTCGGTCTGGCAAAAGGTCCTGTCTTTGACCACTATGCAACCACCGTTCTTACGGTTGATACCCGATTTGGTTCAGGTGACCTAATGAATTCCAGGTGAATTCCTAGGATTTTACGTTCAATGGTAATGAACGCATTGAAAATAGGGTTTTCAGAAAACAAATCGGTTTATAATTTGATCAAAATATTTTCTCGTTCAAGCTCGAGTTTAGATATCATTGAATTCCATGAGTTTGTAATTCTCAATCTTTAAGGTCAATCTCTAGGATTGAGTAATATCAGGCTTAAAAGCTGATTTTTAATCTTTAAGGAGATTATCCTTTCTGGGGATCTGATTCATTAGTCTTATCCAGCTAATTTGCATGGTGCCCCCCATTTTACGAGATAAATCCTTCTCATGGTTAGGATAAATCTGACCACTTGGCGACCCTGTTTAATGCTGAGGTCCGTGGATTTCCTGCTGATTTTAGTGATGACTTTTCTGGATTTTTCGTCAACCTACAGCTGGTCTGGACGACAACTTCATGACCTAAATCAAGAAGCGCGTGTCTTTTTCGGAAGACTTTACTTCCTTTTAATGATGGAATTGATTCATCGTGTAGATCCATCTTTTCTTTTCTTTCATTGGGTAAAACAGTTTAGTTTAGTCCAAAGCAAAAGTATTTTCAGTTATTTGTTACAGAAATATGTGATATCTGTTTAAGATAACTTGGTAAATTTTCCCACACTTGGCTTTTATTTTCCTTTTTATCGTCCTCTATTCCATTTTAAATGAATTTTAACATTTTAGTTTGTTTCTCAATTTATGTCCTTTCCGAGGTAACAATAATTTCGGTGTTAACACCTAGTTTTATCGTTCATAAATATGTATAAACATGAATTTGAGTTCATTTAATTGAAAATTTTTAAAATTTTTACTAGAATTGGGTAGTCAGTATATAAGACTAGGGCTGTTCTTTATTATCAGAGAGCACTAGATTCTAATACAACTACTGCTTTACTAGTATTTTTAATGGTAACCAAGTGTATAAAGTAAAAAAAAAATTTAAAATCCGAAAGAATTTAACCCCTTCCCACACTTAAGATCTTGCAATGCCCTCATTTGCAAGAAATCAGTAATAATTTAAATTATTGAGGTTGATTTGTGTGAAAATGATTAAATTTTTACCAAAGTTTCCAAATATATTGGCGTTTGTTTGCTGAATGATAAATGGTGCACATCATTTGTTCATTCCGGCTTGTTGTTATTTCACATATATTTTGCATCTTGTCGTCAAAATTAGTTGCTTTTGCTGAACTTAATGCCAGTCTTTGAAAATGCGTTATTTTACTCTGTTGTGTACATAAGATAAACTGCAAACATATATACATATTTTTGAAGTTTGGTATATTACCCCACATTCAAAAATTATTAAAATCTAAGAATAAAAGTTAGATAATTATAAAAATGATTACAATATTAACAAAAGTATTAAACGTATCAATCATTACAAATTACAAAAAAAAAAAAATAAGTATACTAGGGATGATACTGGTACCAATAGGGGTTCCAGGCATAACCATAGGTGCTATAGAATGCTTCGGCAGGGTTATACGTAGGATACGGTGGTTGCATCTCTATAGACCAGGGAGGGAAGATGGGTTTCGGTGTAGGAATATAGTTTCTACCTATATGTTGGCAATGAGCTATAATTTGGTTCTGATGAACTTGCCAATCTTCAAATGCTCTCTGTCTAGCATTTTCGTACTCCTGAGAAGCTATAAACCTTTGCATTTCTTGCATCTCATTCCCCCCTCCTACATTACCTTGCTGTTGGTTTCTCTCAACCTGTGGATGTCTACCATGGTATGGTACTGCGGCGTTATTTCGCCTCTTCAAAACTTTCGCACCATGGTATACATTTAAACCTATAGTATCGCGGGGTTCTGGTTCTTCTACTAATAATCCCCCCCGACTTATATCCACACCGAGATATTCACCAATCAAAGTAATAAAAATACCACCTCCTATTATGCTATGCGGTCTCATCCCCCGAACCATAGCTGATAAATAATAACCCACACAATACGGTATACTTACAGCACTTTGTGGGTCTCGAATACACATATGGTAAAACAAATCCTGTTCATTTACTTTTTCCTTGTTCTTACCCCTTTGTGTAATCGAATTAGCTAAAAACCTATGAATTACTCTTAATTCAGCTCTATCTATATCCAAATAAGAGTAATTTCCCCCTTTGAAACGGTTATGGCTTGTCATTTGACTCCACACACCGTGTGTATCAAAATTTTCATCTATCTTTCTACCGTTTAGTATCAACCCTCTACAATCGGCAGATGCTAACTCCTCAGGCGTATATATACGTAAAGCCTGAGCCATGTCTAGTAAAGACATGTGGCGCATCGAACCGCCTAACAAAAATCTAATAAAAGAACGATTGGTTAAACTAGCTACCCGATCATCCAACTCTATACTACACAACAATTCTTCACACCATACTTTATATACAGGTCTACGCATGGTGAATAAACGTACCCAGTCATTAAAAGTAGAATTACCATACCTCTGTACAAGTAATTCTCTAATTGGCCCGGCCAATTCTACAGCTTCTAAGGGTCCCCATTCTATGACCCTCCGTACCTCAACAACCTTAGAATGAAGAGTATGCAAACCCCTTTGGTATTTTGGATAATCTATCCAAAGTCTGTCAAATCTCAGGTTCGGGTGCAACTCTTCCAAGTGCATATCAAAAAAGGTCATGACTGGATGCGGTATATCCTGCTTGTAGTAGTTATCCACCTCCTGTTGTTCCGCATTCTCAGCAGGAGCATTGCAGGCTTGGGATGAAGATTCACCCCTTTCAGTCTGCAAAACACATCAAACACAATTTTTGTGCATCCAAATATGCATTAGTGTCAGCAAAATCATCAATTACAATGACATGATCAATTTATATCAAACTTAAGCTCATTTTCACATTTTTATCAAATCTACACTTTTTCAAATAAGCATATACGAAAATGTTCGCCAAGTTCATAAGCATTCAACTCAAATAACATGTCAAAATAATCATTACTAGCAATTAAACAAGTTTCAAATGGCATTGTCTTTCAAAAATCAAGTGCATGAATTTTAGACTTGAAAAAGTCCACTTTAATTCTCAAAATCATGTTTAGGCTCAAAGTTTGGATCATTTAACTACCTAGACATGTTACACTACTTAATTTAGCAACAATTCATGACAAAAATCGGCCATAACCTGTTTATATCAAAAAGCCCCAAATTTGCTCAAGAACACAAACCCTAGATTACTCAAAATTTGAAGTTTAAGGCTTCTAATCATGTTAAACAGCATCAATCTAGGTTATACAAGCATAATACATAAACAATTTAAGCATAATTACACTAAAAAGCATCAAAATCAAATTGGGGAAAAAATTGCTCAAGAACACCAAATTTCGGATTAAATGGTGTTTAGGTGTAGAAATTTACCGTTTTTCTTAAGTAATTCCTAGATAGCATCCTTCTCAACATGATTTTAGTAAAAAATTTGGTGATTAACGGTTAAAAATTGTGAATTTGGGGTGTATTTTTTGGGTTTTTGCTTAGTATGTTCGCAGTTTTTTTTTTTCTGTGGGTTTTGTGTACTGAGCTGTTTCAGCTCTTATTTTTCTTTTGTAATCCGACCCCTCCGCGAGTCGCGGAGATTAAAGCTCCAAACTCCGCGAGTCGCGGAGTTTGCTTTTCTTTTTTTTTTTTTTAACATCTTATACTAATTAAAACAATTAATTAATTAATTTAAAATTTTGTTTCCCTTGTTATTTAGGACGAGGTCGTTTCGGATCGATGTCCTAGTCCGTCCTTCGACAAAATTTTAAAATTTGTCTTTTTGTAGCGATTGTTTTAAAAGCTAAGATTTTTGGGTTTTTTTAATGTTTTTGGCATACTTTAATTCAATAAGATTAAAAATAATGATAATAAAAGTTCTCGTCCCTCCCTCGGGTAAAGCAATTTCGGTTCAAAGACCTAGTCTTCAACTTACGACGAATTTTAAAAATCATATTCTTAACTTAATGAGATAAAGTAAATTTTTGTTTTTAAATTCACACAACTTAAATATAAAATTCAAAATTAATATTAAAAATTCACACCAAACTTAAAATTTAAAATGCATAAAATTGAAAATTCATATTTTAAAAATTAAAAATTCACACCAAACTTAATTTAAAAATTTATAAATTCATACCAAACTTATATTAATTTTTCAAATATTTACAATTTTAAATATATAGTTTTTACAAAGTTTACAATATTAATTTAAGATTTAAATATTAATTTTAAAAACATGGTAAAAATAAAATTAAAAATATTTTTGGCTTTTTATCTCACTTTTATCAATCAAATATTATCAAAAATATGCGCCCCTCTTTTCGGTAAAGTAATTTCGGTTCCAAGACCTAATTTAACTCATGACGAATTTTTGAAATATTTTGTGTTGATTGATTAAAGATATTTATACCTTAAGAATAAACGTTAAATTTCGCAGTGATGTAATAAATTTTTGTATGATATCAATAATTTCGGTCACCAAACCTAATTTTATACAATACCAATTTAATACTTTATAGCGAACAAATTAGCGTTTATTATCAAAAGGTTAAAAAAATAAAAAAAAATAAAATAAAAACTGTACAGACTTACCTGTGAAATAGATTTCTTAGTTATATGATCTATCCCATTCATAAGATAGTCGGTTTAATTGGTTTTCCATAGCTACATAGGCGTAACCTCGAGCATTCAGTGTCTTTTCTTCTAAACATATGAACGGTCCGTCTCTGCATAAAGTAACAAATTCGGTATTTGAATAGGTTTGATTATTTGAACATTTACCTCCATGTGATCATTTTCCGCATTTGTGACATCTTTCTAGGTGTCGTGCTCTTCTTTTCGCTGCGGATTTTGATTTTCCTTTACCAAATTGTAATTTATTATCTTCGCATCTGGATTCTTTTCTAACTCCGTCCATTCTTTCTCTGATTACTGATACTAATTCACTCGGTAGTATGTCATTATTACGTTTAGTGATCAAAGCGTGTAGCATTAGACCATGGTTTAGTTCACAGGCAGTCTTCATTTTGTAAAAACCTAAAAAAAAATAAAAATTCAGAATGGGGGAAGAAGACTAGTTCTTTAGGGTCTGCTAGGGAAAGACCATTCGGGTTCCATTTTCGAGAACTACACGAAAACAGACAATCTAACTCTAACAGAAATACATATTATCCTTTAAAGACTTGATTCTCCCCACACTTAGTTAGCTGTGGTGTCGAAATTGTGATTAACTTCGTTGTCGACTTCCATCGGACCATGTATGTAGTGTTTAACTCTGTGACCATTAACTTTAAATTCAATCCCATTTGAATTTATCAATTCTACCGTTCTGTATGGGAAAACTCTTTTGACTATGAATGGTCCAGACCATCTTGATTTCAATTTTCCAGGAAATAGCTTGAATCGTGAATTGAAAAGAAGAACTCTGTCTCCTTCTTTAAATTCTTTTGAACTTCTGATTCTTTTATCATGCCATTTCTTCGTTCTTTATTTATAGATTAACGAATTTTCGTATGCTTCATGTCTTAGTTCTTCTAATTCGTTTAGTTGACTTAATCGTAGACGTCCAGCTTCATGTAAATCAAGATTACATGTTTTCAAAGCCCAAAATGCTTTGTGTTCAATTTCTACTGGAAGATGACATGCTTTTCCATAAACAAGTCTAAAAGGTGTAGTTCCAATTGGAGTATTGTAGGCTGTTCTAAAAGCCCAGAGTGCATCCTCCAATTTAATGGACCATTCCTTTGGATTTGATCCTACGGTTTTCTCTAGAATACGTTTTAAAGCTCGGTTGGTATTTTCAACTTGTCCACTTGTTTGTGGATGATATGCGGTGGAGATTTTATGAGTTACTCCATATCTTTTAAGAACTTTCTCAAGTTGATTATTACAGAAATGAGTACCCCGATCACTTATTAAAGCTTTCGGTGTTCCAAACCTTGCAAAAAGACGTTTTAAAAAGTTGACTACAACTCATGCATCGTTAGTTGGGAGAGCTTGTGCTTCCGCCCATTTAGATACATAATCAATGGCTACGAGTATATATAGATTATTATGAGATTTTGGAAATGGACCCATAAAGTCAATACCCCAAATGTCAAATACTTCACATACTTGGATGACATTTTGTGGCATTTCATCACGTTGACTTATTTTTCTGGCCCTTTGACAAGCATCACAGGATTTGCAAAGAAGGTGTGCGTCTTTGTAAATTGTAGGCCAATAGAATCCAGCATCATAAACTTTTCTTGCTGTTAGTTGAGGCCCATAATGCCCTCCTGTTGGTCCTGTGTGACAATGGTTTAATATTTTACTAGCTTCATCTCCAAATACACATCGGCGTATTATTCCATCGGGACAACTTTTAAACAGATGTGGATCTTCCCAGAAATAGTGTTTTATATCACTGAAGAATTTCTTTCGTCTTTGGTACGATAATCCATTTTCAAGGAATCCACATACTAAGTAGTTTGCATAGTATGCAAACCATGGGATTTCATTATAATCTATCTTCAATAGATATTCATCAGGAAAGTTGTCTTGTATGGCCGATTCATTTAGAACTTCTAATTCGGGATTTTCAAGACGAGAAAGATGATCAGCGGCGAGATTTTCTGCTCCTCTTTTATCTCGGATTTCAATATCAAACTCTTGTAAGAGTAAGATCCAACGGATTAATCTTGGTTTAGCATCTTGTTTTGAAAATAGGTATCTAAGAGCAGAATGGTCGGTATAGACCACCGTTTTTGCTAGAACGAGATATGATCGAAATTTGTCAAAAGCAAAGACAATAGCAAGGAGTACTTTTTCAGTAGTTGTATAGTTTGTTTGTGCTCCTTGTAACGTCTTACTAGCATAATATATAGGTTGAAATTGTTTTTCAATCCTTTGTCCTAAAACGGCTCCCATTGCAAAATCACTTGCATCGCACATTAGTTCAAATGGTAGATTCCAATTTGGTGTGATCATGATCGGCGCATTAGTGAGTTTTTCTTTAAGAATATTAAAAGATTTGATACACTCATCTGAAAAGATGAATGGAGCATCCTTTTCTAGGAGTTTATTCATAGGAGTGGCAATTTTAGAAAAATCTTTTATGAAACGTCGGTAAAAACCGGCATGCCCTAGAAAACTCCTAACTCCTCTAACATTGGTGGGATGTGGAAGTTTAGCAATTACATCTACTTTAGCTCTATCCACTTCAATTCCTTCTTTTGAAATTTTATGACCAAGAACGATGCCTTCTTTAACCATGAAATGGCATTTCTCCCAATTAAGAACTAGGTTTGATTGTTCGCATCTAATAAGCATTCGTTCAAGATTAACTAGACATGATTCAAATGTATCACCGAAGACTGAAAAGTCATCCATGAATACTTCCATGCATTCTTCTATCATGTCATGAAAAATCGCCATCATACACCTTTGAAAGGTTGCAGGGGCGTTACAAAGTCCAAATGGCATGCGTTTGTAAGCAAAAGTACCATAAGGGCACGTGAATGTGGTTTTCTCTTGATCTTCGGGTGCTATTGGAATTTGAAAATATCCGGAAAATCCATCTAGAAAAAAATAATAACTATTTCCGGCTAATCTTTCCAACATTTGATCTATGAAAGGTAGGGGAAAGTGATCTTTTCTGGTGGCGTCATTTAATTTTCTATAATCAATACATACACGCCATCCTGTTACAGTCCTAGTAGGAATAAGCTCATTTTTCTCATTTGTAATGACAGTCATGCCACCCTTCTTAGGCACGCATTGAACTGGGCTTACCCATGGACTATCAGAGATTGGATAAATTAGACCTGCATCTAGCAGTTTAATAATCTCTTTCTTAACTACATCTTGCATATTAGGATTTAGTCTTCGTTGGCGTTGCACATACGTTTTATGACCTTCTTCCATAAGGATTTTATGTGTGCAATACGAAGGACTTATTCCTTTAATATCATGAATCTTCCATGCAATGGCTGGTTTATGAGCTTTCAACACAGAAATGAGTTGTGATTTCTCATTTTCAGTAAGAGAAGACGATATTATTACAGGTAATTCAGATTCACCATGTAAATAAGCGTATTCCAAATGGTTTGGAAGTGGCTTTAACTCTAATTTCGGAGGTTCTTCTATCGATGATTTGTATCGATATCTGTCTTCTTCTTTTAGCATTTGAATTTCTTCTGTTGTTGGTTCATATCCATTAGCTATAAGTGTAGCTAACATTTCATCTTCATCAATTGGTTCATTACCTTCTCCTAAAGAACATTCTCCTGTTCCTTGTAGTTCTGGAAATTCTTCTAATAATTCTGCATGTGCATCTATAGTTTGAATATAACAACATGTATCATCTGCAGATTGTGGTTGTTGCATTGCTCTATCAACTGAAAAGGTAACACTCTCATCCTCTATACTTAGGATCAATTTCTTACCGAACACGTCTATCATTGCTTTAGCCGTGTTTAAGAATGGTCTCCCTAATATGAGAGGAACTTGAGAATCTTCTTCCATGTCCAAAACAACAAAATCTACTGGAAATACTAAAGTACCAACTTTAACTAGCATGTTCTCCATTATCCCTCTAGGATATTTTATTGATCTATCGGCTAGTTGTATGCTTATTCTGGTTGGTTTCAATTCTCCAAGGTCTAGTTTAGCGTATAGTGAATACGGCATTAGATTTATACTAGCACCTAAGTCTGCCAATGCTTCTATTGAACTAAGACTACCCAGAAAACATGGAATTGTGAAACTTCCTGGATCAGAAAGTTTTTCTGGTATCTTATTCAACAGCACTGCTGAACAATTAGCATTCATAGTAACAGCCGAGAGTTCTTCCATTTTCTTTCTATTTGAGATTAGATCTTTCAAGAATTTAGCATATCTAGGAATTCCTGAAATCACATCAATGAAAGGAAGATTTACATTTATCTGTTTAAACATATCCAAGAATTTGGATTGCTCGGCTTCAAGTTTCTCTTTCTTCATTTTACTCGGGTAAGGAAGTGGTGGTTGGTATGGTTTAACATAAGGTTTAGCCTTAACTGTGTTATTTTCATTAACCTTTTCAACTACCGGTTCTTTTTCCTTATCTTGATCAGGTTGTGGTTCTTGTGGAGTAGGAATAGCTTCATCAGAAGTTACAGGTATTTCCGGTGGTTTAAGTGTTGTACCACTTCTTGTGGTAATGGCTTTAGCTGTTTCATTCCGGGGGTTAGCATTTGTATCACTAGGTAGACTTCCTGGTTTTCTTTCACCTATTAACCTTGCTAGGTTACTCACTTCTTGTTCCAGATTTTGAATAGAAGCTTGTTGATTTCTAAATGCTTGAGCATTTTGTTCATTGGTTTGTTTTTGAGATGTGAAAAACTGCGTTTGAGTTTCAACTAGCTTCGTCATCATATCTTCTAAATTCGGCTTTTTATCATCTGTTTGTTGTGGTGGTTTGTTTTGAAAATTAGGTCTTTGCTGATTGTAAGTATTATTGGATACTTGTTGATTGCTATGACCTTGTTGGTTGTTGTATGGAATATTTCGGTTATAACTCTGGTTTTGATTGTAAATCGGTCTTGGCGGTTGATAATTATTCTGATAATTATTTCCAGGCCTTTGGTTTATATATGAAATATTCTCTCTTTGTTCCATTGTTAATTCAATACTGAGACAATCTTTTGTCAAATGTGGTCCTCCACACTGCTCACAACTAATTAGTATTGAGTGAATATCTTTAGTCATCTTTTCCATTCGTCTCTCCACAGCATCTATCTTTGCGGAAATGGAATCTAAGTCATGGCTAGAATCGGCTCTAGCTGCTTTAGATGATCTAACGATATCTTTTTCTTGGTGCCACTCATGTGAGTGGGAAGCAGTGTTATCAATAATTTTGTAAGCATCAGTTTTGGTTTTCTTCATAATAGAACCACCAGCTGCTATATCTATGTCTTTCCTTGTAGTGATGTCGCATCCTTGGTAGAATATTTGTACTATTTGACAGGTGTCTAAACCATGTTGCGGACATCCTCTTAACAACTTTCCATATCTAGTCCATGCCTCATATAGAGTTTCATTCGGTTTCTGTGTAAACGTAACAATTTCTGCTTGAAGTCTTACGGCTTTAGATGCAGGAAAGAATTGTTTAAGAAATTTTTCAACTAAAACGTCCCATGTATCGATCGCCCCTTCAGGTAACGATTCCAACCAATCTTTGGCTTCTCCCTTTAAAGTCCAGGGAAATAACATGAGATATATCTGTTCATCCTCCACTTCTCGGATTTTAAATAGTGTGCAGATCCTATTAAAGGTACGTAAAGGTTATTTTACGAGTTTTAAAGTCGGAGCTCTGTCCGTGTAACACTACGCGATAAATAATCAATGTAAGCTATGTTCTCCTTTTTAAATTAATGTCTCGTACTTAAGTTATTATTATGCTTATTTAAGACGAAGTAATCATGATGTTGGACTAAATATTAAAGACGGGGTAATTGGGCTTTGTACCATAATTGGGGTTTTGACAAAAGAACGACACTTGTGGAAATTAGACTATGGGCTATTAATGGGCTTTATATTAAATTAACGATACCTCGTTAATTTAATATAAAGGTTATGATTTGACGTATCTATATATAACCACATATGCAAAATCGGACACGATGGGCGGGATATTTATAAGTACGAATTATTGTTCATTTGACCGGACACGGGGATGGATTAATAGTCAATGGACTCATTAAAACAGGGGTGGATTACATTCAGGGGTAATTGGTGTAATTGTTTACAAAATATTAAAACCTTAGTTTACACACAGTCGATAACCTGGTGTATTCATTAAGCAAAGTATTAAGACCTTGTTACAGTTCGAATCCCCAGTTAGTTGGAATATTTGACTTCGGGTATAAGGTTAAATTTGCCGAGCAGTTTATAATTATGACCGATGAACTATTATGGACAAAAACCAGATAGGTTTCAAATACATCCAGGACAAAGGACAATTAACCCAGGACAATAAATTAAAATCAAAACGTCAAACATCATGGTTACGGAAGTTTAAATAAGCATAATATATTTTATTTCATTTTTCCTCGTACTTTTATTTATTGTCATTTTAATTATTGTTATTTATTTTATATTGTTATTTAAATATCGTCATTTACTATACGCTTCGCTTAAAATATAAATCGACAAACCGGTCATTAAACGGTAAACCCCCTTTTATATATTATTATATATAATTATATATATTTTGTACAAATATAGTTGTTTAAAAATATAGTGTGCAATAAGCCCGCTCCCTGTGGAACGAACCGGACTTACTAAAAACTATACTACTCTACGATTAGGTACACTGCCTATAGTGTTGTAGCAAGGTTTAGGTATATCCCATTTGTAAATAAATAATTAAAACTTGTGTAAAATTGTAGCATATTTAATAGTATTTTCCTGCCAAAATTAATAGTATTTTATACCATTCCGCTACCACATCAAGTTTTTGGCGCCGCTGCCGGGGAATCGGCAAAACTCTATATTTTTAATTCATTTTTGTATAAATATATATTATTTTTAGAAAAACAATATAAAATCCTAAAAAAAAAAATGTCGAATTTCAAACTGTACCAGAGTTGAATTCTGGAACCCCGCGACTCGCGGGGTTTGCAGCTTCGGAAACCGCGACTCGCGGAGCCGTCTGACACGAACCTGGTCCAGCAATTAATACGATTTAGGTTTTAATTATTTATTATTATTATTATTAAACCTAATTAGGTTTTATATATAATATTATTTAGTTTAAGTTTTTAATTAATTTGTAATATTAAGTTTTAATTAGTTTTATTTATATATAAAAATTAATACTATTATAAAAAAATTATATTTTTATAAAAATTATATTTTTTTACAACTTTTTGTATATTTTATATTTTGTCCCTTTTTATTTGTTTTTAGCGTAATATTTGTATGTTTTTCGCTCGTATTTAGTTTTAAGACATAGTTTTTGCCGTAGCTTATTTTTATTTCTAGATTTTTAGGCTTTGCCGTAAAATCCCTTAAGTGATTTTTCTTTAGACTAAGATTTATGTGCTTTAGAATTTTGCGACGCCGTTTTTATATTTTAGTACCTTTTTAAGTTATTACCATTTGGGATATAGTTTTTCTTTTAAGCTTTAATATTTTTAGACGCAACTTTTAATTCTTAGTTTTTAATTCCTTTTTAAGTTACGACGCGCTATTTTCTTATTTTTATTTTTCGACATTTTTCGATGCGCATTCTTTTTATTTCTTATTTCTCGACGCTTTAGTTTTTAGGACTTAGAAATTTTCTCTATTTCTTATCTAATATCTCAAACGGAAAGAAAAATTATTTAAGTGGTTAAATTAATGGACGTTGACAATTTTCTGCTTCGTAGTAATAGTTGGATTTGTTAGTGGCTGAGTTGTGAGCTTCCGATTTAAAGGGTTCTGGCTCCCTGCTGCATCTTTTGGCTATTCGAAACGTGGGCAAAAGCAGAAAAGTCTATTAATTGGACAACTTATATAAGTTTTTCTATTTTTATAACTAATAGGATAATTAGTAAATGCACCACATTGTAGCTAAAATTTGGCCATCGCAATAAAATGGAAAATTTTGAAAACAAGGCTATGGAAACTCTTTTTGATATCCAAAATCAATTAAATCAATACTCTCAAACGGGTGTTGATGACAATTCGTTCGGTCAATCTTGGATCACGAATGACGAAACAATAACTGGTTGTGAAATCTGTGGAGATTATCACTCAACATGGGAATGTTATTATTACGTTCCTATGGAAAATTACGCACCCACGGAACCTGAATGGAATGATTATGAAGAATACAATTCAAATTGGGATTATTCCCAAGAATATTTCCAAACTCAACAACCAGTAGACGAGGAAAATTACGTGTCTGAAAATTTATTAGACAATATGAAAATCAAACTCAAAGAACTCAATGCTCAAAATGAACAAATGAGAGAGTTTGTAAACCGGCAAGCTGAAACTCTATCAGACTACACACCTGTTGATCTGAGGAGTATTGTGCAAAAAAATCTCATATCATCGAATTTTGATGAATTCGAGACCTCCGAAATCACCAATTATCCCGATGATACTTTTTATTCAGTCTTACCAATTTCACAACATATCGACACATTAGCCTCTACCGACGAAATCATCGATCCATCAATGGATAAAGAAGAAGTAAGGGTGACAAATTGGTACTCTTGGGAATACGATAACGTTGAAAATTTTACCCCCGAGGCCAAACCGAACTTCACCATTCCACAACCTTCCAACCCAATATTCTCAATAGACGAGTCATCCACCGAAAATGAACTATGAGCTGTAATAGATAATGACACCTCGAATTTCACCCAATTAGGTAATAGAGGTGAAAACTTTGATCCTGAGAATAAAAAGAAGGAAATATTAGGAATTGTCCACCCTATAGAAATAAGTATGTCGGTGTATATCGATCCATTTGACCAAAAACCAGAAAAAAGACATATCCATTTACTAAAAACTACACTTAAAAAAGAATTAAGTAGTGACGATCGGGTGGGTCTTAACTTTAAACCCATTGATATATTATACACCACTTGAGATGTAAATACCTGGCTCACTATTTTAATTCGTGGAACTTATTCTACCGACTTCACATGTCGTCAGCTAAGTGTGGGGAAGTCTAACCCCACTTAACATTAAATTAGGAGTTCGGGTTAGTGCATAACTCGTTAATAAAAATGCACAATTAGGGTAAAAGACGCATTTTCAAATATTAGCAAACAGTTCAGAAAAGCAACTGTTTTTGAAGAAAAACATGTGTGAAATAACAAAAGAAGGAATGAACGATGAGGCGCCCCATCTATCATTCGACGAGCTTTGTAATTACAAACTGGGTATTTTTAATTACTTTTCTACACTAATCACCCTCATTAATTTATAATTATAGTCTGATTTCATGCAAATGAGGGCATTGCATGATC
Organism: Rutidosis leptorrhynchoides; assembly: GCF_046630445.1. Classification (NCBI taxonomy): domain Eukaryota; kingdom Viridiplantae; phylum Streptophyta; class Magnoliopsida; order Asterales; family Asteraceae; genus Rutidosis; species Rutidosis leptorrhynchoides. Next base: position 9,746,572 of record NC_092341.1, read on the forward strand.
TCAAGTGTGGGGAAGGGTTATAAATTCTCTCGGGTTTGCACTTAGTTTATTTGCCAAATTTTGTGAAAATTTGAAAAAATTTCAACTAAATGAAGTCAAAATCATGTTTATACATATTTATGAACGATGAAAACTAGGTGTTAATACCGAAATTATCGTTACCTCGGAAAGGACATAAATTAAGAAACACCCTAAAACGCTTGAATTCATTTAAAATGGAATAAAGGAGAATAAAAAGGCAAAGAAAGAAACTAAGTGTAGGGAGAATGTACCAAGTTATTCAATTAAAAACAATCTATCACATGTTTCTGTAAAGTTTATTGCAGGTGCTTTTGTTTTGGACTAAATTAACTGTTTTACCCGATTTACTGTAATGAAAGATGGATCTACACGATGAATCAATTCCATCATTTAAAGGAAGTAAAGTCTTCCGAAAAAGAAACACGCTTCTTGATTTAGGTCAAGAAGTTGTCGTCCAGACCAGCTGTAGGTTGACGAAAAATCTAGAAAAGTCATCTCTAAAATCAGCAGGAAATCCACGGACCTCAGCATCAAACAGGGTCGCCAAGTGGTCAGACTTATCCTAACCATGAGAGGATCTGTCTCGTAAAATGGGGAGGGCGCCGTGCAAATTAGCTTGATAAGACTAATGAATCAGATCCCCAGAAAGGATAATCTCCTTAAAGATTAAAAATCAGCTTTTAAGCCTGATATTACTCAATCCTTGAGATTGACCTTAAAGATTGAGAATTACAAACTCATGGAATTCAATGATATCTAAACTCGAGCTTGAACGAGAAAATATTTTGATCAAATTATAAACCGATTTGTTTTCTGAAAACCCATTTTCAATGCGTTCATTACCATTGAACGTAAAATCCTAGGAATTCACCTGGAATTCATTAGGTCACCTGAACCAAATCGGGTGTCAACCGTAAGAACGGTGGTTGCATAGCATGGTCGAAGACAGGACCTTGTGCCAGACCGGAAAATTTTTAGGATGATCTTTACTATTGCTCCTACCAAGGATAGTAATAGCATCCGACACATTTATAGACCATAATCAAAAGCATGTCATTAGACATTGCCTTAACAGTTGCTTGTTCAACGCTTTCCTTTACAACCGGACGGTAGTTTACCGAAAGGTAATATACGGGACAAGTAAACTGGACGTGTTACTTTCCTAATACAAGGTTAGCAAGTGGGTAACACAAAACCATAAGTTTTGAGCTAAAATTTTCAAACCTAAAACCCACAAAACCCACAAAAACATTTTGCAACACCGGTGAAGGGTTATTTCGGAAAACCTATCTAGGGTAAAAGCTAGATTGAATTTTCAAAAGATCAAATGTTTTCATAAAGATCCAATTTCCTTAAGGATCTACATTTTCATAGTCATGTGGGACTGTAAACCGCCTTTCAAATGTGCACTTTGCTTTGGAAACCGAAAGTAAATCGGCTATTTGATTGCAAGTGTCGTTGACCTAAACCCGAGGCAACTGTGGATGACACACCCACCTTTAACCATGGTTCTATCGTTACTATCATTGTTTATACCACCATATCAAAATCACTAATGTACAAAGTGTGATGAATAAAAAAGTGATTCATGTATGTTTTTATTTCAAGTTCTGTATTGCTTGAGGACAAGCAACGCTCAAGTGTGGGGATATTTGATAAGGCTAAAAAGGAACATATATTTCATAGCAATATCCCTCCTAAATAATAGATTTTTATATGTAATTGTATTATATTTTCATTGTAATTGTTTAAATAAATAAATGTGAAGACGAAGCACGAAGATTAAAGAATTGAAGAAAAAGTGCCACTAAAGCCATAGTACACTTAAAAGTGCCACTAAAAAGTGAGTAAAAGACTCGCACGGATTTTTGAAATTTAAGGAGAACAATTTTTGTGCAAATTACAAATCGCGAAACATAAAGTGCACGATATAAAATAGTACGAAAGGACGTTCGAAAATCCGGAACCGGGACATGAGTCAACTATCAACGCCCGACGCAACGGACTAAAAATTACAAGTCTACTATGCACAAGAATACAATATAATATATAAATAATTATATTAATTATTTATATTTTATATTTATATATATAAAACGTCGGCAAAGAAAATCCAAAAGGGTGTGAGCTGTATCCCATTTCTCCGCGATTCGCGGAGTTCGCAGGCACAAAGTGCCGCGACTCGCGGAGCACGGAAATTTCAGAATGCCTATAAAATCTCACTAATTCTGCGAGTAAAAAAATAATAATAATAATAATACTCCGTAGTATTATACTACGGAGTATTATTATTATTATTTTTTTTTTACTCGCAGAATTCGTGAGATTTTATAGGCATTCTGAAATTTCTGTGCTCCGCGAGTCGCAGCACTTTGTGCCTGAGAACTCCGCGAGTCGCGGAGAAATGGGATACAGCTCACACTCTTTTGGATTTTCTTTGCCGACGTTTTATATATATAAATATAAAATATAAATAATTAATATAATTATTTATATATTATATTATATTCTTGTGCATAGTAGAATTGTAATTTTTAGTCCGTTGCGTCGGGCGTTGATAGTTGACTCATGTCCCGGTTCCGGATTTTCGAACGTCCTTTCGTACTATTTTATATCGTGCACTTTACGTTTCGTGATTTATAATTTGCACAAAAATTGTTCTCCTTAAATTTCAAAAATCCGTGCGAGTCTTTTACTCACTTTTTAGTGGCACTTTTAAGTGTACTATGGCTTTAGTGGCACTTTTTCTTCAATTCTTTAATCTTCGTGCTTCGTTTTCACATTTATTTATTTAAACAATTACAATAAAAATATAATACAATTACATATAAAAATCTATTATTTAGGAGGGATATTGCTATGAAATATATGTTCCTTTTTAGCCTTATCAAATATCCCCACACTTGAGCGTTGCTTGTCCTCAAGCAATACAGAACTTGAAATAAAAACATACATGAATCACTTTTTTATTCATCACACTTTGTACATTAGTGATTTTGATATGGTGGTATAAACAATGATAGTAACTGATAATGCTAAAAACGAACATATATTTCATAGCATTATTCCTCAAGAAAGACAAGCTTTTAGTTACAATTGTTCTATTTACAAGTGATATTCGTTTAAATAATAAAAGGTGAAGACAAAAGACAGATTCGACAAATTGAAGACAAAAAGGTCCAAAGAGCTAAAAAGTACAAGATACAACTAAAAAGGTTCAAAATATTGATGAGGAACGTCTCAAAATGACAAGAGTACAAGTTACAAGACGCAAAGTACGCGATTTAAAATAATACGCGAGGACGTCCGAAAATCCGGAACCGGGACCTGAGCCAAGAAGAAACGCCCGACGCAAAGGACCAAAAATATCTAGTCTACTATGCACAAGAATATAATATAATATATATATAATTATATATAATTATATATTATATATATTATTATTATTATATTACGTCGGCAAGAAGAAAACAAAAGTAGTTGGCTGAATCCAGGGTGGCCATGCGGCTCGCATGGCCAGAGGCACAAAACCATGCGAGTCGCATGGTGTGAGATTGCTGGTCAGGTCCTATAAAAAGCCAGTTTTGTGCCGAGTTTTAATCATCTTTTTTCTCTTCCTCTTCATAAGTAATATATATTTATATTTATAATTTATATTTTAATTTTAATTATAATTCTAATAATAAGGATATGTTAGCGAATGTTGTAAGGGTGTAAGTCGAAATTCTGTCCGTGTAACGCTACGCTATTTTTAATCATTGTAAGTTATGTTCAACCTTTTTATATTAATGTCTCGTAGCTAAGTTATTATTATGCTTATTTAAAACGAAGTAATCATGATGTTGGGCTAATTACTAAAATTGGGTAATTGGGCTTTGTACCATAATTGGGGTTTGGACAAAAGAACGACACTTGTGGAAACTAGACTATGGGCTATTAATGGGCTTTATATTTGTTTAACTAAATGAAAGTTTGTTAATGTTAATATAAAGATTTACAATTGGGCGTCCCTATAAATTACCATATACACTCGATCGGACACGATGGGCGGGGTATTTATATGTACGAATAATCGTTCATTTAACCGGACACGGGAATGGATTAATAGCCACTAGAATAATTAAAACAGGGGTGAAATTACATTCAAGGGTAATTGGTGTAATTGTTAACAAAGTAGTAAAACCTTGGTTTACACGCAGTCGATAACCTGGTGTATTCATTAAACAAAGTATTAAAACCTTGTTACAATTCGAATCCCCAATTAGTTGGAATATTTAACTTCGGGTATAATAATAATTTGACAAGGACACTTGCAATTTATATTTATGACTGATGGACTGTTATGGACAAAAACCAGACGGACATATTGAATAATCCAGGACAAAGGACAATTAACCCAAGGGCATAAAACTAAAATCAACACGTCAAACATCATGATTACGGAAGTTTAAATAAGCATAATTCTTGTATTTCATATTTAATTTCCTTTATTTTATATTTAATTGCACTTCTAATTATCGCACTTTTATTTATTGTTATTTAATCGCACTTTTAATTATCGTACTTTTTAATTATCGCAATTTATTTTTATCGCATTTTTATTATTCGTAATTTCATTATCGTTATTTACTTTAAGCTTTAATTTAAGTCTTGTATTTATTTTATATTTTACATTAGGTTTTAACTGCGACTAAAGTCTTAAAATCGACAAACCGGTCATTAAACGGTAAAAACCCCCCTTTATAATAATAATATTACCTATATATATATTTGTATTTTTATAAAAGTTAACTAATATAGCGTTGAGCTTTGTTTAAAGATTTCCCTGTGGAACGAACCGGACTTACTAAAAACTACACTACTGTACGATTAGGTACACTGCCTATAAGTGTTGTAGCAAGGTTTAAGTATATCCATTCTATAAATAAATAAATATCTTGTGTAAAATTGTATCGTATTTAATAGTATTTTCTGCTAAAATTTAATAGTATTTTATACCCCTCTGCTTTGACATCAAGTATTTTTGGCGCCGCTGCCGGGGACATTCGCCGAAGCGAAACGTCATATTTTTAATTTTTAAGTTATAATTAGTTTTTGTAAAATTTATATTTTTGTTTAAAAAAAAAAAAAAAGAGCTTTTAAAAACCGAAGAAAAAAAAATATACTTATATATATTTTTAAGATTTTTATTTACAAAATTATCAAATATTTCTATTTTTAGTTTTATAAAAATATAAGTTTTTATTTAAACTATATAAATATTTTATATTAAATAGAAAAACAGAAAAAAAAAAAAAAAAAGAGAAAATAAATATTAAATATACGTGACCTGTCAAATTGAACCTGTCCAGTTGAACCGGTCCAGTTAGTCATGCGACTCGCATGACCCAACCCCTTAAATCATGCGACTCGCATGAGGGGTCTGACAGGACCACATCTGAACCCTAAAAACGCATTAATTACGGAGTATAATATATTATTATTATATTAAACCCTAATTTGATTTATTATTATTAATTAAGTTTTTAGTTTAATTAATTACTTTTAATTAGTTTTATTATATTTAAAACTTAATACTTTAATATAATTAATATAAAAATAATATTTTAATAAAAATTGTATTTTTTTTATCACTTTTTATAACTTTTATATTTTGTCCCTTTTTAATCGTTGTAGCGTAATATTTGTATTTTTTTTAGCTCATAATTAATTTCAAACTTAGTTTTAGCTATAGTTATTTTTACTCCTATATTTTTAGGCTTTGCCGTAGAATTCCTTAAGTGCTTTTTCTTTAGACTAAGATTTAGGTGCTTTAGAATTTTGCGACGCCTTTTTAAGTTTTAGTTTCTTTTTAAGTTATTTCCATTTGGGATTTAGTTTTTCCTTGTAAGCTTTAATATTTTTAGACATTTTAATATGTATCAATTATCATTCCAATTAGTAATTTCAATTTGCGATTATAATTTTAAGTTAGTTGTAGTAATAAGGTTAAATTAGTTAAGTATTTTTAAGTTTTGATAAGTTTCTTTTATTTTTCCGTCACCTTTTATTTTTCAACCATTTTTTCTTTTTCAACCTTTTTCGACGAACTCTTTTTCTCTCTTATTTCTCGCTATTCTAGTTTTAGGACTTAGAATTTTTTCTACTTCTTATCTAAATTTCTTAAAATTACGAAAATTTATTTTAAGTGGTTAAATTGATAGACATCAAAATTTTCTGGTTCGTAGTAATAGTTGGATTTGTACGTGGACCGGGTTATTGGAGCCAAACAGTCCTCAATTATATTGAGACCAAACGAATCCTGCCCCTCTGCTGCATCTTTTGGCTATTCGAAACGTGGGCAAAATCAGAAAAGTCTATTGATTGGATAACTTATTATAATTTTTCTTTCCTTTTTAAAACTAATAGAATATTCAGTGAATGCACCGAGCAAGACGTTCATCACCTTTTGTACGTTCACCACCTGTAACTCGATCAAGACATCGTTTAACAAATATAACCGCCGTTGATTTTTCTTTAGAATCGTCATCCAGTCGACCAAGTACTTCAGTTCAAATTTCCGATAATCCATTTTTTGAACCCAACCTCACAATTGAGAATCCAGAAAATATTCAGGAACGGTTCATAGATCCTGAACCATTAAACTTTCCTCCGGAACCACCAATCATTCAAACAGAGATTGTTGAGGAACGAACTATTAAATCAGAATCATCTAGTGATACCGAGTCAACAAATTCAATTATGGAGAATCTGGAACCTTTAAGTATGGAAGACCGAATGAGAGCTAAACGCACTGGCCAAGGTCACGCAATTACTCATCCAGACATTAATGCGCCAGATTATGAAATCAAAGGACAAATTCTACACATGGTGACTAATCAATGCCAATTTAGTGGTGCGCCGAAGGAAGATCCAAATGAACATCTACGTACCTTTAATAGGATCTGCACACTATTTAAAATACGAGAAGTGGAGGATGAACAAATATATCTCATGTTATTTCCCTGGACTTTAAAGGGAGAAGCCAAAGATTGGTTGGAATCGTTACCTGAAGGGGCGATCGATACATGGGACGTTTTAATTGACAAATTTCTTAAACAATTTTTTCCTGCATCTAAAGCAGTAAGACTTCAAGCAGAAATTGTTACGTTCACACAGAAACCAAATGAAACTCTATATGAGGCGTGGACAAGATATGGAAAGTTGTTAAGAGGATGTCCGCAACATGGTTTAGACACCTGTCAAATAGTACAAATATTCTACCAAGGATGCGACATCACTACAAGAAAAGACATAGATATAGCAGCCGGTGGTTCTATTATGAAGAAAACCGAAACTGATGCTTACAAAATTATTGATAACACTGCTTCCCACTCACACGAGTGGCACCAAGAAAAAGATATCATTAGATCATCTAAAGCAGCTAGAGCCGATTCTAGCCATGACTTAGATTCCATTTCCGCAAAGATAGATGCTTTCGAGAGACGAATGGAAAAGATGACTAAGGATATTCATGCTATACGAATTAGTTGTGAGCAGTGTGGAGGACCACATTTGACAAAAGATTGTCTCAGTATTGAATTAACAATGGAACAAAGAGAGAATATTTCATACATAAACCAAAGGCCTGGAAATAATTATCAGAATAATTATCAACCGCCAAGACCGATTTACAATCAAAACCAGAATTATAACCGAAATATTCCATACAATAACCAACAAGGTCCTAGCAATCAACAAGTATCCAATAATACTTATAATCAGCAAAGACCGAATTTTCAAAACAAACCACCACAACAAACAGATGATAAAAAGCCGAATTTAGAAGATATGATGACGAAGCTAGTTGAAACTCAAACGCAGTTTTTCACATCTCAAAAACAAACCAATGAACAAAATGCTCAAGCATTTAGAAATCAACAAGCTTCTATTCAAAATCTGGAACAAGAAGTGAGTAACCTAGCAAGGTTAATAGGTGAAAGAAAACCGGGAAGTTTACCTAGTGATACAAATGCTAACCCCCGGAATGAAACAGCTAAAGCTATTACCACAAGAAGTGGTACAACACTTAAACCACCTGAAATACCTGTAACTTCTGATGAAACTATTCCTACTCCACAAGAACCACAACCTGATCAAGATAAGGAAAAAGAACCGGTAGTTGAAAAGGTTAATGAAGATAACACAGTTAAGGATAAACCTTATGTTAAACCATACCAACCACCACTTCCTTACCCGAGTAAAATGAAGAAAGAAAAACTTGAAGCCGAGCAATCCAAATTCTTGGATATGTTTAAACAGATAAATGTAAATCTTCCTTTCATTGATGTGATTTCAGGAATGCCAAGGTATGCTAAATTCTTGAAAGATCTAATCACGAATAGAAAGAAAATGGAAGAACTCTCGGCTGTTACTATGAATGCTAATTGTTCAGCAGTGCTGTTGAATAAGATACCAGAAAAACTATCTGATCCAGGAAGTTTCACAATTCCATGTTTTCTGGGTAGTCTTAGTTCAATAGAAGCATTGGCAGACTTAGGTGCTAGTATAAATCTAATGCCGTATTCACTATACGCTAAACTAGACCTTGGAGAATTGAAACCAACAAGAATAAGCATACAACTAGCCGATAGATCAATAAAATATCCTAGAGGGATAATGGAGAACATGCTAGTTAAAGTTGGTACTTTAGTATTTCCAGTAGATTTTGTTGTTTTGGACATGGAAGAAGATTCTCAAGTTCCTCTCATATTAGGAAGACCATTTTTAAACACGGCTAAAGCAATGATAGACGTGTTCGGTAAGAAACTGACCCTAAGTATAGAGGATGAGAGTGTCACCTTTTCAGTTGATAGAGCAATGCAACAACCACAATCTGCAGATGATACATGTTATTATATTAAAACTATAGATGCACATGCAGAATTATTAGAAGAATTTCCAGAATTACAAGGAACAGGAGAATGTTCTTTAGGAGAAGGAAATGAACCAATTGATGAAGCTGAAATGTTAGCTACACTTATAGCTAATGGATATGAACCAACAACAGAAGAAATTCAAATGCTAAAAGAAGAAGACAGATATCGATATAAATCATCGATAGAAGAACCTCCGAAATTAGAGTTAAAGCCACTTCCAAACCATTTGGAATACGCTTATTTACATGGTGAATCTGAATTACCTGTAATAATATCGTCTTCTCTTACTGAAAATGAGAAATCACAACTCATTTATGTGTTGAAAGCTCATAAACCAGCCATTGCATGGAAGATTCATGATATTAAAGGAATAAGTCCTTCGTATTGCACACATAAAATCCTTATGGAAGAAGGTCATAAAACGTATGTGCAACGCCAACGAAGACTGAATCCTAATATGCAAGATGTAGTTAAGAAAGAGATTATTAAACTGCTAGATGCAGGTTTGATATATCCAATTTCTGATAGTCCATGGGTAAGCCCAGTTCAATGCGTGCCTAAGAAGGGTGGCATGACTGTCATTACAAATGAGAAAAATGAGCTTATTCCTACTAGGACTGTAACAGGATGGCGTGTATGTATTGATTATAGAAAATTAAATGACGCCACCAGAAAAGATCACTTTCCCTTACCTTTCATAGATCAAATGTTGGAAAGATTAGCCGGAAATAGTTACTATTGTTTTCTAGATGGATTTTCCGGATATTTTCAAATTCCAATAGCACCCGAGGATCAAGAGAAAACCACATTCACGTGCCCTTATGGTACTTTTGCTTACAAACGCATGCCATTCGGACTTTGTAACGCCCCTGCAACCTTTCAAAGGTGTATGATGGCAATTTTTCACGACATGATAGAAGAATGCATGGAAGTATTCATGGATGACTTTTCAGTCTTCGGTGATACATTTAAATCATGTCTAGTTAATCTGGAACGAATGCTAATTATATGCGAAAAATCAAATCTAGTACTTAATTGGGAGAAATGCCATTTCATGGTTAAAGAAGGCATCGTTCTTGGACATAAAATTTCAAAAGAAGGAATTGAAGTGGATAGAGCTAAAGTAGATGTAATTGCTAACCTTCCACATCCCACAAATGTTAGAGGAGTTAGGAGTTTTCTAGGGCATGCCGGTTTTTACCGACGTTTCATAAAAGATTTTTCTAAAATTGCCACTCCTATGAATAAACTCCTAGAAAAGGATGCGCCATTCATCTTTACAGATGAGTGTATCAAATCTTTTAATATTCTTAAAGAAAAACTCACTAATGCACCGATCATGATAACACCAAATTGGAATCTACCATTTGAACTAATGTGCGATGCAAGTGATTTTGCAATGGGAGCCGTTTTAGGACAAAGGATTGAAAAACGATTTCAACCTATATATTATGCTAGTAAGACATTACAAGGAGCACAAACGAACTATACAACTACTGAAAAAGAACTCCTTGCTATTGTCTTTGCTTTTGACAAATTCCGATCATATCTCGTTCTAGCAAAAACGGTGGTCTATACCGACCATTCTGCTCTTAGATACCTATTTTCAAAACAAGATGCTAAACCAAGATTAATCCGTTGGATCTTACTCTTACAAGAGTTTGATATTGAAATCCGAGATAAAAAAGGAGCAGAAAATCTCGCCGCTGATCATCTTTCTCGTCTTGAAAATCCCGAATTAGAAGTTCTAAATGAATCGACCATACAAGACAACTTTCCTGATGAATATCTATTGAAGATAGATTATAAAGAAATCCCATGGTTTGCAGACTATGCAAACTACTTAGTTTGTGGATTCCTTGAAAAAGGATTATCGTACCAAAGACGAAAGAAATTCTTCAGTGATATAAAACACTATTTCTGGGAAGATCCACATCTGTTTAAAAGTTGTCCCGATGGAATAATACGCCGATGTGTATTTGGAGATGAAGCTAGTAAAATTTTAAACCATTGTCACACAGGACCAACAGGAGGGCATTATGGGCCTCAACTAACAGCAAGAAAAGTTTATGAAGCTGGATTCTATTGGCCTACAATTTACAAAGACGCACACCTTCTTTGCAAATCCTGTGATGCATGTCAAAGGGCCGGAAAAATAAGTCAACGTGACGAAATGCCACAAAATGTCATCCAAGTATGTGAAGTATTTGACATTTGGGGTATTGACTTTATGGGTCCATTTCCAAAATCTCATAATAATCTATATATACTCGTAGCCATTGATTATGTATCTAAATGGGCGGAAGCACAAGCTCTCCCAACTAACGATGCACGAGTTGTAGTCAACTTTTTAAAACGTCTTTTTGCAAGGTTTGGAACACCGAAAGCTTTAATAAGTGATCGGGGTACTCATTTCTGTAATAATCAACTTGAGAAAGTTCTTAAAAGATATGGAGTAACTCATAAAATCTCCACCGCATATCATCCACAAACAAGTGGACAAGTTGAAAATACAAACCGAGCTTTAAAACGTATTCTAGAGAAAACTGTAGGATCAAATCCAAAGGAATGGTCCATTAAATTGGAGGATGCGCTCTGGGCTTTTAGAACAGCCTACAAAACTCCAATTGGAACCACACCTTTTAGACTTGTTTATGGAAAAGCGTGTCATCTTCCAGTAGAAATTGAACACAAAGCATTTTGGGCTTTGAAAACATGTAATCTTGATTTACATGAAGCCGGACGTCTACGATTAAGTCAACTAAACGAATTAGAAGAATTAAGACATGAAGCATACGATAATTCGTTAATCTATAAAGAAAGAACGAAGAAATGGCATGATAAAAGAATCAGAAGTTCAAAAGAATTTAAAGAAGGAGACAGAGTTCTTCTTTTCAATTCACGATTCAAGCTATTTCCTGGAAAATTGAAATCAAGATGGTCTGGACCATTCATAGTCAAAAGAGTTTTCCCATACGGAACGATAGAATTAATAAATTCAAATGAGATTGAATTTAAAGTTAATGGTCACAGAGTTAAACATTACATACATGGTCCGATGGAAGTCGACAACGAAGTTAATCACAATTTCGACACCACAGCTAACTAAGTGTGGGGAGAATCAAGTCTTTAAAGGATAATATATATTTCTGTTAGAGTTAGATTGTCTGTTTTCGTGTAGTTCTCGAAAATGGAACACGTATGGTCTTTCCCTAGCAGACCCTAAAGAACTAGTCTTCTCCCCCCATTCTGAATTTTTATTTTTTTAGGTTTTTACGAAATGAAGACTGCCTGTGAACTAAACCATGGTCTAATGCTACACGCTTTGATCACTAAACGAAATAATGACATACTCCCGAGTGAAATAGTATCAGTAATCAGAGAAAGAATGGACGGAGTTAGAAAAGGATCCAGATGCGAAGATAATAAGTTACAATTTGGTAAAGGAAAATCAAAATCCGCAGCGAAAAGAAGAGCACGACACCTAGAAAAATGTCACAAATGCGGAAAATGGTCACATGGAGGTAAATGTTCAAATAATCAAACCTATTCAAATACCGAATTTGTTACTTTATGCAGAGACGGACCGTTCATATGTTTAGAAGAAAAGACAATGAATGCTCGAGGTTACGCCTATGCAGCCATGGAAGACCAATTAAACCGACTATCTTATGAATATAATAGATCATATAACTAAGAAATCTATTTCACAGGTATGTCTGTACAGTTTTTATTTTTATTTTTATTTTTAACCTTTTGATAATAAACGCTAATTTGTTCGCTAAAAAGTATTAAATTGGTATTAAATAAAATTAGGTTTGGCGACCGAAATTATTGATATCATTCAAAAATTTACTACATCACTGCGAAATTTAACGTTTATTCTTAAGGTATAAATATCTTTAATCAATCAACCCAAAATATTTCAAAAATTCGTCATGAGTTAAATTAGGTCTTGGAACCGAAATTACTTTACCGAAAAGAGGGGCGCATATTTTTGATAATATTTGATTGATTAAAGTGGGATAAAAATACAAAAAGATTTTTAAATTTATTTTTACCATGTTTTTAAAATTAATATTTAAATCTTAAATTAATATTGTAAACTTTGTAAAAACAATATTTTTAAAATTGTAAATATTTGAAAAATTAATATAAGTTTGGTGTGAATTTATAATATGAATTTTTAAATTAAGTTTGGTTTGAATTTTTAATTTTTAAAATATGAAATTTTAATTTTATGCATTTCAAATTTTAAGTTTGGTGTGAATTTTTAATATTAATTTTTAATTTCATATTTAAGTTGTGTGAATTTAAAAACAAAAATTTACTTTATCTCATTAAGTTAAGAATATGATTTTTAAAATTCTTCGTAAGTTGAAGACTAGGTCTTTGAACCGAAATTGCTTTACCCGAGGGAGGGACGAGAACTTTTATTATCATTATTTTTAATCTTATTAATTTAAAGTATGCCAAAAACATTAAAAAACCCAAAAATCTTAGCTTTTAAAACAATCGCTACAAAAAGACAAATTTTAAAATTTTGTCGAGGGACGGACTAGGGCATCGTCCCGAAACGACCTCGTCTTAAAAAGAAACAAAATTTTTAAAATTTTATTTAATTATATGTTTTAAAAGTATAAGGTTTATATAAAAAAAAAAAAAAAAAAAAAAAAAAAAAAAAAAACAAAAATTCTGGAAAATACCCCCATGCGAGTCGCATGGGGGAAAGACTTAAGCCATGCGACTCGCATGGCTGTTAAAAACTGGACAGGATCAAAAGGCAGCCGAGTTCTGCTTCTTTCACAACACACACACATATACACGAAAACTCTCCCAAATCCTCTCAAAAATCCGCCATTTTTCACCAAATTTCTTGCAAAACTTCAAAATAATCATGCCTAGATTCAGTAGTCTCAACCCTTTCAGGAGAAAGGTAAAGATTTCACCCCTAATCTCTTTAAATTCAAATTTTTGTGTTCTTGAGCTAGAAAATTTATATTTTGATTTTGTTAAATTTAGGTGTAATTAGAGCTGAATTGTTGTTATATTATGCATGTATATCCTAGATAGAAGCTATTTAACATGAATTGAAGCTAAAAACTTCAAATTTTTAAGAATCTAGGGTTTGTGTTCTTGAGCAATTTGGGGCTTTTTGATATAAACAGGTTATGGCCGATTTTTGTCATGAATTGTTGCTAAATTAAGTAGTGTAACATGTTTAGGTAGTTAATTGATCCAAACTTTGAGCCTAAACATGTTTTTGAGAATTAAAGTAGACTTTTTAAGTCTAAAAATTCATGAACTTGGATAATTTGATATAAAGGCAATTTGAAACTTGTTTCATTGCTAGTAGTGATTATTTTGGCATGTTATTTGAGATAAATGCTTATGAACTTGATGTACATTTTTCGTATATGCTTATTTGACAAAGTGTAGACTTGACAAAAATATGAAAATGAGCACTAGTTTGATTTGAATGCCATGTAACAAATGTTTAATTGTTATAATAATTATTGTTGACATATTTAAGAGTTTAAATGTGATAAAACATTGTACACATTTTCGTATGTAAAAGTATATAATTGTTATTTTTAGGAAAATATGTATAAAATATGTTATGAATTGAACATGTCATCATAATTGTTTCAAGATATTATTTTGCTAACACTAATGCATATTTGGATGCACAAATTTTGTGTTTAATGTGTTTTGCAGAAAGCCGATACTGGAGGTTCAGGAGCATCATCGTCCAGACAACCAGAGCCCGAACCGGAAATGTTTCATGAACAAGAACAACATATGCAACAAGAAGAAGAAGAACAGGAGGAGCAACATATTCCATATCACGATCAAGATCAATTATTCGTGAATCAGTTTCGTCAATTCGCTCCACATCAAAGGATTCTGAGCTTAGACATTAATGAAGATCAGTTACACCCAAATCTGAGATTTGATAGATGTTGGATAGAGTATCCAGATTATCAAAAGAACATGCACATTCTCTACTTTAAGGTTGTTGAAATGCCAAGGGCAATTGACTGGGTACCTTTGGAAACAGTTGACCTTGCCGAACCGATTCGGCAATTATTGGTGCAAAGGTATGGTAATTCTCAGTTTAACGATTGGATGCGCCTATTTTCCATTCGTAGAACCATATATAGGGAATGGTGTATAGAATTACTTAGTACTATTAAGTTAAACAGTGATGTTAGGAGGATAGATGATAGAAGCTTTATTAGGTTTCTGTTAGGTGGACGAATGTACAGAATGTCCATGATAGATTTAGCAAGGGCCTTACAGATTTACACCCCTGCTGAACTTTTGAGCCCCGACTGTAATAGCCTGATTGCCCAAGGAGAAAGGGTAGATAGGGAATTTGATATTAACGCTGTCTGGAGGCGTATGTCCCACTTTAATGAATTTCACGCCAGTGGAAATCATACATACCTAGATATAGACAGAGCTGAACTCCGGGTGATTCATAGATTCTTAGCAAACACAATTACACAAAGGGGAAGAAATAAGGAGAAATTGACCGTAAACGATTTGTTCTACCTCAAGTGTATTAGAGACCCGAGGAGTTTCGTTAACATTCCCTATTGTGTTGGTTATTATCTCGCTAATGTAGTTTCGGGGATGAAATCGGGGAGTATTATAGGTGGTGGTATTTTCATTACTCTCATTGGAGAGTATTTAGGTGTAGATAAGCACCAAGGGGGTCCAATGAACGAAATAGAGGATGGAGGTGAAACTATAAGTTCAAACCTTTATCACGGTGCAAGGGTATTATTGATGAGACGTGGTCGGGTACATCGATACGAGGGACCTCAGCGACAGGTAGAGAGAGGTTCGGATGACGAGATGGAGGAGGCGAACAACATTATAGGAGTTGTTCGGGAGACTGCTCTTGATTTAGGCGTTCGTATGGAGGATGAATACATGACGAACTATGATAGGCATATGCAGTATGAGGCATGGCAACGCCGGAATGACTACGAGCATTCCCGGCAACGAGAGCATGGCCGATGGGATTATCATCAGCGCCAAATTATAAGCCAGTTGCAGCCTGGCGAGATGTATTATCCGACCCGACCCGCATACTATCCCGCACATCAGCCAGAGATGAGACCACCCTATGATTCATATGATTATGACGCAGCATACCAGTACACCTATAATCAGCCATGGAACCCGGACGCGAACATGAATTGGGATCCATATCCTAATTTTCCTCCTAACCCACCTCCTGATCAGTAGAGATAAGTGGTAATTTCTATTTTTATTTTAAACACTTAACATTTTATTATGTTTATGTAATGTTTGATATTTTATTATTATTGTGTACTAATATTTTTCTTATAGTTTGAAAGTGGGATGCCAAAGTTCCATTTCAAATTGCATGTATGATTATATTTGTATTGTATGTATTCTCTTTTATGCACAAAACAGGGTTAAAACAACGCATTTTCAAAGACTGGCATTAAGTTCAGCAAAAGCAAGTAATTTTGACGACAATGATGCAAAATGTATATGAAATAACAACAAGACGGAATGAACAAATGACGTGCACCATTTATCATTCAGCAAACAAACGCCAATATATTTGGAAACTTTGGTAAAAATTTAATCATTTTCACACTAATCACCCTCAATAATTTAAATTGTTACTGATTTCTTGCAAATGAGGGCATTGCAAGATCTTAAGTGTGGGAAGGGGTTAAATTCTTTCGGATTTTAAAATTTTTATATATTAAACACTTGGTTACCATTAAAAATACTAGTAAAGCAGTAGTTGTATTAGAATCTAGTGCTCTCTCATAAAAAAAGAACAGCCCTAGTCTTATATACTGACTACCCAATTCTAGTAAAATTTTTCAAAATTTTCAATTAAATGAATTCAAATCATGTTTATACATATTTATGAACGATTAAACTAGGTTTTAACACCGAAATTATTGTTACCTCGGAAAGGACATAAATTAAGAAACAAACTAAAATGTTAAAATTCATTTAAAATGGAATAGAGGACGATAAAAAGGAAAATAAAAGCCAAGTGTGGGAAAATTTACCGAATTATTTTAAACATATATCTGTAACAAATAACTGAAAATACTTTTGCTTTGGACTAAACTAAACTGTTTTACCCAATGAAAGAAAAGAAGAGATGGATCTACACGATGAATCAATTCCATCATTAAAAGGAAGTAAAGTCTTCCGAAAAAGACACGCGCTTCTTGATTTAGGTCATGAAGTTGTCGTTCAGACCAGCTGTAGGTTGACGAAAAATCTAGAAAAGTCATCACTAAAATCAGCTGGAAATCCACGGACCTCAGCATTAAACAGGGTCGCCAAGTGGTCAGATTTATCCTAACCATGAGAAGGATTTATCTCGTACAATGGGGGGGCACCATGCAAATTAGCTGGATAAGACTAATGAATCAGATCTCCAGAAAGGATAATCTCCTTAAAGATTAAAAATCAGCTTTTAAGCCTGATATTACTCAATCCTTGAGATTGACCTTAAAGATTGAGAATTCAAACTCATGGAATTCAATGATATCTAAACTCGAGCTTGAACGAGAAAATATTTTGATCAAAAATACAAACCGATTTGTTTTCTGAAAACCCTATTTTCAATGCGTTCATTACCATTGAACGTAAAATCCTAGGAATTCACCTGGAATTCATTAGGTCACCTGAACTAAATCGGGTGTCAACCGTAAGAACGGTGGTTGCATAACATGGTCAAAGACAGGACTTTGTGCCAAACCGACAAATTATAAGGGTGAGCTTTACTATTGCTCCTACCAAGGATAGTAATTACGTCCGACACGTTATAGACGATAATCAAAAGCATGTCACGGGACATTGCCTTAACAGTTGCTTGTTCAACGCTTTCCTTTACAACCGGACGGTAGTTTGCCGAAAGGTAATATACGGGACAAGTAAACTGGACGTGTTGCTTTCCTAATACAAGGTTAGCAAGTGGGTGACACAAAACCGCAAGTTTTGAGCTAAAATTTTCAAATCTGAAACCCACCAAACCCACAAAAATATTTTGCAAACACCGGTAAAGGGTTATTCCGGAAAACTTATCTAGGGTAAAAACTAGATTTCGAAAGATCAAATGTTTTCATAAAAATCCAATTTCCTTAATGGATCTAAATTTTTATAGTCATGTGGGACTGTAAACCATATCGTTACTACCATTGTTTATACCGCCGTATAGAAATCACTGATGTACAAAGTGTGAAGAATAAAGAAGTGATTCTAGTATTTCAAGACAATATTGCTTGAGGACAAGCAACGCTCAAGTGTGGGAATATTTGATAATGCTAAAAACGAACATATATTTCATAGCATTATTCCTCAAGAAAGACAAGCTTTTAGTTACAATTGTTCTATTTACAAGTGATATTCGTTTAAATAATAAAAGGTGAAGACAAAAGACAGATTCGACAAATTGAAGACAAAAAGGTCCAAAGAGCTAAAAAGTACAAGATACAACTAAAAAGGTTCAAAATATTGATGAGGAACGTCTCAAAATAACAAGAGTACAAGTTACAAGACGCAAAGTACGCGATTTAAAATAATACGCGAGGACGTCCGAAAATCCGGAACCGGGACCTGAGCCAAGAAGAAACGCCCGACGCAAAGGACCAAAAATATCTAGTCTACTATGCACAAGAATATAATATAATATATATATAATTATATATAATTATATATTATATATATTATTATTATTATATTACGTCGGCAAGAAGAAAACAAAAGTAGTTGGCTGAATCCAGGGTGGCCATGCGACTCGCATGGCCAGAGGCACAAAACCATGCGAGTCGCATGGTGTGAGATTGCTGGTCAGGTCCTATAAAAAGCCAGTTTTGTGCCGAGTTTTAATCATCTTTTTTCTCTTCCTCTTCATAAGTAATATATATTTATATTTATAATTTATATTTTAATTTTAATTATAATTCTAATAATAAGGATATGTTAGCGAATGTTGTAAGGGTGTAAGTCGAAATTCTGTCCGTGTAACGCTACGCTATTTTTAATCATTGTAAGTTATGTTCAACCTTTTTATATTAATGTCTCGTAGCTAAGTTATTATTATGCTTATTTAAAACGAAGTAATCATGATGTTGGGCTAATTACTAAAATTGGGTAATTGGGCTTTGTACCATAATTGGGGTTTGGACAAAAGAACGACACTTGTGGAAACTAGACTATGGGCTATTAATGGGCTTTATATTTGTTTAACTAAATGAAAGTTTGTTAATGTTAATATAAAGATTTACAATTGGGCGTCCCTATAAATTACCATATACACTCGATCGGACACGATGGGCGGGGTATTTATATGTACGAATAATCGTTCATTTAACCGGACACGGGAATGGATTAATAGCCACTAGAATAATTAAAACAGGGGTGAAATTACATTCAAGGGTAATTGGTGTAATTGTTAACAAAGTAGTAAAACCTTGGTTTACACGCAGTCGATAACCTGGTGTATTCATTAAACAAAGTATTAAAACCTTGTTACAATTCGAATCCCCAATTAGTTGGAATATTTAACTTCGGGTATAATAATAATTTGACAAGGACACTTGCAATTTATATTTATGACTGATGGACTGTTATGGACAAAAACCAGACGGACATATTGAATAATCCAGGACAAAGGACAATTAACCCAAGGGCATAAAACTAAAATCAACACGTCAAACATCATGATTACGGAAGTTTAAATAAGCATAATTCTTGTATTTCATATTTAATTTCCTTTATTTTATATTTAATTGCACTTCTAATTATCGCACTTTTATTTATTGTTATTTAATCGCACTTTTAATTATCGTACTTTTTAATTATCGCAATTTATTTTTATCGCATTTTTATTATTCGTAATTTCATTATCGTTATTTACTTTAAGCTTTAATTTAAGTCTTGTATTTATTTTATATTTTACATTAGGTTTTAACTGCGACTAAAGTCTTAAAATCGACAAACCGGTCATTAAACGGTAAAAACCCCCCTTTATAATAATAATATTACCTATATATATATTTGTATTTTTATAAAAGTTAACTAATATAGCGTTGAGCTTTGTTTAAAGATTTCCCTGTGGAACGAACCGGACTTACTAAAAACTACACTACTGTACGATTAGGTACACTGCCTATAAGTGTTGTAGCAAGGTTTAAGTATATCCATTCTATAAATAAATAAATATCTTGTGTAAAATTGTATCGTATTTAATAGTATTTTCTGCTAAAATTTAATAGTATTTTATACCCCTCTGCTTTGACATCAGTAACGATAGAACCATGGTTAAAGGTGGGTGTGTCATCCACAGTTGCCTCGGGTTTAGGTCAACGACACTTGCAATCAAATAGCCGATTTACTTTCGGTTTCCAAAGCAAAGTGCACATTTGAAAGGCGGTTTACAGTCCCACATGACTATGAAAATGTAGATCCTTAAGGAAATTGGATCTTTATGAAAACATTTGATCTTTTGAAAATTCAATCTAGCTTTTACCCTAGACAGGTTTTCCGAAATAACCCTTCACCGGTGTTGCAAAATGTTTTTGTGGGTTTTGTGGGTTTTAGGTTTGAAAATTTTAGCTCAAAACTTATGGTGTTGTGTTAACCACTTGCTAACCTTGTATTAGGAAAGCAACACGTCCAGTTTACTTGTCCCGTATATTACCTTTCGGTAAACTACCGTCCGGTTATAAAGGAAAGCGTTGAACAAGCAACTGTTAAGGCAATATCTAATGACATGCTTTTGATTATGGTCTATAAACGTGTCGGATGCTATTACTATCCTTGGTAGGAGCAATAGTAAAGATCATCCTAAAAATTTTCCGGTCTGGCACAAGGTCCTGTCTTCGACCATGCTATGCAACCACCGTTCTTACGGTTGACACCCGATTTGGTTCAGGTGACCTAATGAATTCCAGGTGAATTCCTAGGATTTTACGTTCAATGGTAATGAACGCATTGAAAATGGGTTTTCAGAAAACAAATCGGTTTATAATTTGATCAAAATATTTTCTCGTTCAAGCTCGAGTTTAGATATCATTAAATTTCATGAGTTTGTAATTCTCAATCTTTAAGGTCAATCTCAAGGATTGAGTAATATCAGGCTTAAAAGCTGATTTTTAATCTTTAAGGAGATTATCCTTTCTGGGGATCTGATTCATTAGTCTTATCAAGCTAATTTGCAAGGCGCCCTCCCCATTTTACGAGACAGATCCTCTCATGGTTAGGATAAGTCTGACCACTTGGCGACCCTGTTTGATGCTGAGGTCCGTGGATTTCCTGCTGATTTTAGAGATGACTTTTCTAGATTTTTCGTCAACCTACAGCTGGTCTGGACGACAACTTCTTGACCTAAATCAAAAAGCGCGTTTCTTTTTCGAAAGACTTTACTTCCTTTAAATGATGGAATTGATTCATCGTGTAGATCCATCTTTCATTACAGTAAATCGGGTAAAACAGTTAATTTAGTCCAAAATAAAAGCACCTGCAATAAACTTTACAGAAACATGTGATAGATAGTTTTTAATTGAATAACTTGGTACATTCTCCCTACACTTAGTTTCTTTCTTTGCCTTTTTATTCTTCTTTATTCCATTTTAAATGAATTCAAGCGTTTTAGGGTGTTTCTTAATTTATGTCCTTTCCGAGGTAACGATAATTTCGGTATTAACACCTAGTTTTCATCGTTCATAAATATGTATAAACATGATTTTGACTTCATTTAGTTGAAAATTTTTCAAATTTTCACAAAATTTGGCAAATAAACTAAGTGCAAACCCGAGAGAATTTATAACCCTTCCCCACACTTGAGATCATGCAATGCCCTCATTTGCATGAAATCAGACTATAATTATAAATCCTTGAGGGTGATTAGTGTAGAAAAGTAATTAAAAATACCCAGTTTGTAATTACAAAGCTCGTCGAATGATAGATGGCACGCCTCATCGTTCATTCCTTCTTTTGTTATTTCACACATGTTTTTCTTCAAAAACGGTTGCTTTTCTGAACTGTTTGCTAATATTTGAAAATGCGTCTTTTACCCTAATTGTGCATTTTTATTAACAAGTTGTAGTATAGTAGTAAGTATTCCCGCCTGTCACGCGGGTGACCCGGGTTCGATCCCCGGCAGCGGCGCCAAAAACTTGATGTGGTAGCGGAATGGTATAAAATACTATTAATTTTGGCAGGAAAATACTATTAAATATGCTACAATTTTACACAAGTTTTAATTATTTATTTACAAATGGGATATACCTAAACCTTGCTACAACACTATAGGCAGTGTACCTAATCGTAGAGTAGTATAGTTTTTAGTAAGTCCGGTTCGTTCCACAGGGAGCAGGCTTATTGCACACTATATTTTTAAACAACTATATTTGTACAAAATATATATAATTATATATAATAATATATAAAAGGGGGTTTACCGTTTAATGACCGGTTTGTCGATTTATATTTTAAGCGAAGCGTATAGTAAATGACGATATTTAAATAACAATATAAAATAAATAACAATAATAAAAATGACAATAAATAAAAGTACGAGGAAAAATGAAATAAAATATATTATGCTTATTTAAACTTCCGTAACCATGATGTTTGACGTTTTGATTTTAATTTATTGTCCTGGGTTAATTTTCCTTTGTCCTGGATGTATTTTAAACCTATCTGGTTTTTGTCCATAATAGTTCATCGGTCATAATTATAAACTGCTCGGCAAATTTAACCTTATACCCGAAGTCAAATATTCCAACTAACTGGGGATTCGAACTGTAACAAGGTCTTAATACTTTGCTTAATGAATACACCAGGTTATCGACTGTGTGTAAACCAAGGTTTTAATATTTTGTTAACAATTACACCAATTACCCTTGAATGTAATCCACCCCTGTTTTAATGAGTCCATTGACTATTAATCCATCCCCATGTCCGGTCAAATGAACAATAATTCGTACGTATAAATATCCCGCCCATCGTGTCCGATTAAGCGTATGTGGTTATATATAGATACGTCAAATCATAACCTTTATATTAAATTAACGAGGTATCGTTAATTTAATATAAAGCCCATTAATAGCCCATAGTCTAATTTCCACAAGTGTCGTTCTTTTGTCCAAACCCCAATTATGGTACAAAGCCCAATTACCCCGTCTTTAATATTTAGTCCAACATCATGATTACTTCGTCTTAAATAAGCATATAATAACTTAAGTACGAGACATTAATTTAAAAAGGACAACATAGCTTACATTGATTGTTTATCGCGTAGTGTTACACGGACAGAGCTCCGACTTTAAAACCCGTAAAATAAACTTTACATAACCCGAACTAATCTAATATAACACTAATCTATATTATATATATATATATATATATATTTATATTATACTACGGAGTATTATTATTATTATTTTTTTTTACTCGCAGAATTCGTGAGATTTTATAGGCATTCTGAAATTTCTGTGCTCCGCGAGTCGCGACACTTTTCGCCTGAGAACTCCGCGAGTCGCGGAGAAATGGGATACAGCTCACACCCTTTTGGATTTTCTTTGCCGACGTTTTATATATATAAATATAAAATATAAATAATTAATATAATTATTTATATATTATATTATATTCTTGTGCATAGTAGACTTGTAATTTTTAGTCCGTTGCGTCGGGCGTTGATAGTTGACTCATGTCCCGGTTCTGGATTTTCGAACGTCCTTTCGTACTATTTTATATCGTGCACTTTACGTTTCGCGATTTGTAATTTGCACAAAAATTGTTCTCCTTAAATTTCAAAAATCCGTGCGAGTCTTTTACTCACTTTTTAGTGGCACTTTTAAGTGTACTATGGCTTTAGTGGCACTTTTTCTTCAATTCTTTAATCTTCGTGCTTCGTCTTCACATTTATTTATTTAAACAATTACAATGAAAATATAATACAATTACATATAAAAATCTATTATTTAGGAGGGATATTGCTATGAAATATATGTTCCTTTTTAGCCTTGTGACGACCCGTCCTAATCCTCCTGGACGAAGTCATAAACATTTGGTCCCTTTGCGATGATCAACTCCAAGTAGTATCCTTAACATGAGCTAATGCACAGCGGAAGAATTAATTCGTACCTGAGAATAACATGCTTTAAAACGTCAACACAAAGGTTGGTGAGATATATAGGTTTGATGCTAGCAGCGTTATAACAATGGAACACAAGATTTCATATATAAACATTTTAATAAAAATATTCTAAGTGGTTGAGCACTTGGTAACCATACTTAACATTTAATCACGTCGCATATTCCCTTTATTATGAAATCTTACTACACCGTACCAAGTGTAGTCACGAAACGAAGTACTGTGCAACCGTTGAATACTGGTCGTCCAGTCCGGTTGGGGTTGTCAGGCCCGATAGATCTATCAACAGGATTCGCGTTTACAATACCGCTGTAAATATTAGTTACCAAGCTACAGGGAAATATGCCAGTGGTACAACTCAACGTAGAATATATTTTTCAGTTACTTGTGTCCATAACGTAAAACATAAAAATACATGTATTCTCATCCCGAAATATTTAGAGTTTAAAAGTGGGACTATATACTCACTTTCGTCTTGAAGATATGTAATTTTGACTTGGTCTCCGATTGATATCACAAACCTAACCATATATAATATATCAATACCTTTTCTTTTTAAACAATCGTCACGTATATATACTTATAATACTTTTAATAATTCCTTAGTCCGTAGTTAGCAGTTCGATGTTAGTAATTCAATTTTAAATGGTTCATTTTTAGGTGATTAATAAACCCCCAATGAAATAAATAAAAACCCCATCGTATATGTATTGGTCGAGATTAATCTTGACCCACGGTACCGGTGTTGTCAAATGACGTGTTGCGTACATAAAGTACCGGTGTTGTCAAATGACGTGTTGCGTACAATCATGGGATCTTATGATTAATCTTCTCGTATTGTTTACGGGTGATCCTGAACCATATAAAATTAAATTATGAGTACATATATATAAAATATCATGTTATTTTAGAAAGATGTGATTTATTTAATTTTTTTCCAATTAATCACGTAGCTAAATTAGTCTTGGATATCCGATTTCGTTTTGGTCATAGTTTCTTCGTTACAACTCCGTTTTCGTTGGTTCAACTTGCCACTTCCTTGGATCGAGTCCCTCTTTAAGAATATGAACTGTAAATACCTTAGTTTGTATTCAAAATCACAGGTCATAGGTCAAACTTTGGTGAAACTTATGAAGTTAATCATTTTCCATCATGTAAACAACCTTAAATGATTATTTTTCTAAAAATACTTATACTTTGAGTTAAATCATAAAATTTTTGTGCGTTAACATATTCATAGTAAAAATCATTTTTCCAGAAAATAAACCTCCAATTCAAAGTTCAAGATGGTTTTTAATTATCCAACCCAAAACAGCCCCCGGTTGCACTCCGACGACGTAGATTCAGTTTTAAGGTGTTCTTTGTAAAAACAAGTTATATCTTGTTAAGTTAGCATATCATTATGATATATTACAGGTCTTAAAGTGTTTTAAAAGTTAAGTTAGAAGGATCTATTTAGTTTGCGAACAAGTTTGAAATAATTCAAACTATGTTCTCGTTGTTATAATTTATAACTCAAAATAAGATAGCTTTATGAATATGAATCGAATAAAATTATGAATAAGGTTACTACCTCAAGTTACTTGGATAAAGCTACTAGAAAGGAAGTATAATTCTTGATCTTCAAAGAGTTTTTGAAATGGGTTCAAAAGATTGAAAGTATAAACTTGAAATGGATGATCTTCATGAAGTGTTCTTGTTTGGTTTTTCTTATGATAATTTTAGGTTGTTTTAAGACTTATATTTGAAGTGTTTTTGCTGAATTGAAGTAGTAGAACAAAGGCTTTCAAGTGTGTGTTTTTAGGGAGTAAAATCTTAGAATAAAAATTAGAATGGAAATGATATAGATATAGATATAAAATGTCATATATATATAGATATAAAGAGATTCCAAATTGATATTTTAGCTAGAAGTTAAATACTAGATGTTAAGAGTTGTTAAACATGTTCCCCCATGACTAAAAAGGTTGAAAATGATGTTTTACTATTGGTATATACGAATAGTAAATACATCAAGAAGTTGTGTATAATACGGGTATAAATACAAAATTATGTTGTTTATGTGTTTAAAGATGTCTCATGAGTCATATGTAATGACAAGGATGTCATTTTCAATTATAAAATGTTGAAAATGATGTTTTCCTATTAGTATATTCCAATAGTAAATACAACTAGAAACTATGTATTAATACATCTTAATTCAATACATATATATTTATTTTAACTTAGAAGTTATAACGTTTATATATATATATATATATATATATATATATATATATATATATATATATAAAATATAATAATATAATAATATTGAAATAGAATATAATAATATAATATTATAATAAAGTAATAATATAATAATAATAAAATAATATAATAATAAAAGGAAAAGAAATCAAACGTGTTTAATTATAATAATATAATAATATAATAAAGTAATAAAATAATAATATAATAATATTGAAATGAAATATAATAATATAATAATAAATTTAGAATCAAATTTGAATCGTAAATTTTAAAAAAATCGTATTTATTAAATATTTCAGGGGTATATTATGTAACTTATAATTAATAATTTCCATCATGTCATTTTTATGTGAATAGTAAATTAATTAATTTCATTTCATTTACCATTCATATGAATAGTAAATGAATTAATTTCGATTCAACTATTTAAGCTACACATTGTTGTACGTTGTGCTTTACAAATTGTACATTTTTAATTTAACTTCGTTTCTTAAAAAAAATTACAAGAATTATAAAAATAAAACGACTTAATACATAAAATTTTTAATTTGAAATAGCATCGTTTAATAGTAAATTTTTATCATTTCATATATAAATCATGATGGGTTCGAGTTTTAAATTATAGGTTGTTCGTGAACCGTAGGGTAAAGTCCAATGGTTAGTTGATTACATAAAGATTTCAAAACTCTCGAGACTCAACATTACAGATTTTTGCTTATCGTGTCGGAAACATATAGAGTTTAAGGTTTAAATTTGATCGGAAATTTCCGGGTCATTACAGTACCTACCCGTTAAAGAAATTTCGTCCTCGAAATTTGATAGAGGTCGTCATGGATAACAATAAAACATTTTCATGACGAATATGAGTTGGTAACTTAGAGTTTTATCATTATTGAGTAATATAGATAAAACGATTCGATTACGCGAAGAGTATAAATGAGGCTATCGCAAAAGAGTGAGATGAGTAAAAATATATATTCGCTTAACCGAGTCGTAGTTATGATTGATTTTCGGAATTCATGGGATTTAGAGAAAATCTTACGTAATAAGATTTGGTTCTTCGGCGATCAGGATCTTCTTTGATTAAATGCAATAATCTGTTCCGATTTCTCTATCGGATATTTCACTATAAATTCATTCCCTTCAGTTCCTTATTTTCCACAACTCACATCTTCTAATCTTTTTCCTTAATTCCTACTTTAAGACATTCGCCAATATGCTCCATCCCATTCTGATCCTTGATATATTATTAATTTTCACATCCGTCATTCTTCTTTTTCATCTACCACCAGAAGAATCTATTTACTTCTACTATGCTCTTGTGTTCATGGTGTTTCTAGTTCTGCCGTGTCTTTACATTGCAATACGTATTGATATATACGGTTTGTAATTTCTGGGGGTTGTTATCGGCCTTTGTATTCTTCATTATTTTTCAAAGCCTCATGCTTTCGTTTTCTCTTCCCGACTTCGAGTCAAGCGAGTAATGGTCCAGAATTCGTAGATATGAAATTTGGAATGAACATAGCTAATGTTCTCAGAAAGAAATGGTAATGGCACGATTTTGATATGTCAAATTACCAGATTACCCTTGAAAAGACCGAGTTATCAAGAAAATATTTTCTTGATATATTTAGAGATTAGATAGAATGTAAGAGCCGTGTAACATGGCACATGATGATGGTACTGTGAATCATCACATTCCATTAGAAACTCAACATGACTTACTGTAATATAATGACGTTGATCAAGTGTCATTATATTATACTAATTCATGCATCAGTTCCCAACACTACTTCAAAACATTCATATTTTAAACTTGATGGTTTCAGAATTTAGAAACTAGCACAGTTTCTTTTGTGTTGTAACGCAGATATTATGGAGAGATACATGATTTCAGATAAGAATAGTTATGAAAATATCTCCAGAAATATGGAGAATATGTATAACGGAAGATATGAAGATATCTTATAATATCTAAGATAAGATGATGATGAAGAGTATCATCTGAAAAGGTTTAGAATAAGGAGTAATGTGTTTGCTAACGATTTCAGCAGACACGGAATTATTTGAATTCTTTGAAGTCAAACTTATTCTTTGTGATTTATCTACGGCTTCCTTCATAATTTCACATAATCCGCTTTTCGTTACTAAATTTTCCATTGAATGTTTCCAATACTCCATTCTTTATCATCAACTTTTGATCATTAAGACCATCTACAACATGCTGCTTCGTCAGTATTCTCAAAGTTAACGGATCTGGGTCATCAGTTATCAAACCGAGGTGGTTTCAGAAGAATTGTGTTTTTAGATGATTAAACGCTGATGGTAATATGGTGGAATATAAAAGGTTCTCCGGTAACAACGGCGAAAGGATAACGTATATATATATATATCGAGACTAACCTTTCTGAAAAGTCGAGGTTAACTTGCTGGAGCTGTGACAAAATTGGCTAATTTGGAAAGGGATTGCAAAGTTATTTTGGGTAATAATAACACTAAAGGAATTAACACTGCTACATGTTAAACGTTGACTCAGTCTCCGAGAGTTTTCAGGTGCATAACTATATGCAAGAATCTTTTCTTCCATAGATGAGGTGCGGTTGGTTCAACATCTCGATCGAAATGTTTTCAAAAATCATGAAAAGATGTGAACGCGGATTGTAATTGTCGAGGTACAAATGAGGTTTAAGATGAAATCAAGTGGCAAACTTGAAGAATTGTTTAGGTTCATATGTTATAATCAATATTTTAATTCATTTTAATTGTCCAATGTTAGCAGTCCAGTAGTCCGATTGTCCAATGGTCCAATAGATTCATATATAAATTAAATATATAATATTCGAATTAATTAATACGTATCGTGACCCGTGTACCGGTCTCAGTGTCGATCACAACTCAAAGTATATATATATTTTGGAACCACCTCAACCCTGTATAGTCAACTATAGAGTGTCTATGATCGTTCCGAAATATATATATAGATGGGTCGCTATGATATGTCGAAACCTTGTATACGTGTCCCGTTATTTATAATGCGTAAAATAAATAAATATATATCTTGACCCATTATACAACGTGTTGTCTCAGAATTAATCCGACGTATTGTTGTACATGTGTCCCGACGGTATGTAAAGTACAAAAATTAAATGACAATAAATAAAATTGCGAGAATGTAAATTGCGATAAATTAAATGTTAATCCGTTAGCTGGAAACAGTTAGCTAGGAACAGTTAGCGTGGAATCTTAACAATATTTCAATTAATTAGTTCGTTTGTTTCTAACAAATTTTTATCATGCCCAATGTTTTCTTCGTTATGCCACTTGTTGGATTCTGATAGGTCAAAATCCAATTATGAAATTTGAATGGAAATGGTTATTTTGTGATGAACGGATACGTATATCGGTTGTTGTAAATAGGATAGTAAATGACCATTGAATCAGATTCGAAAAATGTACAGTGTAACTTATTAATGTGAAATCTAAATATTCCTCGGGTATTACCTACCCGTTAAAATATTTTTCATCATTAACAGTTTGTACGAAAGAATTTTAATTACAATCTTTATGAAAATATACTTGCATATATATTTCCTTCGGATGTAATCATGGATATAATGAGTCGATAAGATATTAAACTCATTTGATTTATTGCTAATACTAGATTACATAATCTCTAAAACTTTAGAAATTACATAATTGCCATAACGAGCGAAGATGAATGAGGTTGAATGATACATAAAGCGAAGATAATCAATGTAGAATGATATGTAGAACAAAGATCATACTCGAAGTACAGATGATGTTATTAAGGTGTGTGAGGTTAATATCCGAGGTACAGATTGAAATGTTGAGGTTTATGACGTGGTTGTGGTTTGGTGATAAGGGTACTGTTGGCGTTGATGATGGTGGTACGGTTTATGCCGCTGGTGCTGCTGCTGGTGTTTGTAACCTTCGCACCATGTTTTCCAAAGCCGTCACGCGAGCGCGAAGTTCGTTAATTTCTGCTAGTACACCGGGATGATTGGCGGTTGGAGCGAGCGGATGAATAAGATTCGAAATATGGGATAATATATAATCATAACGAGATACTCTAGAAATGAGAGAGAAAATGGTTTCTCGAACAGGTTCGCCGGTAAGTGCTTTAGGTTCATCGCTAAACGAGCAATTTGGTGGGTGGAAGGGATCGTCGATGTGAAATGAGTTTCAGATATCGGATGATATTCTAGCTATATAAAATTCCTATATATATAATACTATAGATTTCGTAGACTACAGAGAAACCTACGGCATATGTCAGGCAAGTCTACAGATACGCTAAGATATGAATTATTAGATACGCTAAGATATGAATTTTGTCTATACACTATCGATGCACTAAATGTAGTAAGACGTGTCTAGAATTAAGAATGATAAGAATGTAATTTCCTAAGGATGATAAGCAGGTGATTTCCGACTAGAAATGATAAGCAAAACTTTTGACATGCAGACACGGTCAAAGTCCAGACCCACTAATGCATCTAAACAATTAACAGTTAGACACACTAATGCAAGACCTGGTTCGCTAAGACCAACGCTCTGATACCAACTGTGACGACCCGTCCTAATCCTCCTGGACGAAGTCATAAACATTTGGTCCCTTTGCGATGATTAACTCCAAGTAGTATCCTTAACATGAGCTAATGCACAGCGGAAGAATTAATTCGTACCTGAGAATAACATGCTTTAAAACGTCAACACAAAGGTTGGTGAGATATATAGGTTTGATGCTAGCAGCGTTATAACAATGGAACACAAGATTTCATATATAAACATTTTAATAAAAATATTCTAAGTGGTTGAGCACTTGGTAACCATACTTAACATTTAATCACGTCGCATATTCCCTTTATTATGAAATCTTACTACACCGTACCAAGTGTAGTCACGAAACGAAGTACTGTGCAACCGTTGAATACTGGTCGTCCAGTCCGGTTGGGGTTGTCAGGCCCGATAGATCTATCAACAGGATTCGCGTTTACAATACCGCTGTAAATATTAGTTACCAAGCTACAGGGAAATATGCCAGTGGTACAACTCAACGTAGAATATATTTTTCAGTTACTTGTGTCCATAACGTAAAACATAAAAATACATGTATTCTCATCCCGAAATATTTAGAGTTTAAAAGTGGGACTATATACTCACTTTCGTCTTGAAGATATGTAATTTTGACTTGGTCTCCGATTGATATCACAAACCTAACCATATATAATATATCAATACCTTTTCTTTTTAAACAATCGTCACGTATATATACTTATAATACTTTTAATAATTCCTTAGTCCGTAGTTAGCAGTTCGATGTTAGTAATTCAATTTTAAATGGTTCATTTTTAGGTGATTAATAAACCCCCAATGAAATAAATAAAAACCCCATCGTATATGTATTGGTCGAGATTAATCTTGACCCACGGTACCGGTGTTGTCAAATGACGTGTTGCGTACATAAAGTACCGGTGTTGTCAAATGACGTGTTGCGTACAATCATGGGATCTTATGATTAATCTTCTCGTATTGTTTACGGGTGATCCTGAACCATATAAAATTAAATTATGAGTACATATATATAAAATATCATGTTATTTTAGAAAGATGTGATTTATTTAATTTTTTTCCAATTAATCACGTAGCTAAATTAGTCTTGGATATCCGATTTCGTTTTGGTCATAGTTTCTTCGTTACAACTCCGTTTTCGTTGGTTCAACTTGCCACTTCCTTGGATCGAGTCCCTCTTTAAGAATATGAACTGTAAATACCTTAGTTTGTATTCAAAATCACAGGTCATAGGTCAAACTTTGGTGAAACTTATGAAGTTAATCATTTTCCATCATGTAAACAACCTTAAATGATTATTTTTCTAAAAATACTTATACTTTGAGTTAAATCATAAAATTTTTGTGCGTTAACATATTCATAGTAAAAATCATTTTTCCAGAAAATAAACCTCCAATTCAAAGTTCAAGATGGTTTTTAATTATCCAACCCAAAACAGCCCCCGGTTGCACTCCGACGACGTAGATTCAGTTTTAAGGTGTTCTTTGTAAAAACAAGTTATATCTTGTTAAGTTAGCATATCATTATGATATATTACAGGTCTTAAAGTGTTTTAAAAGTTAAGTTAGAAGGATCTATTTAGTTTGCGAACAAGTTTGAAATAATTCAAACTATGTTCTCGTTGTTATAATTTATAACTCAAAATAAGATAGCTTTATGAATATGAATCGAATAAAATTATGAATAAGGTTACTACCTCAAGTTACTTGGATAAAGCTACTAGAAAGGAAGTATAATTCTTGATCTTCAAAGAGTTTTTGAAATGGGTTCAAAAGATTGAAAGTATAAACTTGAAATGGATGATCTTCATGAAGTGTTCTTGTTTGGTTTTTCTTATGATAATTTTAGGTTGTTTTAAGACTTATATTTGAAGTGTTTTTGCTGAATTGAAGTAGTAGAACAAAGGCTTTCAAGTGTGTGTTTTTAGGGAGTAAAATCTTAGAATAAAAATTAGAATGGAAATGATATAGATATAGATATAAAATGTCATATATATATAGATATAAAGAGATTCCAAATTGATATTTTAGCTAGAAGTTAAATACTAGATGTTAAGAGTTGTTAAACATGTTCCCCCATGACTAAAAAGGTTGAAAATGATGTTTTACTATTGGTATATACGAATAGTAAATACATCAAGAAGTTGTGTATAATACGGGTATAAATACAAAATTATGTTGTTTATGTGTTTAAAGATGTCTCATGAGTCATATGTAATGACAAGGATGTCATTTTCAATTATAAAATGTTGAAAATGATGTTTTCCTATTAGTATATTCCAATAGTAAATACAACTAGAAACTATGTATTAATACATCTTAATTCAATACATATATATTTATTTTAACTTAGAAGTTATAACGTTTATATATATATATATATATATATATATATATATATATATATATATATATATATATATATATATATATATATATATATATATATATATATAATATAATAATATAATAATATTGAAATAGAATATAATAATATAATATTATAATAAAGTAATAATATAATAATAATAAAATAATATAATAATAAAAGGAAAAGAAATCAAACGTGTTTAATTATAATAATATAATAATATAATAAAGTAATAAAATAATAATATAATAATATTGAAATGAAATATAATAATATAATAATAAATTTAGAATCAAATTTGAATCGTAAATTTTAAAAAAATCGTATTTATTAAATACTTCAGGGGTATATTATGTAACTTATAATTAATAATTTCCATCATGTCATTTTCATGTGAATAGTAAATTAATTAATTTCATTTCATTTACCATTCATATGAATAGTAAATGAATTAATTTCGATTTAACTATTTAAGCTACACATTGTTGTACGTTGTGCTTTACAAATTGTACATTTTTAATTTAACTTCGTTTCTTAAAAAAAATTACAAGAATTATAAAAATAAAACGACTTAATACATAAAATTTTTAATTTGAAATAGCATCGTTTAATAGTAAATTTTTATCATTTCATATATAAATCATGATGGGTTCGAGTTTTAAATTATAGGTTGTTCGTGAACCGTAGGGTAAAGTCCAATGGTTAGTTGATTACATAAAGATTTCAAAACTCTCGAGACTCAACATTACAGATTTTTGCTTATCGTGTCGGAAACATATAGAGTTTAAGGTTTAAATTTGATCGGAAATTTCCGGGTCATTACAAGCCTTATCAAATATCCCCACACTTGAGCGTTGCTTGTCCTCAAGCAATACAGAACTTGAAATAAAAACATACATGAATCACTTTTTTATTCATCACACTTTGTACATTAGTGATTTTGATATGGTGGTATAAACAATGATAGTAACGATAGAACCATGGTTAAAGGTGGGTGTGTCATCCACAGTTGCCTCGGGTTTAGGTCAACGACACTTGCAATCAAATAGCCGATTTACTTTCGGTTTCCAAAGCAAAGTGCACATTTGAAAGGCGGTTTACAGTCCCACATGACTATGAAAATGTAGATCCTTAAGGAAATTGGATCTTTATGAAAACATTTGATCTTTTGAAAATTCAATCTAGCTTTTACCCTAGACAGGTTTTCCGAAATAACCCTTCACCGGTGTTGCAAAATGTTTTTGTGGGTTTTAGGTTTGAAAATTTTAGCTCAAAACTTATGGTTTTGTGTTACCCACTTGCTAACCTTGTATTAGGAAAGCAACACGTCCAGTTTACTTGTCCCGTATATTACCTTTCGGTAAACTACCGTCCGGTTGTAAAGGAAAGCGTTGAACACGCAACTGTTAAGGCAATGTCTAATGACATGCTTTTGATTATGGTCTATAAACGTGTCGGATGCTATTACTATCCTTGGTAGGAGCAATAGTAAAGATCATCCTAAAAATTTTCCGGTCTGGCACAAGGTCCTGTCTTCGACCATGCTATGCAACCACCGTTCTTACGGTTGACACCCGATTTGGTTCAGGTGACCTAATGAATTCCAGGTGAATTCCTAGGATTTTACGTTCAATGGTAATGAACGCATTGAAAATGGGTTTTCAGAAAACAAATCGGTTTATAATTTGATCAAAATATTTTCTCGTTCAAGCTCGAGTTTAGATATCATTGAATTCCATGAGTTTGTAATTCTCAATCTTTAAGGTCAATCTCAAGGATTGAGTAATATCAGGCTTAAAAGCTGATTTTTAATCTTTAAGGAGATTATCCTTTCTGGGGATCTGATTCATTAGTCTTATCAAGCTAATTTGCACGGCGCCCTCCCCATTTTACGAGACAGATCCTCTCATGGTTAGGATAAGTCTGACCACTTGGCGACCCTGTTTGATGCTGAGGTCCGTGGATTTCCTGCTGATTTTAGAGATGACTTTTCTAGATTTTTCGTCAACCTACAGCTGGTCTGGACGACAACTTCTTGACCTAAATCAAGAAGCGCGTTTCTTTTTCGGAAGACTTTACTTCCTTTAAATGATGGAATTGATTCATCGTGTAGATCCATCTTTCATTATAGTAAATCGGGTAAAACAGTTAATTTAGTCCAAAACAAAAGCACCTGCAATAAACTTTACAGAAACATGTGATAGATAGTTTTTAATTGAATAACTTGGTACATTCTCCCTACATTTAGTTTCTTTCTTTGCCTTTTTATTCTCCTTTATTCCATTTTAAATGAATTCAAGCGTTTTAGGGTGTTTCTTAATTTATGTCCTTTCCGAGGTAACGATAATTTCGGTATTAACACCTAGTTTTCATTGTTCATAAATATGTATAAACATGATTTTGACTTCATTTAGTTGAAAATTTTTCAAATTTTCACAAAATTTGGCAAATAAACTAAGTGCAAACCCGAGAGAATTTATTATCCTTCCCCACACTTGAGATCATGCAATGCCCTCATTTGCATGAAATCAGACTATAATTATAAATTCATGAGGGTGATTAGTGTAGAAAAGTAATTAAAAATACCCAGTTTGTAATTACAAAGCTCGTCGAATGATAGATGGCGCGCCTCATCGTTCATTCCTTCTTTTGTTATTTCACACATGTTTTTCTTCAAAAACGGTTGCTTTTCTGAACTGTTTGCTAATATTTGAAAATGCGTCTTTTACCCTAATTGTGCATTTTTATTAACGAGTTATGCACTAACCCGAACCCCTAATTTAATGTTAAGTGGGGTTAGACTTCCCCACACTTAGCTGACGACATGTGAAGTCGGTAGAATAAGTTCCACGAATTAAAATAGTGAGCCAGGTATTTACATCTCGGGTGGTGTATAATATATCAATGGGTTTAAAGTTAAGACCCACCCGATCGTCACTACTTAATTCTTTTTTAAGTGTGGTTTTTAGTAAATGGATATGTCTTTTTTCTGGTTTTTGGTCAAATGGATCGATATACACCGACATACTTATTTCTATAGGGTGGACAATTCCTAATATTTCCTTCCTTTTATTCTCAGGATCAAAGTTTTCACCTCTATTACCTAATTGGGTGAAATTCGAGGTGTCATTATCTATTACAGCTCGTAGTTCATTTTCGGTGGATGACTCGTCTATTGAGAATATTGGGTTGGAAGGTTGTGGAATGGTGAAGTTCGGTTTGGCCTCGGGGGTAAAATTTTCAACGTTATCGTATTCCCAAGAGTACCAATTTGTCACCCTTACTTCTTCTTTATCCATTGATGGATCGATGATTTCGTCGGTAGAGGCTAATGTGTCGATATGTTGTGAAATTGGTAAGACTGAATAAAAAGTATCATCGGGATAATTGGTGATTTCGGAGCTCTCGAATTCATCAAAATTCGATGATATGAGATTTTCTTGCACAATACTCCTCAGATCAACAGGTGTGTAGTCTGATAGAGTTTCAGCTTGCCGGTTTACAAACTCTCTCATTTGTTCATTTTGAGCATTGAGTTCTTTGAGTTTGATTTTCATATTGTCTAATAAATTTTCAGACACGTAATTTTCCTCGTCTACTGGTTGTTGAGTTTGGAAATATTCTTGGGAATAATCCCAATTTGAATTGTATTCTTCATAATCATTCCATTCAGGTTCCGTGGGTGCGTAATTTTCCATAGGAACGTAATAATAACATTCCCATGTTGAGTGATAATCTCCACAGATTTCACAACCAGTTATTGTTTCATCATTCGTGATCCAAGATTGACCGAACGAATTGTCATCAACACCCGTTTGAGAGTATTGATTTAATTGATTTTGGATATCAAAAAGAGTTTCCATAGCCTTGTTTTCAAAATTTTCCATTTTATTGCGATGGCCAAATTTTAGCTACAATGTGGTGCATTTACTAATTATCCTATTAGTTATAAAAATAGAAAAACTTATATAAGTTGTCCAATTAATAGACTTTTCTGCTTTTGCCCACGTTTCGAATAGCCAAAAGATGCAGCAGGGAGCCAGAACCCTTTAAATCGGAAGCTCACAACTCAGCCACTAACAAATCCAACTATTACTACGAAGCAGAAAATTGTCAACGTCCATTAATTTAACCACTTAAATAATTTTTCTTTCCGTTTGAGATATTAGATAAGAAATAGAGAAAATTTCTAAGTCCTAAAAACTAAAGCGTCGAGAAATAAGAAAGAAAAAGAATGCGCATCGAAAAACGTCGAAAAATAAAAATAAGAAAATAGCGCGTCGTAACTTAAAAAGGAATTAAAAACTAAGAATTAAAAGTTGCGTCTAAAAATATTAAAGCTTAAAAGAAAAACTATATCCCAAATGGTAATAACTTAAAAAGGTACTAAAATATAAAAACGGCGTCGCAAAATTCTAAAGCACCTAAATCTTAGTCTAAAGAAAAATCACTTAAGGGATTTTGCGGCAAAGCCTAAAAATCTAGAAATAAAAATAAGCTACGGCAAAAACTATGTCTTAAAACTAAATACGAGCGAAAAACATACAAATATTACGCTAAAAACAAATAAAAAGGGACAAAATATAAAAATATACAAAAAGTTGTAAAAAAATATTATTTTTATAAAAATATTATTTTTTTATAATAGTATTAATTTTATATATAAATAAAACTAATTAAAACTTAATATTACAAATTAATTAAAAACTTAAACTAAATAATATTTTATATAAAACCTAATTAGGTTTAATAATAAATAATTAAAACCTAAATCGTATTAATTGCTGGACCAGGTTCGTGTCAGACGGCTCCGCGAGTCGCGGTTTCCGAAGCTGCAAACCCCGCGAGTCGCGGGGTTCCAGAATTCAACTCTGGTACAGTTTGAAATTCGACATTTTTTTTTTTTTAGGATTTTATATTGTTTTTCTAAAAATAATATATATTTACACAAAAATGAATTAAAAATATAGAGTTTTACCGAAGATGGATCTACACGATGATGACCTAATAACAAAGAACCCCGTTGATGATACGAAATTAAATGAACCTGTTTTTAATAGTTCAACGAAGAAACTTTATAAACGGATTCAAGATGCTAGAATTAAGGGAAACTTTAAGTTATGTAACCGATTAGTATCCAATTTGTCGCTTAAATAAAAGGCAATGTTAGTTGAATTTGTGAAAGTTACATAGGAAATCAACAATTGGCTTGAAGCAAAAGTCAGAGATATACAAGTTGTTGATAGTCCAATTGAAAACAAAGTTAATCACAATTTCAACACTACAGCTAACTAAGTATGGGGAGAATCAAGTTTTTTTAAGGATAATATATATTTCTGTTAGAGTTAGATTTTCTGTTCTCGTGTAGTTCTCGAGAATGGAATCCGAATGGTCTTTCCCTAGCAGACCCTAAAGAACTAGTCTTCTCCCCCCATTCTGAATTTTTATTTTCTTTAGTTTTTATGAGATGAAGAATTCCTTTGATCTGAACCATGGTCTACTACTACACGCTATGATTACTAAACGTAATAATAACATCTTCCCGAGTGAACTGGTATCATTCATAAGAGGAAAAATGGATGAAGTAAGGAAAGAACTCAGGAAAGATCATCATAAAACACATTTTTGTAAAGGAAAATCAAAATCCGCCACAAAAAGAAGAGCATGACACCTTGAAAGATGTCATAAATGCGGAAAATGGTCACATGAAGGTAAATGTTCGAACAATCAAACATATTCAAATACCGAATTTGTTACTCTATGCAGAGAAGGACCGTTCATATGTTTAGAAGAAAAGTTATTGAAGAATCGAGGTTACGCTTATGTAGCTATGGAAAACCAAATCATATGACTCTCCTATGAGTCGGCTAAAGCAGGTCTCTGAGAATTTTATCTCACAGGTAAGTATGTACAGTTTTTATTTTATTTTTATTGCTTTTAACCTTTTGATAATAAACGCTGAATCGTTCGGTATAAAGTATTAAATTGATATTCAATAAAATTAGGTATGCGAAACCGAAATTATTGATATCGTACAAAAATTTATTACATCACTGCGAAATTTACCGTTTATTCTTAAGGTATAAATATCTTTAATAAATCAATCCAAAATATTTCATAAATTCATTAGGAGTAAAACTAGGTAATATAGCCGAAATTACTTTACCCAAAAAGAGGGACGCATATTTTTGTTAATATTTGATTGATTAAAGTGGGATAAAAGACCAAAAAGATTTTTAATTTTAATTTTTACCTTGTTTTTAAATTAATATTATATTATTATTGTAAATTTTTAAAACCAATATATTTAAGTTTTTAAATATTTTAAAAAAACTAATATTTTTAATATAATTTTGTAAAACTAATATATTTAAATATTAATGATATTTGTATGAAATTTTATTATGCATTTTAAATTTAAGTTTGGTGTGAATTTAAAAACAAAATTTACTTTATTTCATTAAGTTAAAAATATGATTTCTAAAATTCGTCGTGAGTTGAAGACTAGGTCGTTGAACCGAAATTGCTTTACCCAAGGGAGGGACGAGAAATTTTGTTATCATTATTTTTAATCTTATTTGATTTAAAATATGCCAAAAACATTAAAAAAATCCAAAAACCTTAGCTTTTAAAACAACGCTTAAAAATGACAAATTTTAAAATTTTGTCGAGGGACGAACTAGGACAACGATCCGAAACGCCCTCATTCTAAAAGAAAACAAATTTTTAAAATTAATTATTTGTTTTATAAGTTAAATGTTTATATATATATATATATATATATATATATATATATATATATATATATATATATATATATATATATATATATATATATATATATATAAACTGGATCCCATGCGATCGCATGGGATTTGCACATGGAGATCATGCGATCGCATGGTATCAAAATACTGGACAGAATCAAAAGAGCAGCTCGCTGGTTCTCTGTCTTCACAAACACACACATACACAAACGAAAACACACACAAACACTCTCAAAAATTCGCATTTTTCAACCAAAATCCATCAAATTTCTTGCTCTAATCATGGCTATATTCAGATAGGGAGGCAGGAAGGTAAAGATTTCACCCCTAAAACTCTTTAAATTCGTATTTTAGTGTTCTTGAGCTAATTTTTACCTAATTTGATTTTGTTAATTTCTAGTGTAATTAGAGTTAAATTGTTAGTATGTTATGCATGTACAACCTAGATTGATGCTATTTAACATGATTTGAAGCCTTAAACTTCAAAATTTTTAGAAATCTAGGGTTTGTGTTCTTGATCAATTTGGGTCTTTTTGATATAAACAGGTTATGGCCAATTTTTGTCATGAATTATTGCTAAATTAAGTAGTGTAACATGTTTAGGTAGCTAAATGATCCAAATTTTGATCCTAAACAAGATTTTTGAGAATTAAAGTGGACTTTTTAATTCTAAAATTCATGAACTTGATTAATTTGATATAAATGCCATTTGAAACTTGTTTAATTGCTAGTAATGATTATTTTAACATGTTATTTGAGATAAAAGCTTATGAACTTTGTAAACATTTTCATATATGCTTATTTGAAAAAGTGTAGAATTGATAAAAATATGAAAATGAGTATAAGTTTAATATGGATTAAACATGTTATTGTAATTGTTTTAATTTGTTATTTTGCTAACACTAATGCATATTTGGATGCACAAATTTTGTGGTTAATGTGTTTTGCAGAGAAATACCGATACAGATGGTGCATCATCATCATCTACGCAACCTGCTCCGGAACCACAGCCAGATATG
Organism: Rutidosis leptorrhynchoides; assembly: GCF_046630445.1. Taxonomy (NCBI): domain Eukaryota; kingdom Viridiplantae; phylum Streptophyta; class Magnoliopsida; order Asterales; family Asteraceae; genus Rutidosis; species Rutidosis leptorrhynchoides. The sequence goes on from NC_092341.1 coordinate 9,787,691, forward strand.
CAATATCATGAACCGGAGCAACAACAGGAACAACAGCAACAACAGGTGTGCCATACTATGAGCCGGAACCACAATTTTTTATTGCCTACGTAGTATTTCCCGTTCACCATATAATAGAACACCCAACAATTCATGAATAATAGTTGCATCCCAATTTAAGATTTGATAGAAGTTGGAGAGATTACCCGACGTGCCAAAGTAACAAATATAAACTGGTAACGAAAAATGTGGAAGTACCGAGGGTAATCGATTGGGAGCCTTTGGAAAGGGTCCACCTAGCTAACCCAGTTAGGCAGCATCTAATCCAAAGGTATGGCATGAAAGGACCCGTTCATATACATTATAAACGATTCACAATAGTTGATTACATCGCGAGGTATTTGACCTCTATATGATACGTTTTACAAACATTGCATTCGTTTTTAAAAAACAAACTTTCTTTACATCTAAAATTGACGGCATGCATACCATTTCATATTACATCCAACTATAATTGACTTAATATTAATCTTGATGAACTCAACGACTCGAATGCAACGTCTTTCAAAGTATGTCATGAATGACTCCAAGTAATATCCTTAAAATGAGCTAATGCACAGCGGAAGATTTCTTTAATACCTGAGAATAAACATGCTTTAAAGTGTTAACCAAAAGGTTGGTGAGTTCATTAGTTTATCATAATCAATCATTTCCGTAATAGTAATAGACCACAAGATTTCTGTTTATAAATATATGTACACTCGCAAGTGTATAAAAGTATTCTATAAGTTGTAGGCACCCGGTAACAAGCCTTAACGTTCATGTTTTACCCTCTGACGTACACCAGATCAGGTGTATTTAATATAACCTCGAAGTACTAAAGCATCCCATAGTCAAGATGGGGTCTGTCAGGCCCAATAGATCTATCTTTAGGATTCGCGCCTACCGTACATAGACAAGTAGTTTAATGTTACCAAGCTAAGGGTATATTTCTGGTTTAAACCCACGTAGAATTAGTTTTAGTACTTGTGTCTATTTCGTAAAACATTTATAAAACAGCGCATGTATTCTCAGCCCAAAAATATATATTGCAAAAGAAATTAAAAAGGGAGCAAATGAAACTCACAATACTGTATTTTGTAGCAATTATGTATATGACGGCACTGAACACGTGCAGGGTTTGTCTCGGATTCACGAACCTATATTAAGTATATATATTTATATGTTGGTCAATATCTGTCTAACAATTTAGGTCAAGTCGTAGTGTATCACAATCCTAATGCTCGAGACCGACATGCAAAAGTCAACTTGACCTAAAATGACTTCCAAAATCTATACATGTTTATTATATAACTTATATATAGTCATTTTATATATTTAAATATATTTATCAGATCTTATTATACTAAATAATACAAGTCATTTATTAATAAATAAAAATTTATATTTAAATTCATATATGATAAAAATATACTTTTATATATCTCAAGTAATAAAATTTATAAAATTCACTTAATATCATAAAAATATAGTGGTATGTATTATTAATGTAATTATATTACGTGTGGTAAAAATATCTTTGTACGCATATTTATTTGATTAAATAATATTGATAATAATAATAATGATAAAAATAATAAAATGATAGTTTAAATAAAAATATTAATTTTTAGTAATAAAGATAATTTTAGTAATAACATCAACTGATAACAATTATAATAATCGTTTTAATAATAATATTAAAATTAATAATAATTCAGTTGACCATATCTTTTAATCCGTTCATCGAACCCACACGATTTCTAAATGAAAAGTTATTAATTTTTCTTTAGCTTTTCAATGACATGCATATCATATACCTTATCTCAGTAGTATATGTATCAAATTCGTGATTTATCATAAACTATTTAACGACGAAACTAAGCATACAAACATGCATAATCATATATACTCGAGCACTAGTCAGGGATATACTATTAATATATAAAAGATAAGATATGAATGCTCACGTATCAATATTGTGATTCAATATTGCAGGAAAGTACGTAGACGCAATGAAAATGATAAACGTTAGATTGACCTCACGAGCAATACCCTCGAACAATACCCATAACCTCCATAGCTATAACCCATAATTTCCTTAGCTCTATCCCGTTTGAAAACTTATTTTGAAATCGTCTGAATATAACTCCGTCGTAGTATTTTATGTATACTAATAATATCTTGAAATAATACTAAGTAAATATATATATGTAATTCGATTGAGAGAGTTTAGAGAAATATATTTTCAAGTTTCTATGAAATAATAAAACCTATTGAATTCTATTTATAATAGATCTTTGAATTATTAAAGGGGGATGATTCTCACACACACTTTTTTGATCCTCACACACTAATTGAGTATTATTAGAAGAGTAAAATGTTAAAATAGGTGTGTGAGGATCAAAAAAGTGTGTGTGAGAATCATCTCCCATTATTAAAGTATGAATTATTAAAGTAAATTATTAAAGTATGAATTATTAAAGTGTATTATTAAAGTATGAATTATTAAAGTGAATTATTAAAGTATGAATTATTAAAGTAAATTATTAAAGTGAATTATTAAAGTAAAAGTAAAGTAAAAGTAAAAGTAAAGTATATGTAAAGTTAAAGTATAGTAAAAGTATAAAACTATGTACGTATAATACGCGTATAAATATATTTAATATTAATTTAAATCGTTATATCATAAAATATTTTAGAAAAGTAGAATTATATATATTCATAATAGGTTTCAAGTTTTTAAATTACAGTCTGTTGGTGAAGCATGGGATAAAGTCCAAAGGTTTAATAAACGTATGAAATCATCTTAATGAAAAATGCCGAGTTACTTAACTTGTCGATATCCAACATCTAAGTTATTTACACTCCACGTTCTTACTTATAGATCACTTTACCATTTTCCGAATATTGTCAAAAAGAATAGATTTCTTAAATCACAGTGGACCTCATAACATTGGCCCGTAATCATATCATAATGTATCTGATAATTCAATCATTTGATATTATCTCTTAATTATGTCGATAAATATATCGAAACAAATACGTTCATGTAAAGTATCATATATATCAAATACTTTGTTAATGTTTTCAGTTATTATATATTATATATACATATCTATATACACATAATTGTTCGTGAATCGTCGAACACGGTCAAAGGGTAATTGATTACATGAATGTAGTTCCAAACTTTTTGAGATTCAACATTATAAATTCTACTTATCGTGTCGAAAACATATAAAGGTTAGGTTTAAATTTGGTCGGAAATTTCTGGGTCGTCTCAGTACCTACCCGTTAAAGAAATTTCGTCCCGAAATTTGATCGAGGCCGTCATGGCTAACTTTAAAAATATTTTCATGACGAATATGAGTTGATAAATAGAGTTTTATCATCATTGAGTAATATAGATAAAACAATTTGATTACGCGAAGAGTATAAGTGAAGCTATCGCAAGAGAGTGAAATGAGTAAACGTATATTCGTTTTAACCGATGACGTAGTTATGATTGATTTTCGGAATTCATGGAATTTAAAGAAAATCTTTGCAATAAGATTTGGTTCTTCGGTGTTTAAGGAAATCAGGATCTTATTTGATTAAATGCGATAATCTATCTCGATTTCTCTGTCTGATATTTTACTATAAATCCACCCCCTTCGTTTCTTTATTTCCACAGCTCATACCTTCTAGTCTTTCTCCCCAATTCATACTTTAAAGTATTCGTTAATATGATTCATCCAGTATTGATTCTTGATATACTCTTAACTTTCATATCTGTCATCTTCTTTTTCATCTACCACCGGAGGAAGTTATTTTCTTCTACCATTACCTTGGAGTTATTGTGTTTTTCATTCTCCCGTGTCTTTATATTGCTATACGCATTGATATACAAGGTTTGTAATTTCGGGATTGTTATCGGACTTTATATTCTCCATTATATTTCGGAGCTTCATGCTTTCGTTTTCTCTTCCCGACCTTAAGTCAAGCGGATAATGGTCCAGAATTTGTAGATATGAATTTTTGGATGAACATAGTTAATGTTCCAAGAAGAAAATCGTAATGGCACGATCTTGATTTGGCAAATTACCAGAATATCCGAAAATATAGAGCTATCAAGATGATATGTTCTTAATATTGTTGGAAATTGGGTAGAATGTAAGAGTCGTGTAAATAGTACATGATGACGGTATGTTCTGTGAATCATCACGTTCCATTAGAAACTCAGTATGACTTACTGTAATATAATCATATTGATCAAGTGTCATTATATTATACTAACTCATGCTTCAGTTCCCAACACTACTTCAAAAACATTCCTATTTTAAATTCGAATTTTTTTTTCTTCAGAATTTAGAAACTAACACAGTTTCTTTTTATGTTGTAACGCAGATATTGCGAATAGATAGAAGATTTCGAATAAGAATAGTTTTGAAAATATCTTCAGGAATATCGAAGATATTTATAATAAAAGATACGATGATATCTTAGGATTCTTAACATAGATGGATGATGAAGAAGATTTGTCTGTGAAGGTTTAGAATAAGAAGTAAGGTGTTTGCTAATGATTTCAGTAGACACTGAATCATTTGGATCCTTTGAAGGCAGGTTTAGTCTTTGTGATTTGTCCACAGCCTCCTTCATGGTCTGCTCAATCCGTTTTCCAGTTTCAAACCGTCTCTTTTTCTCAGCTTTACCACCATATTATTCTTTATCATCAAACTTTTGACTGTTAAAGTCGTTTATAGTTTTTGCTGCTTCATCAGCATTTTTCCAATTTCGGAGAACTAGTTCATAGTTTGGGATGTTTTTCAGAAAATTCACATTCGAAGTATGTAAGTCTAGAAGATAGACGTTATATGTATACATATAACTTTTGACGTAAAATTGTCGCGAAATTCAAAATACTGATTGCTAATTCCCAGTAGTTGGTGTGACAATTATTGTTACAGAATGTAGGTGAGTACATGATGGGGTTTTAATGAATAAGTATAGTGGCTTTTCGGAGAGGCTTAAGTCGAAGGTTAATGAAGTTGTTGATAAGTTTACTGCTAATGTGGCGAGATATGAAAGGTTCCCCGGTAACAATGATGAAGGAGTAATTGTTATAATAAGGTTTATTCGTATAAACAAATGAAGGTGATTTGTTGAAGCTATGACAAAACTGTCTATTTTGAACAGAGATTGAAAAATTATATTTGGTAATAAATATCAAAGGATCTGACACGGATACGTGTTAAACTATAACTTTGGTTTCGAGAGCTTTTCAGGTGCATGACAGTGGGTAATGTGTGGTTGGATCATCATCTCGCATGTCTTTAAGAATTTCAAAGTGTTTGAACACATATTGTAATTGTTAATATACATATGATGTTCTAAGATTTTGAATGATACAAATATTTTTGTGACTTCCATGAATAGAAATGAGGTTCTAGGACAGTTTTGAAGTCAAAGTATAGTTTTGAAAGATGTAGAAATCTAAGAGTGATGATTTCGGTTATATCTTGAATCGAATTCTGAGATTTCAAAATCAGAATATGTAATTAGATTTTGAATGAGTATGGTTGTTTTGATTTCTATAAAAGAATGTATATTGTTGTGAAAGTAGGGAGTATAATGGATGATTTGCTGAATCAGATTCGAAGAATGTAACATATTAATTGTGAATTTATATATCTCTCGGGTATTACCTACCAGTTAAAAAAAAATTTCACAATTAATATTTTGTACAAAAGAATTTTATTACAGTCTTTATGGAAATATATATGTGTATATTTCTTCAGATGTAATATAGATTTAATGAGTTAATATTAAATTAAACTCATTTGATTTATGGTTAAGGCTAGGATAGATAATTTCTAAACTTTAGAAATTACATAATCGTCGTAGAATGTTTCCCCAGTGAAGTTATGAATCCATACTTCATCATTGTGGTATTCCTTGGTATCTACATCGCGTATGACATCGATGCTCGTAGGACAGATTGTGAAGTTCAGGTTTGTGATGCGGTTGTTGTTGGTGGTGGTAATGGTACTGTTGATGTTGTTGATGGTGGTACTGGTTATGCTGCTGGTGCTGCTGCTAGTGTTTGTAACCTTTGCACCATATTCTCTAAAGCCACTACCCGAGCGCGAAGCTCGTTGACTTCTTCTATTACACCGGGGTGATTGTCGGTTCAGACGAGCGGATAAATAAGATCTAGAATTTGGTGTAGTATATAATCATGACAAGATACTCTAGAAATGAGAGAGAAAATGGTGTTTCGGACAGGTTCGCCGGTAAGTGCTTCAAGTTCATTGCCAAGAGGGCAATGTGGTGGATGAAAGGGATCACCTTCTTCTTGTCTCCAATGGTTAAGTAGATTATGAACTCATCCCCAATTCATCCAAAATAGATGATGGCTAATTGGTTGATCCATTCCGGTCACGCTGCTTTCGGAGCTCGTGTGGAAATCCATATCGGCATAGCTGTCGGAATCCGAGGAACTCGAACTGGTTGAGGGATCCATCTTGTATGATCAGGGAAAGAATTTTTGGTATGAAATAGATTGTAGAATTTAGATTTGGTATTCTTCAATACATAGTTTACATATGTATATATAATACCAAAATTCCATAAATTACGGAGGAATCTTTGAAAGATGTCAATCAAAGTTCACAGTAACAGATATGCTAAGATAAGAATTCGTCTATACATTATTATGCAATAAATGTAGGAAAACGTGTCTAGACTTAAGAATGATAAGCAGGTAATTTCCTAAGGAAGGTAAGTAGATGATTTTCGACTAAAAATGATAAGCAAAACTTTTGACATGCAGACACAGTCGAAGTCCAGACTCACTAATGCATCTTAACAACTATCAGTTAGACACACTAATGCAAGACCTGGTTCGCTAAGACCACCGCTCTGATACCAACTGAAAGGACCCGTTCATATACATATTGAAATGTCCCGTTCTTATTGATTAAAAACGTTCCATATTAATTGATTTCGTTGCGAGGTTTTGACCTCTATATGAGACGTTTTTCAAAGACTGCATTCATTTTTAAAACAAACCATAACCTTTATTTCATACGGGTAAGTATGTTTTGAAGCTGTGTATAATACGGGTAAGAATACGACTAGAATTCTTGATGAAAGAAAAGAATGGAAAAGTAACTGTAACCATTATCGTTAAGTATGAGTGTTTTGATATATGTCTTGAAGTCTTCCAAAAGTATTTTAATACATCTAAATACACTACTTGTATATACATTTTAACTGAGTCGTTAAGTCATCGTTAGTCGTTACATGTAAGTGTTGTTTTGAAACCTTTAAGTTAACGATCTCAATTAATGTTGTTAACCCATTGTTTATTATATCTAATGAGATGTTAAATTATTATATTATCATGATATTATGATATATTAATATATCTTAATATGATATATATACATTTAAATGTCGTTACAACGATAATCGTTACATATATGTCTCGTTTCGAAATCCTTAAGTTAGTAGTCTTGTTTATATGTATATAACTCATTGTTAATATACTTATGGAGATACTTACTTATCGTAATCTCATGTTAACCATATATATATCCATATATATATCGTCATGTCGTTTTTACAAGTTTTAACGTTCGTGAATCGCCGGTCAACTTGGGTGGTCAATTGTCTATATGAAACATGTTTCAATTAATCAAGTCTTAACAAGTTTGATTGCTTAACATGTTGGAAACATTTAATCATGTAAATATCAATCTCAATTAATATATATAAACATGGAAAAGTTCGGGTCACTACAGTACCTACCCGTTAAATAAATTTCGTCCCGAAATTTTAAGCTGTTGAAGGTGTTGACGAATCTTCTGGAAATAGATGCGGGTATTTCTTCTTCATCTGATCTTCACGCTCCCAGGTGAACTCGGGTCCTCTACGAGCATTCCATCGAACCTTAACAATTGGTATCTTGTTTTGCTTAAGTCTTTTAACCTCACAATCCATTATTTCGACGGGTTCTTCGATGAATTGGAGTTTTCGTTGATTTGGATTTCATCTAACGGAATAGTGAGATCTTCTTTAGCAAAACATTTCTTCAAATTCGAGACTTGGAAAGTGTTATGTACAACCGCGAGTTGTTGAGGTAACTCAAGTCGGTAAGCTACTGGTCCGACACGATCAATAATCTTGAATGGTCCAATATACCTTGGATTTAATTTCCCTCGTTTACCAAATCGAACAACGCCTTTCCAAGGTGCAAATTTAAGCATGACCATCTCTCCAATTTCAAATTCTATATCTTTTCTTTTAATGTCAGCGTAGCTCTTTTGTCGACTTTGGGCGGTTTTCAACCGTTGTTGAATTTGGATGATCTTCTCGGTAGTTTCTTGTATAATCTCCGGACCCGTAATCTGTCTATCCCCCACTTCACTCCAACAAATCGGAGACCTGCACTTTCTACCATAAAGTGCTTCAAACGGTGCCATCTCAATGCTTGAATGGTAGCTGTTGTTGTAGGAAAATTCTGCTAACGGTAGATGTCGATCCCAACTGTTTTTGAAATCAATAACACATGCTCGTAGCATGTCTTCAAGCGTTTGTATCGTCCTTTCGCTCTGTCCATCAGTTTGTGGATGATAGGCAGTACTCATGTCTAGACGAGTTCCTAATGCTTGCTGTAATGTCTGCCAGAATCTTGAAATAAATCTGCCATCCCTATCAGAGATAATAGAGATTGGTATTCCATGCCTGGAGACGACTTCCTTCAAATACAGTCATGCTAACTTCTCCATCTTGTCATCTTCTCTTATTGGCAGGAAATGTGCTAATTTGGTGAGACGATCAACTATTACCCAAATAGTATCAAAACCACTTGCAGTCCTTGGCAATTTAGTGATGAAATCCATGGTAATGTTTTCCCATTTCCATTCCGGGATTTCGGGTTGTTGAAGTAGACCTGATGGTTTCTGATGCTCAGCTTTGACCTTAGAACACGTCAAACATTCTCCTACGTATTTAGCAACATCGGCTTTCATACCCGGCCACCAAAAATATTTCCTGAGATCCTTGTACATCTTCCCCGTTCCAGGATGTATTGAGTATCTGGTTTTATGAGCTTCTCTAAGTACCATTTCTCTCATATCTCCAAATTTTGGTACCCAAATCCTTTCAGCCCTATACCGGGTTCCGTCTTCCCGAATATTAAGATGTTTCTCCGATCCTTTGGGTATTTCATCCTTTAAATTTCCCTCTTTTAAAACTCCTTGTTGCGCCTCCTTTATTTGAGTAGTAAGGTTATTATGAATCATTATATTCATAGATTTTACTCGAATGGGTTCTCTGTCCTTCCTGCTCAAGGCATCGGCTACCACATTTGCCTTCCCCGGGTGGTAACGAATCTCAAAGTCGTAATCATTCAATAATTCAATCCACCTACGCTGCCTCATATTCAGTTGTTTCTGATTAAATATGTGTTGAAGACTTTTGTGGTCGGTATATATAATACTTTTGACCCCATATAAGTAGTGCCTCCAAGTCTTTAATGCAAAAACAACCGCGCCTAATTCCAAATCATGCGTCGTATAATTTTGTTCGTGAATCTTCAATTGTCTAGACGCATAAGCAATCACCTTCGTTCGTTGCATTAATACACAATCGAGACCTTTCTTTGATGCGTCACAATAAATCACAAAATCATCATTCCCTTCAGGTAATGACAATATAGGTGCCGTAGTTAGCTTTTTCTTCAATAACTGAAACGCTTTCTCTTGTTCATCATTTCATTCAAATTTCTTCCCTTTATGCATTAATGCAGTCAAGGGTTTTGCTATTCTGGAAAAGTCTTGGATGAACCTTCTGTAGTAACCAGCTAGTCCTAAAAACTGGCGTATGTGTTTCGGAGTTTTCGGGGTTTCCCACTTTTCAACAGTTTCTATCTTTGCCGGATCCACCTTAATACCTTCTTTGTTCACTATGTGACCGAGGAATTGAACTTCTTCCAACCAAAATGCACACTTTGAAAACTTAGCGTACAATTCTTCCTTCCTCAATACTTCTAATACCTTTCTCAAATGTTCACCGTGTTCTTGGTCATTCTTTGAGTAAATAAGTATGTCATTAATGAAAACAATGACAAACTTGTCAAGGTATGGTCCACAAACTCGGTTCATAAGGTCCATGAACACAGCTGGTGCATTAGTTAAACCAAAAGGCATGACCATAAACTCGTAATGACCATAACGTGTTCTGAAAGCAGTCTTTGGAATATCATCTTCTTTCACCCGCATTTGATGATACCCGGAACGTAAGTCAATCTTTGAATAAACAGACGAGCCTTGTAGTTGATCAAATAAGTCTTCGATTCTCGGTAGTGGGTAGCGGTTCTTGATGGTAAGTTTGTTCAACTCTCGGTAGTCGATACACAACCTGAATGTACCATCTTTCTTCTTGACAAACAAAATAGGAGCTCCCCACAGTGATGTGCTTGGTCGAATGAAACCACGCTCTAAAAGTTCTTGTAATTGGCTTTACAGTTCTTTCATCTCGCTGGGTGCGAGTCTGTAAGGAGCACGAGCTATTGGTGCAGCTCCTGGTACAAGATCTATTTGAAATTCAACGGATCGCTGTGGGGGTAATCCCGGTAATTCTTTCGGAAATACATCGGGAAATTCTTTTGCAATGGGAACATCATTGATGCTCTTTTCTTCAGTTTGTACTTTCTCGACGTGTGCTAGAACAGCATAGCAACCTTTTCTTATTAGTTTTTGTGCCTTCAAATTACTAATAATATGTAGCTTCGTGTTGCCCTTTTCTCCGTACACCATTAAGGGTTTTCCTTTTTCTCGTATAATGCGAATTGCATTTTTGTAACAAATGATCTCTGCTTTCACTTCTTTCAACCAGTCCATACCGATTATCACATCAAAACTCCCTAACTCTACTGGTATCAAATCAATCTTAAATGTTTCGCTAACCAGTTTAATTTCTCGATTCCAACATATATTATCTGCTGAAATTAATTTACCATTTGCTAATTCGAGTAAAAATTTACTATCCAAAGGCGTCAATGGACAACTTAATTTAGCACAAAAATCTCTACTCATATAGCTTCTATCTGCACCCGAATCAAATAAAACGTAAGCAGATTTATTGTCAATAAGAAACGTACCCGTAACAAGCTCCGGGTCTTCCTGTGCCTCTGCCGCATTAATATTGAAAACTCTTCCGCGGCCTTGTCCATTCGTGTTCTCCTGGTTCGGGCAATTTCTAATAATGTGGCCCGGTTTTCCACATTTATAACAAACTACATTGGCATAACTTGCTCTGACACTACTTGCTCCACCATTACTCATTCCGACACCATTTGTTCCTTTCGTTCTATTAACCCCTGGTCCGTAGACCTCACACTTCACCGCGCTATGACCATTTCTTTTACACTTGTTGCAAAATTTGGTGCAGAACCCCGAGTGATACTTTTCACACCTTTGGCATAGCTGCTTCTGATTGTTGTTGTTGTTGTTGCGGTTATTATTGTTGTTGGGATGATTGTTGTAGTTGTTGTTGTTGTTGTTGTTGTTGTTGTTGTTGTTATTGTTGGGCCGTTTGTTGTAGTTGCGATTGATGTTGCGATTGTTGGGATAATTGTTGCGATTATTGTTGTAATTGCTGTTGTTGTTGTATTGGTGATTCTTATCAGTGTTTTCCTCCCACTTTCTTTTGACTTGCTTCACATTGGCCTCTTCAGCAGTCTGTTTTTTAATTCTTTCTTCAATCTGGTTCACTAGTTTGTGAGCCATTCTACATGCCTGTTGTATGGAGGCGGGCTCGTGTGAACTTATATCTTCTTGGATTCTTTCCGGTAATCCTTTCACAAACGCGTCGATCTTCTCTTCCTCATTTTCGAATGCTCCCGGACACAATAGGCACAATTCTGTGAATCGTCTTTCGTACGTGGTAATATCAAATCCTTGGGTTCGTAACCCTCTAAGTTGTGACGATCGCTCCAAATCCATATGGACAATACGTCATTCATTGATTTCATTGCGAGGTATTTGACCTCTATATGATACGTTTTGTAAACATTGCATTCTTTTGAAAAGGCACACCATAAATGAATATTTAAATCAAAGGTTTTCAACATCTGATGATTTCTACATATAGACAATCACTGTAAATAATAGTTTACAATAGTACTTCCGTTGACAGTACAGTCAAAATAAGATACATGGTGATGATTTGGTGAATGCAACATTTCCTTGAAAAATATGCCATGTATGACTCCATGCACATAGCTTGTCTAACATATAAGCAAACAGCGGAAGACTTCTAGGAAACCTGAGAATAAACATGCTTCAAGTGTCAACACAAAGGTTGGTGAGTTCATAGTTTTAATATTACACATAATCCGTATATCAATGTGGATTACAAAAGTTCAGTTGTTTTATTCAAAACGTTTATCAATAGGTTTTACATAAAAGGGGGATCACAAGATTTCAGTTGTTTCATCCAAAATGTTTATCAATCGGTTCTACAAAGTTGAGCACCCTGGTAACTAAACTTTAACGTATATATAATTTGTACCCTTTGTATAATCATCTTAATAATACACGCAAACCAACGTGTACGCTTATCAAATAGCATACGTCCGTTAAAAGGCTAGCGCTCTAGCTCGGACGGGGATGTCAAGCCCTATGGATCCATATACTACTACTCGCGCCCACCAGTTCTTATAACCGGCAGTTACTAGTTACCAAAGCTAAGGGATTTTCGGTTCAAACTCGGTGTAGAATTTAGTATGTACTTGTATCCATTGCGTTTAAAATAAAGTGCATGTATTCTCAGCCCAAAAATATAGATTGCAAAAGCAATTAAAAAGGGAACAAATGAAACTCACGCATATAAATATTGTATATCGGTTAATAAAGCATTTGCATGTATTCTCAGCCCAAAAATGTAGGGAGTAAAAGGGATCATATGAAACTCACAGTTTAATATTGATATACAATATTGCAGGAAAGCACGTAGACGCATTGGAGATAATAAGCACGAGGTTTGATTCACAAAAATACCCCCGAATATTACCCATAACCTCCTTGGCAATAACCCATATTTTCCTTAGCTCTAGCTTTCTCGGAAACTCGTTTTGAAAAATTACTTGGACAGCACTCCGTCGTAATATTTTATGTACATTATTATTTTTGTATCGCAAAAATAATAACACTAATAATAAAAATAATAAGATTAATAATAATCTTATTATTAATAATAATAATAATAATAATAATAATAATAATAATAATAATAAAATAAATAAATACGGAGTAAAAATAATATATATGTGTGTGTGATTTATCTGGCCAAAACTCGAGAATTTATAGCACTTGGCCTGAAATTTTGCCTCATGCGATCGCATGGATTTTGGGCATGATGGCCATGCGATCGCATGGCCTCAATTTCCAGCTCAGAATCATTTGTCCATTTGTTTGTCGACATGATAAAATATTAATATAATATATATAATTTAAATAATTAATTATATATTATATTAAATTCACGTGCATAGTTGACTTGTAATTTTTGTTCCGATAAGTCGTACATCATCACTCGACTTATGTCCCGGTTCCAGTTTTTCGAATGTCCTTTCGTACCTTTAGAAAACTTGCATTTTACGTTTCGTGTCACGTACCTTTGTCAAAATATAGTCTTAAATTATCCATAAACTATACCACTCATAGTATATCTTAAACTTTCAAATGTTTTGGTCATTTACTTCTATAAATCATCGTCTCGCTATTTGTTAATATATATATAATATATACATTTTCATTTTGAAATAGTGTTACTGTAGCAAAGTTACTGTAGCAAAGTCATTTTTTACTGTAGCAATTCACTGTAGCAAAGTCAATTTCACTGTAGCAAATAGTGATTTTTGAAAACACTGTAGCATTTTGGGTACTGTAGCAATTTGAAAGTACTGTAGCAAATTAGTATTTTACTTGTTCATCTTAAACGTTTTAGTTAACTTATCTAAATATCAATCGAATCAATAATCGAATGTTACTATCGTTTACTAAATAACTTGAAATCGTATATATTCAAATAGATATATAAACCAATAAGTTTAATGTACGGTATCATGCAATTAAAATTTTGTTACGTTTTCAAGTTATAGTATATATATGTATCTGTTTACATATAATGGTTCGCGAATCGTTGAGAACAACCGAAGGGTACTTGAATAGTTCAAAAATTTTGAGATTCGGTTTTACAGACTTTGCTTATCGTGTCGAAAACGTTAAATCATTTAAAGATAAAGTTTAAATTTGGTCAGAAATTTCTGGGTCATCACATAAGTTCTGTCTTGAGCTTATTGACCTCGGTTCTGGGACGGTACTTCTCGTTCATCAAGTGCTTGAATGCTAACCACGGTAGTGCGTACGCATCGTCTTGTCCCACTTGCTCTAGATAGGTATTCCACCATGTTAACGCAGAACCTGTGAAGGTATGCGTAGCGTACTTTACTTTGTCCTCTTCAGTACACTTACTTATGGCAAACACCGATTCGACCTTCTCGGTCCACCGTTTCAATCCGATCGGTCCTTCGGTTCCATCAAATTCCAAAGGTTTGTAGGCAGTGAATTCTTTGTAGGTGCATCCTACACGATTTCCTGTACTGCTAGATCCAAGGTTATTGTTGGTATGTAGCGCAGCCTGTACTGTGGCTATGTTTGAAGCTAGAAAAGTACGGAATTCCTCTTCATTCATATTCACGGTGTGTCGAGTAGTCGGTGCCATTTCCTTCAAAATAGTCAAATGGAACAAGTTAATCATACAGAATATTAAGAGTAGTTAATAGTATTTCGTAGCATAATATGAACTCATTTATAAAAGCTTTTTCTTCATATTAGCGTTTTATAAGTTTAAATTCGGGTAGTACCTACCCGTTAAGTTCATACTTAGTAGCTAATATACAATTCAACTACTACAATTCTATATGAAAAACTGATTGTAATAATATTTCGCGTTCAAACTTTTATACAATATTTTACAAATTTACAATACCGCTTATTTTACATAAAGCATGAAATATAGCACACAATAACTTTGATACAAGATAGTTGTGAAGATAATTCTAGCTAGTACACAAGTCGTTCAGTAAAGGCAATAAAGATACGTAATTCATACGTCCAGAAACAAGTCATGCATTCTGGTTTTACTAGGACTACTTCCCATCCTTGGTCTTGTGGAACATAACCGTTATGGCCGTTGATAAGATAGCGTGTTGTAACATCATCAAAGGGACGAGGGTTACGTAATGACCAACAGTTTCGTAATAACCTAAAAACCTCATTTCTTACCCCAATTACCGACTCCGTCACTTGTGGGAACGTTTTGTTTAATAGTTGTAGCCCGATGTTCTTGTTCTCACTTTGGTGAGAAGCGAACATTACTAACCCGTAAGCATAACATGCTTCTTTATGTTGCATGTTAGCCGCTTTTTCTAAATCACGAAGTCCTATATTCGGATATACTGAGTCAAAATAATTTCTTAACCCGTTGCGTAAAATAGCATTTGGGTTCCCCGCAATATATGCGTCAAAGTAAACACATCGTAACTTATGGATTTCCCAATGTGATATCCCCCATCTTTCGAACGAAAGCCTTTTATAAACCAAGGCATTCTTGGAACGTTCTTCGAATGTCTTACAAACTGATCTCGCCTTAAATAGTTGTGCCGAGGAATTCTGACCGACTCTAGACAAGATTTCATCAATCATGTCTCCGGGTAGGTCTCTTAAAATATTGGGTTGTCTATCTATTTTGTGTTTTTATACTATAAAATAGACAAGAGTTAGATTCATAAAAAAAAATACTTATTAATACAAGCAATTTTTACATATATCATAAAGCATAAGCACACTATATTACATATATTACACCACACGAATACAACTATCTTATTCCGACTCGCTCATTTCTTCTTGTTCGGTTTTGGTTTGTTTTGCCAAGTTTCTAGAGATATATGATGTTCCCCTAATACGAGCCGTCGTTGTCCACATTGGTTTAGAAAAACCTGGTGGTTTAGAGGTTCTCGGGTCATTGTTACAACTTAAGGACTTCGGGGGTTGACGATACATATAAAGTTCATCGGGGTTGGAATTAGATTTCTCTATTTTTATGCCCTTTCCCTTATTATTTTCTTTTGCCTTTTTAAATTCAGTTGGGGTAATTTCTATAACATCATCGGAATTCTCGTCGGAATCCGATTCATCGGAGAATTGGTAATCCTCCCAATATTTTGCTTCCTTGGCGGAAACACCATTGACCATAATTAACCTTGGTCGGTTGGTTGAGGATTCTCTTTTACTTAACCGTTTTATTATTTCTCCCACCGGTTCTATTTCTTCTTCCGGTTCCGATTCTTCTTCCGATTCCGATTCTTCTTCCGGTTCCGACTCTTCTTCCGGTTCCTCTTCGGGAACTTGTGAAACAGTCCACGAATCATTCCAATTTACATTTGACTCTTCATTATTATTAGGTGAGTCAATGGGACTTGTTCTAGAGGTAGACATCTATCACATAATATCAAACACGTTAAGAGATTAATATATCACATAATATTCATATGTTAAAAATATATAGTTTCCAACAAAAATGTTAAGCAATCATTTTTAAAGAAAACACGGTCGAAGTCCAGACTCACTAATGCATCCTAACAAACTCGATAAGACATACTAATGCAAATTTTCTGGTTCTCTAAGACCAACGCTCGGATACCAACTGAAATGTCCCGTTCTTATTGATTAAAAACGTTCCATATTAATTGATTTCGTTGCGAGATTTTGACCTCTATATGAGACGTTTTTCAAAGACTGCATTCATTTTTAAAACAAACCATAACCTTTATTTCATAAATAAAGGTTTAAAAAGCTTTACGTAGATTATCAAATAATGATAATCAAAAATATCTTGTTTACACACGACCATTACATAATGGTTTACAATACAAATATGTTACATCGAAATCAGTTTCTTGAATGCAGTTTTTACACAATATCATACAAACATGGACTCCAAATCTTGTCCTTATTTTAGTATGCAACAGCGGAAGCTCTTAGTATTCACCTGAGAATAAACATGCTTTAAACGTCAACAAAAATGTTGGTGAGTTATAGGTATAACCTATATATATCAAATCGTAACAATAGACCACAAGATTTCATATTTCAATACACATCCCATACATAGAGATAAAAATCATTCATATGGTGAACACCTGGTAACCGACATTAACAAGATGCATATATATAAGAATATCCCCATCATTCCGGGACACCCTTCAGATATGATATAAATTTCGAAGTACTAAAGCATCCGGTACTTTGGATGGGGTTTGTTAGGCCCAATAGATCTATCTTTAGGATTCGCGTCAATTAGGGTGTCTGTTCCCTAATTCTTAGATTACCAGACTTAATAAAAAGGGGCATATTCGATTTCGATAATTCAACCATAGAATGTAGTTTCACGTACTTGTGTCTATTTTGTAAATCATTTATAAAACCTGCATGTATTCTCATCCCAAAAATATTAGATTTTAAAAGTGGGACTATAACTCACTTTCACAGATTTTTACTTCGTCGGGAAGTAAGACTTGGCCACTGGTTGATTCACGAACCTATAACAATATATACATATATATCAAAGTATGTTCAAAATATATTTACAACACTTTTAATATATTTTGATGTTTTAAGTTTATTAAGTCAGCTGTCCTCGTTGGTAACCTACAACTAGTTGTCCACGGTTAGATGTACAGAAATAAATCGATAAATATTATCTTGAATCAATCCACGACCCAGTGTATACGTATCTCAGTATTGATCATAACTCAAACTATATATATTTTGGAATCAACCTCAACCCTGTATAGCTAACTCCAACATTCACATATAGAGTGTCTATGGTTGTTCCGAAATATATATAGATGTGTCGACATGATAGGTCGAAACATTGTATACGTGTCTATGGTATCTCAAGATTACATAATATACAATACAAGTTGATTAAGTTATGGTTGGAATATATTTGTTACCAATTTTCACGTAGCTAAAATGAGAAAAATTATTCAATCTTGTTTTACCCATAACTTCTTCATTTTAAATCCGTTTTGAGTGAATCAAAATGCTATGGTTTCATATTGAACTCTATATTATGAATTTAAACAGAAAAGTATAGGTTTATAGTTAAAAAAATAAGTTACAAGTCGTTTTTGTAAAGGTTGTCATTTCAGTCGAAAGAACGACGTCTAGATGACCATTTTAGAAAACATACTTCCACTTTGAGTTTAACCATAATTTTTGGATATAGTTTCATGTTCATAATAAAAATCATTTTCTCTGAATAACAACTTTTAAATCAAAGTTTATCATAGTTTTTAATTAACTAACCCAAAATAGCCCGCGGTGTTACTACGACGGCCTAAATCCGGTTTTACGGTGTTTTTCGTGTTTCCAGGTTTTAAATCATTAAGTTAGCATATCATATAGATATAGAACATGTGTGTAGTTAATTTTAAAAGTCAAGTTAGAAGGATTAACTTTTGTTTGCGAACAAGTTTAGAATTGACTAAACTATGTTCTAGTGATTACGAGTTTAAACCTTCGAATAAGATAGTTTTATATATATGAATCGAATGATGTTATGAACATCATTACTACCTCAAGTTTAGTAGGTAAACCTACTGGAAGTGACAAGAAATGATCTAGCTTCAAAGGATCTTGGATGGCTTGAAAGTTCTTGAAGTAGGATCATGACACAAAAACAAGTTCAAGTAAGATTTTTACTCGAATTAAGATAGTTTATAGTTATAGAAATTGAATCAAAGTTTGAATATGAATATTACCTTGAATAAGAAAGATAACCTACTATATATAACAAAGGTTTCTTGATCTTAGATGATTACTTGGAATGGATTAGAAAGCTTGGAAGTAAATTAGTAAACTTGAAGGGATTTTTGAAGTGTTCTTGAAGTGTTCTTCCTATGATGATTATAGCTTGATTCTTGAAGTGATTTTTGATGAAGATGATGATTAACTACTGGAAAAATACATTCATAATAGTGTGTGTGTGTTGAGAGAGAATTAGAAAGAGAATTGGAAGTGAAATGGAGTGAATGATGAGTGGTAATTGGTGAGTGGTGAGTGGGGTTAAAAAGAGTTCTAGTTAGTTGACTAGCTCATGGTAGAAGTTAAAATTGATTAGTCATACATGACATAATCAAGAGTGAAATCCCATGCTAGTTCCTATTGGTACATACTCATAGTAAGTACGTTTTGAAGCTGTGTATAATACGGGTAAGAATACGACTAGAATTCTTGATGAAAGAAAAGAATGGAAAAGTAACTGTAACCATTTTCGTTAAGTATGAGTGTTTTTGATATATGTCTTGAAGTCTTCCAAAAGTATTTTAATACATCTAAATACACTACTTGTATATACATTTTAACTGAGTCGTTAAGTCATCGTTAGTCGTTACATGTAAGTGTTGTTTTGAAACCTTTAAGTTAACGATCTCAATTAATGTTGTTAACCCATTGTTTATTATATCTAATGAGATGTTATATTATTATATTATCATGATATTATTATATATTAATATATCTTAATATGATATATATACATTTAAATGTCGTTACAACGATAATCGTTACATATATGTCTCGTTTCGAAATCCTTAAGTTAGTAGTCTTGTTTATATGTATATAACTCATTGTTAATATACTTATGGATATACTTACTTATCATAATCTCATGTTAACCATATGTATATCCATATATATATATCGTCATGTCGTTTTTACAAGTTTTAACGTTCGTGAATCGCCGGTCAACTTGGGTGGTCAATTGTCTATATGAAACATATTTCAATTAATCAAGTCTTAACAAGTTTGATTGCTTAACATGTTGGAAACATTTAATCATGTAAATATCAATCTCAATTAATATATATAAACATGGAAAAGTTCGGGTCACTACACATATAAACGATTCATAATAGTTGATTACATCGCGAGGTATTTGACCTCTATATGATACGTTTTACAAACATTGCATTCGTTTTTAAAAGAAAAACTTTCTTTACATCTTAAATTGACGGCATGCATACCATTTCATATTACATCCAACTATAATTGACTTAATATTAATCTTGATGAACTCAACGACTCGAATGCAACTTCTTTCAAAGTATGTCATGAATGACTCCAAGTAATATCCTTAAAATGAGCTAATGCACAGCGGAAGATTTCTTTAATACCTGAAAATAAACATGCTTTAAAGTGTCAACCAAAAGGTTGGTGAGTTCATTAGTTTATCATAATCAATCATTTCCGTAATAGTAATAGACCACAAGATTTCTGTTTATAAATATATGTACACTCGCAAGTGTATAAAAGTATTCTATAAGTTGTAGGCACCCGGTAACAAGCCTTAACGTTCATGTTTTACCCTCTGAAGTACACCAGATCAGACTCGAAGTACTAAAGCATCCCATAGTCAGGATGAGGTTTGTCAGGCCCAATAGATCTATCTTTAGAATTCGCGCCTACCGTACATAGACAAGTAGTTTAATGTTACCAAGCTAAGGGTATATTTCTGGTTTAAACCCACGTAGAATTAGTTTTAGTACTTGTGTCTATTTCGTAAAACATTTATAAAACAGCGCATGTATTCTCAGCCCAAAAATATATATTTCAAAAGCAATTAAAAAGGGAGCAAATGAAACTCACAATACTGTATTTCGTAGCAATTATGAATATGACGGCACTAAACAAGTGCAGGGTTTGTCTCGGATTCACGAACCTATATTAAGTATATATATTTATATGTTGGTCAATATCTGTCTAACAATTTAGGTCAAGTCGTAGTGTATCACAATCCTAATGCTCGAGACCGACATGCAAAAGTCAACAAAAGTCAACTTGACCTAAAATGACTTCCAAAATCTATACATGTTTATTATATAACTTATATATAGTCGTTTTATATATTTAAATATATTTATCAGATCTTATTATACTAAATAATACAAGTCATTTATTAATAAATAAAAATTTATATTTAAATTCATATATGATAAAAATATACTTTTATATATCTCAAGTAATAAAATTTATAAAATTCACTTAATATCATAAAAATATAGTGGTGAATATACTTTTGTATTATTAATGTAATTATATTACGTGTGGTAAAAATATCTTTGTACGCATATTTATTTGATTAAATAATATTGATAATAATAATAATGATAAAAATAATAAAATGATAGTTTCAATAAAAATATTAATTTTTAGTAATAAAGATAATTTTAGTAATAACATCAACTGATAGCAATTATATTAATCGTTTTAATAATAATATTAAAATTAATAATAATTCAGTTGACCATATCTTTTAATCCGTTCATCGAACCCACACGATTTCTAAATGAAAAGTTATTAATTTTTCTTTAGCTTTCCAATGACATGCATATCATATACCTTATCTCAGTAGCATATGTATCAAATTCGTGATTTATCATAAACTATTTAACGACGAAACTAAGCATACAAACATGCATAATCATATATACTCGAGCACTAGTCAGGGATACACTATTAATATATAAAAGATAAGATATGAATGCTCACGTATCAATATTGTGATTCAATATTGCAGGAAAGTACGTAGACGCAACGAAAATGATAAACGTTAGGTTGACATCATGAGCAATACCCTCGAACAATACCCATAACCTCCATAGCTATAACCCATAATTTTCTTAGCTCTATCCCGTTTGAAAACTTATTTTGAAATCGTCTGAATATAACTCCGTCGTAGTATTTTATGTATACTAATAATATATTGAAATAATACTAAGTAAATATATATATGTAATTCGGTTGAGAGAATTTAGAGAAATATATTTTCAAGTTTCTATGAAATAATGAAACCTATTGAATTGTATTTATAATAGATCTTTGAATTATTAAAGTGAATTATTAAAGTATGAATTATTAAAGTGAATTATTAAACTATGAATTATTAAAGTGAATTATTAAAGTATGAATTATTAAATTGAATTATTAAAGTATAACTTATTAAAGTGAATTATTAAAGTGAATTATTAAAGTTAAAGTAAAGTAAAAGTAAAGTAAAAGTAAAAGTAAAGGTAAAGTTAAAGTATAGTAAAAGTATAAAACTATGTACGTATAATACGCGTATAAATATATTTAATATTAATTTAAATCGTTATATCATAAAACATTTTAGAAAAGTAGAATTATATATATTCATAATAGGTTTCAAGTTTTTAAATTACAGTCTGTTGGTGAAGCATGGGATAAAGTCCAAAGGTTTAATAAACGTATGAAATCATCTTAATGAAAAATGTCGAGTTACTTAACTTGTCGATATCCAACATCTAAGTTATTTACACTCCACGTTCTTACTTATAGATCACTTTACCATTTTCTGAATATTGTCAAAAAGAATAGATTTCTTAAATCACAGTGGACCTCAGAACATTGGCCCGTAATCATATCATAATGTATCTGATAATTCAATCATTTGATATTATCTCTTAATTCTGTCGATAAATATATCGGTTCATGTAAAGTATCATATATATCAAATACTTTGTTAATGTTTTCAGTTATTATATATTATATATACATATCTATATACACATAATTGTTCGTGAATCGTCGAACACGGTCAAAGGGTAATTGATTACATGAATGTAGTTCCAAACTTTTTGAGATTCAATATTACAAATTCTGCTTATCGTGTCAGAAACATATAAAGGTTAGGTTTAAATTTGGTCGAAAATTTCCGGGTCGTTACATGGGAGCTCTTCTTTTCCCGATTGGGAACGTTTATTTACCACTCGTAGGCCTGTATATAAGGAGTGGTGTGTTGAGCTTATGAGTTCTATAGCTTTTAATAAGGATGTAGATAGGTTAGACTATAAGAGTTTTCTTAGATTTTTACTTGGCCGTAGGATGTACAGGGTGTCCATGCTGGACATGGCCAGGGCTTTACAGATTTACACTCCCGCTGAATTACTATCACATAATTGTACAAATTTGGTTTATCATGGTGAGCGGGTAGATAGAAATTTTGACGTCGACGCCGTCTGGAGGCGTATGTCAAATTATAATATTTTTTCGCGGGGAAGAAGACACTCCTATTTAGATATTAATAAAGCCGAGCTTCGTATAATACATAGATTCTTAGCAAACTTGATTACATAAAGAGGTAACAACAAGGAGAAAATGACCTTACACGATTTTACCTTAAGTGCATTCGAGCCACTAGAGGCTTTGTTAATATCCCCTACTGTGTTGGTTTTTATCTGTCCAAAATGGTGGAAGGTATACAGGACGGGGGAATAATAGGAGGAGGTATTTTTGTTACTCTCATTGGAGAGTATTTAGGTGTAGATAGGGAACAAGGGGGGTCCAATGATGGTAGCTAGGGAACAAGACGAGACTTTAGGTTTGCAAATCTATCAAGGTGCAAAGGTATTGACTAGGAGACACAATCAGGCATTACCATATCAGGGCCGTCATCCACAGGTAGAGAGGGGTTCGGATGAAGAGATGGAGGAAGCGGATGACATCAGGGATGTCATTAGGGATAGTTTTACTAACGTTTTTCAGCGAATAGATGAGGAAGAAATGACTAATGAGGATGGGCATCGTCGGTATGAGCAGTGGCAAGCCGCGAATGAGTATGAGACTTCCAGGCGACGGCAACACGATAGCTGGCAAGTTCATCAGCACCAAATCATGAGCCAGCTATCATATCAGGTACCAAATAACTACATCCCGACTCGGCCTGCTTACTATCCACCACATCAGCCCGATATGCAACCACCCTTTGACCTGTACGACCCCAATCAAGCCTACTAAAACACCTATCACCAACCATGGAACCCAAACGATGATATGAACTGGAACACCTATCCAAATCAATAGTGTTCCATTGGTGATGTCTTCTCTTTTATTATTTTTATTTATGTTAAACATTTAACATTTTGATACTTTAATGTAATATTTAATATTTTACTTATTTTGTACTAATATTTCATTTTTGTAATTTGAAAGTGGGATATTAAGTCCCATTTCAAATTACCATGCATGTTTATATTTGTATTGTATGTATTTTATTTCATGTACACAATAGGGTAAAACAGCGCATTTTCAAAGACTGACATTAAGTTCAGCAAAAGCAACTAATTTTGACGACAAGATGCAAAATAAATGTGAAATAACAACTGTAGGAATGAACAAATGATGTGCACCATTTATCATTCAACATAAACAACATTATGTTTGGAAACTTTGGTAAAATTTAATCATTTTTCTATGCTAATCACCCTCAATAATTTAAATTGTTACTGATTTCTTGCAAATGAGGGCATTGCAAGATCTTAAGTGTGAGAAAGGGTTAAATTCTTTCGGATTTTTAAAATTTTTTTACTTATACACTTGATTACCATTAAAAATACTAGTAACGCAGTAGTTGTATTAGAATCTAGTGCTCTCTGATAATAAAGAACAGCCCTAGTCTTATATACTAACTACCCAATTCTAGTAAAATTTTTAAAATTTTTTTAAATAAATGAATTCAAAATCATGTTTATACATATTTATGAACGATAAAACTAGGTGTTAACACCGAAATTATTGTTACCTCGGAAGAGACATAAATTAAGAAACAACCCAAAATGCTTGAATTCATTTAAAATGGAATAGAAGAGAATAAAAAGGCCAGGAAAATAAAAGCCAAGTGTGGAAAAAATTTACCAAGTTATTTAGAACATATATTACATATTTTTGTACAAATAATTAAAGATACTTTTGTTTTAGACAATATTAATTAGTTTTACCCAGTTTATTGTAATATAAATGGAATTTAAAAGGAAGTAAAGTCTTCCGAGAAAAAGACACGCGCTTCTTGATTCAGGTCAGGAAGTTGTCGTCCAGACCAGTTGTAGAGTCTACGAAAAACCTTGAAAAGTTTTCTCGAAAATCAGCTGGAAATCCACGGACCTCGGCATTAAACAGGGTCATCAAGTGGTCAGACTTATCCTAACCATGAGAGGATCTGTCTCGTATAATGGGGGGCACCATGCAAATTAGCTTATAAGACTAATGAATCAGATCCCCAGAAAGGATAATCTCCTTAAAGATCAAAAATCAGCTTTTAAGCCTGATATTATTCAATCCTTGAGATTGACCTTAAAGATTGAGAATTACAAACTCACGGAATTCGATGATATCTAAACTCGAGCTTGAACGAGAAAATATTTTGATCAAATTACAAACCGATTTGTTTTCTGAAAACCCTATTTTCAATGCGTTCATTACCATTGAACGTAAAATCCTATGAATTCACCTGGAATTCATTAGGTCACCTGAACCAAATCGGGTGTCAACCGTAAGAACGGTGGTTGCATAGCATGGTCGAAGACAGGACCTTATGCCAGACCGAAAAACTATAGGGTGATCTTTACTATTGCTCCTACCAAGGATAGTAATTGCATCCGACACGATATAGACCATAATCAAAAGCATGTCACGGGACATTGCCTTAACAGTTGCTTGTTCAACGCTTTCCTTTACAACCGCACGGTAGTTTACCGAAAGGTAATATACGGAGCAAGTATACTGGACGTGTTGCTTTCCCAATACAAGGTTAGCAAGTGGGTGACACAAAACCATAAGTTTTGAGCTAAAATTTTTAAATCTGAAACCCACAAAACCCACAAAAACAATTTGCAAACACCGGTGAAGGGTTATTCCGGAAAACTTATCTAGGGTAAAAGCTAGATTGAATTTTCAAAAAGATCAAATGTTTTCATAAAGATCCAATTTCCTAAAGGATCTAAATTTTCATAGTCATGTGGGACTGTAAACCACAACGTTACTATCATTGTTCATACCGCCGTATAGAAATCACTGATGTACAAAGTGTGAAGAATAAAGAAGTGACTCAAGTATGTTTTTATTCAAAGTTCTATATTGCTTGAGGACAAGTAACGCTCAAGTGTGAGAATATTTGATAATGCTAAAAACGAACATATATTTCATAGTATTATCCCTCAAGAAAGACAAGCTTTTAGTTGCAATTGTTCCATTTACAAGTGATATTCGTTTAAATATTAAAAGGTGAAGACAAAAGACAGATTCAACGATTTGAAGACACAAATGACCAAAACGCTAAAAAGTACAAAGTACAATCCAAGAGGTTCAATTTATTGATGAGAAATGTCTCAAAATTTCAAGAGTACAAGCTGCGAAATGCAAAGTACAAGATATTAATTAGTACGAAAGGACGTTCAAAAATCTGGAACCGGGACATGAACCAACTATCAACGCGCGACGCAACGGACCTAAAATTACAAGTCAACGATGCACAAGAATTTAATATAATATATATATATATAATTATATAAATTTATATATATTATATTATATATTAAATAAATACGAGCAGCCCACGTTTAAAATGCAATGTGACCAGGAAAAGGCTGTCATGCGATCGCATGGCTAGCCTGCCCAAATCCCATGCGATCGCATGAGGGCCTGTAGCTGGCCAAGTCCTATAAATTACAACGTTTTCGGCTGATTTATGTACACCTTTTTCTATCTATCTATCTATCTATGATATATTTATATTTATATTTTATAATTTTAATTTAAGTTTAATAATAATAAGGTTATAGTGGCGAATGTTTTAAGTTTGTAAGTCGAAACTCTGTCCGTGTAACGCTACGCTATTAATACTCATTATAAGTTATGTTCAACCTTTTTAAATTAATGTCTAGTAATTAAGTTATTATTATGCTTATTTAAGCCGAAGTAATGTTGGACTAAATATTAAAGACGGGTTTATTGGGCTTTGTACCATAATTGGGGTTTGAACAAAAGAACGACACTTGTGGAAATTGGACTATGGGCTATTAATGGGCTTTATATTAACTAAACGATACCTCGTTAATTTAATATAAAGGTTACAATTTGACATATCTATATATAACCACGTACGCTTAATCGGGTACGGTGGGCAGGATATCTATAAATACAAATTATTGTTCATTTTACCGGACACGGGGATGGATTAATAGTTAATGGGCTCATTAAAACAGGGGTGGATTACATTCAAGGGTAATTGGTGTAATTGTTAACAAAGTAGTAAAACCTTGGATTACACGCAGTCGATAACCTGGTGTATTCATTAAACAAAGTATTAAGACCTTGTTACAGTTCGAATCCCCAATTAGTTGGAATATTTGACTTCGGGTATAAGGATAATTTGACGAAGATCCTCGCACTTTATATTTATGACTGATGGACTATCATGGACAAAACCGTATGGACATATCGAATAATCCAGGACAAAGGACAATTAACCCATGGTAATAAATTAAAATCAACACGTCGAACATCATGATTACGGAAGTTTAAATAAGCATAATTTCTTTATTTTATATCTCATCGCACTTTTATTTACTGTCATTATATTTATTGCACTTTTAATTATCGTACTTTTAATTATCGCATTTTTATTTATCGTCATTTACTTTACGCTTTAAATTAAGTTATATTTATTTTTAATATTTTACATTAGGTTTTAATTGTGACTTAAGACATAAAATCGACAAAACGGTCATTAAACGGTAAAAACCCCCCTTTATAATAATAATAATAATAATAATAATAATAATAATAATAATAATAATAATAATAATAATACTACTTATATATATATATATATATATATATATATATATATATATATATATATATATATATATATATATATATATATATATATATATATATATATATATAAAAAACTTGGCTAGCTCCCTGTGGAACGAACCGGACTTACTAAAAACTACACTACTGTACGATTAGGTATACTGCCTCTAAGTATTGTAGCAAGGTTTAGGTATATCCACTCTATAAATAAATAAATAACTTGTGTTAAATTGTATCGTAATTAATAATATTTTGCAATAAAAATATAACTATTTCGTATACACCTCGCATAACATCATGTATGTTTAAGGCAAATAGGATCAGGGAAACTTAGGTTGTGAACCATGGAAGCCATCCATTCGTGATCGCTTCCTCGACCGGTGATCTAAACAATCGATCCTATCCGTTTCCGCCATACGTATTCGGGTACGTTCCGAATTCTCTAAATACTACCCAATCACTAGATATCATATTGGTTGGGGCCATGAGTTTCTTGCAAAAGGTCTCAGGTTCGAATCCTGTCTAGGACGAATATTTTAGAAAGAATTCTAAAATACACGGCGTGGAGTTGAGTGTTTGAAAGAATTCTAGAATACACGTTGTGGAGTTGAGTATTTTGAAAGAATTCTAGAATACACGTCGTGGAGTTGAGTATTTTGAAAGAATTCTAAAATACACATCATCAATTTACGTACACTTCTAACGGATAATAAATGGTAACGTTTACTCCTTTCAGCCCAAAATAATTGTTCCGTTTAAGTTTTCAAAATATTTTTTTCAAAATTTTATTTAAACAAATTTTATCCGTGCTATATATTTTTTGATGAATATTACGGAGTATTTTATATGAATGGTTTCGGTTTTAAAATGTATTTTCATTTGTATAAGTTGTATCAAATATTATATAATATAAATAAAAAAATTTAAAGCTAAAGTTGAATAAGAAAATTTTTATATGAATGGACTCGGCTTTATTATATGAGGCAACATCAAGCGTCGATTTATTGGCGACTTGACTGCCGCTTAGAGGCTAAATTGAACTCAAGGTTTGATTTAAAATCCATGGACATATGCTTCTACTATTTTCATGGCGTCTCGATTTTATTACTTTTTATCATGTATCTATTTTATTCTTTTTATTTATTTATTTATTTTTCTCCATTTATTTATTTATTTTTAGTTTGTTTTATTTTATTTTCTCCTACTTTTTGGGCCGGATGTCCTCTTGAAAGCAATATCTTTATCTGTCGAATAGAGAGAGGGAGGACTTTCTCTACTCTTGTAAGTGTTTCACTCGGGGTGGAGAAATAATTTCTCTTTATTCTAGGATAAAAGAAGGATTGTCTACGTCTCACCTCCCCATACCTCACGCATATGAGATTGGGCATGTTGTTGTTGTGCAAGAAAAATTAAAAGTGTGAGACAATAATTTTGAAACATAAGTACATGCCAACAAGTAGCTTACAGTTGTTGACATGACCCATAGTCCATGGCCCAACTGATTATAGGTGATAGTAATCTTCAAAGGGTTATTGGCCTAGCGGTATCGAGGTAACCCCTTCAACCTATAGGTTGGGGGTTCGAGTCGGCGGGTGTGCATGTATATATTCGTGTTTAATTTTGTGTATGGGTGTGTGTTTGCCTTTCATAAAAAAGGGAGAGAAAAAAAAAAAAAAAAAATAGGTGATAGCAATCTAAGTTGGTCTAATAATCTAATTATTCAATATACAATTTTAGTGATTTTACAAAATAATATTGCTTGATATATCATAAAGAAACCTGATCATACAATTACATTTATCACAAGCAGTTAGACTGCTTTCGAGACATAGCAAATTGAAGGAATCCAAAACCCAATTATGTTAAACTGCTTTGGATAAAGAAAAAGTGCACCGAAACCTACAAGTATTGAACGAGGTTCGTAGGATCAGATTCTAGTTGGCTTAAAAACTGGTTATTCCTTGGTGTTGTTTAACACGAGGAGTCGTGATTTACGTTATGGACACTTTTTAGATGGAATATTGTTAAATTATTTGCAAGAGTGGAGGTTAAAGATAGTTCTATTATCTTGACCTTTCAAAGCCGTTTAATTTGATTGTTTGGTTTGTTGTTTTGGTTTTGATTTTGATTTTGATAGTTTTTTAGTATATGATCGTGTATTTTGACTTCTCTAGGTGGTAGTTACGTTGTTATACCGGTCCTTGGTTTATTTTGTTTAGTAATTGACCCAGGTTCAACTCAGTTTTAGTTACCATTGCCTTATTGGTCTAGAGATGCTTACTTTTCTCAAGTCTTTCCGAGTTAGTTTTAGATTGTACCGGGTTTAAGGTCCATCATTTTCTGCTGAAAGATCCTTATTTGAATAGTAATCGTTATCGTTATTTTAGCCAAAAAGAAAAAATAAAATAAAGATATGCCTATTTCTATATATATAATTTATATATATTTTTGGAGGCAATAACTATTTTATTTTGTAAATATTTCAGTCAATTATGTAAATTTTTGATACTTTTTAAATTATACTCCGTAATTGATTTAAGATAAATTTGAATGAATCAATTACTTTTTAGTTTTTAAAACTAAATGAAGAATGAAGGAAAAAAGTCAAGATTATTGTACGCAGGTAGCCAAGCTAAAATGTGAAAAAAAAAAAAAAAAAAAAAATTTATTTCTAGTTACAGACCAAAAAGCGTCGTCTTCCATTCAGAAAGTACCGCTTTCGCACCTAATCGAAAAAATTAGCTAAGTAATTCAAGGAGTTGTTTTTTCTAATGGAAGCACTGTGCGGAGTCAAGAAGGCACCGCTTCGTGTGAGGCAACACTTTGTGTGAAACGCCGCTTAGGATTTTTAAAAGAAGACATGATGGAGGAGTAAAATGCGCCACATTCTATGGAAAGCGTCAGTTTTGTGAGACAACACTACATGAAGAGCCACTTTGTACTGGGTTCCGGAGAGGAAGCGCCACATTGCTTTGCCGCCGCACCGCTTTCTAAGGAGAAGACGTCTCTTTGACTGGTAGGTCCAGATAACTATAAATACGAACCTTGGTACAATAGGTCGTTGTCATTTATATCGCTTGATGATTTCGGTTTTGTATGGTTGAGCATATCTGGTTAATTGTAGTTCCTCACACATGAATTCCTTTACGGCGGAACAGATTTTTATTTTTTGTATGCATATGATTTTGATTTTACGTATAGTACCTTATATTCCATTACGATTATATGGATATGGATTTTTGTAATGTTGGTGCAAAATTGAAGAAGGCAAATGTGACTTATGTTAGAAGACAAATGATCATAATGACTATATTATCCTCACATGCATGGCATGTGACTGAATTTGACAAATGATATTAACAATCGTCAGCGATAAGGACTATCTCATCAACATTTTCAAATAACACGGACTATCTTCAACCAAAAAAAAAGTATAAGGACTACACTACTAATAGAGTTTTTAACATATATACCCTTCATAACGTATGAAATCACATATATACCCATCTAAATGAATTAATAACATATATGCCCATTAATAAGTTTTAAAATAACATATTTACCCATCTTAAGAAAATAATATAATAAATGCTCATTTTAAACATTTAAATCATCATATATACCCATTCAGTTCAGTAAATAATTTGAGTGATTATAAAGGAAAGTAACTCTTCAATCCTATCATGACTAATATGTTCCACGTACATTACTCTTATTCCTTCATCGCCAATATCATGATTTATTTATTTATATTTATATATTTGTATATGGACCATATAAATATGTATAACAGTTGTTCTTTTTTCGATATCAAAATAGAAATCGGATATGATAGATGGATCTATCTTTCTATTTATATATATGACTAAAAAAAAGATTTTTATATAACAGTTGTTACTTCCCTAAACATCGATCCAACGCAAAATTATATATTGCTTCATATACTACTTAATTACTTCAACATCAAAAGCACTGTTCTTTTTGTTCAATACATGAACGATTTACTTACAATTTATTCATTTACTGTATTTTATATAAATCCACAAGACGGCAACGTTTTTTTTTTTGCACTATTTTTTGAAAATAAACACTACATAGTTTTGCCATTATTATTTTATAAATTCCGGTGTAGAGTGATTACTTGGAGGGTTATTACCAGTTTTATAAAAATGTCAAATTTCATGTTTTTTTTTTTTTTGTAGGTTGTAACAAAAGCATTCGAAATCTAAAATAAACACTAGGTAGTAGGTAACAGGTATCATTACAACGTTAAGTGTAAAAAATAAATGGAGTTTTTAATGAATTAATGAAATAAATGGGTATACATGATCGATTTAAATGTTTAAAGTGAACATTTATGATATTATTCTTTTCAATTGGGTAAATATGTTATTTTAAAATTTAGTTATGGACATATATGATATTAATTCATTTAAGTGGGCATATTTGTGATTTTAAAGGTTAGAAAGGATATATGATAAAAACTCAAACTAAGAATCTTGTACATACCACGAGGACTATCTCATTAATTAAGTCAAGTTAATATGACGAGAATATTTGTCGGTGAAAGTCGCACGTTTCCCTCTCTTTAAAACGATCCCACATTGAGAAAACAAAGACGAGCACCAATTAACCTTACATACACTCTTAAACTTTTGTACACATTTGTAAACTCTGATTTCCTTAAAACCCAAAATCTATAATTGGAGACATTAGAGCTGGGCATTGTTGTAATTGACACCTACTTTATCTCCAACGTTGGTTGCTTAGCCCTTGATTATCTGGTGACTTTCCACCCTCTTATAATTAAGGAGAATGCTAACGGATAAGTTTAAATATTATTTATAAAGTGTTAATTTTTTACATTATAAGTATTTTTAATATTTAAATTCAATGGTCAATTTGGCTATGGTTATCATTTTCCAATAAATAAATAAATAAAGTTATTAGTTATTAATTTCTCCATATTTTTTTGAACGACGAATTTTTCTAGCATCAGTAGATCATTTCTTCCAACGACTCTCATCATTTGCACGTAACACACACGTTCGGGCGGAAACCCGAACCCGATCGACGGTACCCGGGAACACATCCATTCGGGCAGTGGTTCCGGGTAAGGGTCCGTGAACGAATCCAGTAAAACCTTTCTATAAGGTCAATCTATACCACCATTATTGGTGTTCAATTGGTTTAAAGAAAATCATGTCATCCCTAAGGATCGAACCCATGACATCTCCCTATCCCATGACACAAAGTACATGGGGAGAACCGTTGGGCTATGCCCGCAAGTTCTTTCTCCATATTATATTATCATTACTAGTTAAACACTCGTAAAATTTTCCGGTTTTTGACATGAAAATAGATAATGAATATAAAGAATATTCGAGTTTAAATGAACATGATAAATAAAAAAGTTATATCCAGCAATTTGATAATGAATAGGATGTAAGTCTTAAGTAGTTGAGCTAATGGTCGCGTTTCCTATAAATGACTAAACGAAACTAATCTTTTGAGGTAGTTGTTAATTGCCAATAACGCTATTGACGTTTGCCTTTTAGTTACATGTGTTAGATTTTCTTTAAAGTTAGGACTGTAAAATAAATACTTATGTTATAATGTAACATCAAATTTAGTGAAATGCAAGTATGATATTATTTAATAAATTTACTTAGTATAATTGGCGTTATTTACAATATATATAACAGCCTGCGAACGAATAGTACCCCGCTACAGTACCCTTTTTTTTTTTTTTTTTTTTTTTACGAAACTTTGTTTTTTCGATTCAAATTTTCCGGCCCAACGAAGTGGGCTAACTGGCCACTTCCTAGTTTGTATTATAACTGGGTGTTGTAATAAGTAATAACCTGCTAATTCGCGGACTATTACATGATTATGATACAAAGTTTATATCATACTTCATACTCCTTGCATCATATGATATACAATATTAGTAATCAGTAAATCAGTAATTAATAGGTAAAGGTTATGAGTGCTACATAATATATCATAGGAACATATGAGCTTAAAACACATCTAAATTTATTTTCTGGTCCTTGGTGTTAAAACTTCCAAACACAGTGCTAATTTATTTTCTGATCAGCGAAAGTGCTTAAACAGATCTAATATAAATGTGATGTTCATTAAAGAATAAAACTCAACACAAATATGTAGTGTTTAACGCGGCAATGGCAACAAAAGATGTACGCTTTAGAGATATTAGAGTTGGTAATCTTGCACCGAGACGAAGCTGATATTAATTATTAGAGGATAAAAGACAAGGCACCAAAATACTGTAAAAACTTATAAGGTAAAATATATTACCGGGCGATGCGGTTAAATTTTGTACAACTTGATATAAGGTCAAAAGTCAAAATATGAGACGGAGGGAGTACAATTTTATACATGTAATATACACTTAATTAACTATGTAAAATATAATATGGGGCGGTGCGGTTAAATCGGTGCGAATATTTCTTATTCATGTAACCAAACCACAAACTTCCTTTAATTCACACACACCGCGCGCACGCACGCACACACACATATTAAACACATCCGCAGTTATATATGTGTGACATGGTTTATTCGGTTCAATTTTGACGGTTAATTCAGTTATGGTTTGTTTAGTTCAGTTCGTAGTCACCCCTGAATATCAGTCCATACCAAACTCTCACATTCGACGTGAGATTTCACAAATATCTATACTCTCACAATTTAACATTCATATTCTTACACTATAAACTAACGTCTTTCAGGCTACCATCTTCGATGGCTAATGATACTGATTTGGAAGTTGGAGGTAAGATCGAGATGGTAGACCAAGCTGTGAAATATCTTCTTGAGTGTGAAGTAAAAGGAGCGAATCGAGTACAGGAACCATGTATCTTCAAGGTTCCTAGTGCGCTTAGAGCTATCAGTCCAGACTCTTACAACCCTCGGGTCGTCTCTATTGGACCTTTCCATAGAGAAGCCAAAAATGTGCAAGCGATGGAAGCCCGAAAAGGCACTTATCTACATAATCTGTTGGATCGTTTTGAGCTCCCTCGTGAGCAAACATTAAAAACGTGTGTAGAGAAGGTAACTAGTTCAATACACAAAATAAAGGCAAGTTATTCTGAAATGATTACCTCCACTGATCTTGAGCTTGCACAAATGATGGTTATGGATGGTTTCTTCATACTTGAGTTCTTCTACAACATTAAGGAGTATATGTCGGATTTGTTGCTTTCAATAGACATATTTCACGATTTGTTGATACTAGAAAACCAAATCCCTTTCTTTGTACTCCAAGATCTATTTGACTCCACTATTTTGAAATATAAATTAGATGCCTCTCTTAAAGAACTTATTCTGCATGTTCTACAACCCATTCGCCTATTCGTCAAAGAGTTAAGAGTAGAAATTGCTATCCGAGAAACTAACCCTGACCATATTCTTGGTCTTATACACAGATGTTACCAGCCTGAGGAAACTAGTGTACCCCAACAACTTCAAGGTAAAAAAAATCCACTCAGCTTGTGAGCTAGACAGGGCGGGTGTGAAATTTATGCCAAATCAAGATCCAAGTTGGGCAATGGATATAAAATTCAAACAATCCAGATTACGATGCTTTTCCTGGTGTTGGGGAAAGCCTACTCTCAGAATGCCAGTGATGCAAGTTTATGATTCCACAGAGTTACTTATGAGAAACCTCATTGTTTACGAGCAATCTTCCAACAATGTTCCTTTATACATCACATCATATGCGGCGTTCATCGATAAATTAATCGATACTAAAGAGGATATTGTGTTGTTGATGGACGCGGGAGTTATTTTTAACAATGTTGGCTCAACCGAAGAGGTTGCAAATATCTTTAACAACATCTGCAAACAAATTGCTGACGAGAAAATCTTTTACGATCAAGAGTGGGTCAAAATAGATGAATATTACAATGGTTACTGGCCAAAAAATATAGCACGGCTGAGGCGTACGTATTTTAATAGTCCGTGGAATATCATTGCCCTACTTGCTGGTATTGTTTTGTTTTTTCTAACTGTGGTTCAAACTATCTTTACAGTCAAGCCAGCTGTTTAATCTCATAATTACATTCAAGAGTATTCAGTTTTATCATATTCTTTGGTTATTCGCACATTCATGTTATCATTTTACATTTTGTTTCTTGATAAGTAAGTCAATCGTTTGTACCACTTTGTCGCTTTTAGTTACATTTGTAAGCTAGTTTATGTCATTTCGGTTACATTGTCTTTGTATTTCAACTATCCTTCCAACTTTAAGATATCTTTGTACTTCTGAATGGTACGTAATTATGTTGGATGAATTTTAAGCACAGAATTAAAATATCTTTCTTCTTGATTGGGAAATAAAAGCACGGACGTACTTTACAGGTTTTTGAGTGTTATTGTGATAATATTAGTTGATTGTTAAATACATTTGTAGTTCAACGATGATAACCAAAAACAACAATTATCTATTTTTATTCAAATACATCCGTTATCGACTTATCGTAGTTCATAACCGAAAAACCTAACTTTTTAGATTTTGCACACTAAATCTTAAGACTACTCAAGCATTCAAGCAACAATTCAGTAAGAATAACCTAAAATCAAAGTATATCATTCAACAGATCACTTATTCTAAAAAGAATATATAAATTATGTAACTAAATATTATATTAAACGTATCTTAACACATTACAGGACAGTACGAAAAATTAAAAAACCCTAACAGACTAATACGTACTACAAAATCAAAGCAGAATTTCCTTCAATTTCCATTAGAAAACCTAATGTAACTGAATTACAATCATAAATATATAATATAATGTAAATTAAAAAAGAAATGAATTATATATGTGCATACCGGAGCGCTGATCGGAGAAAACTATGGCCAGATCTGCGTATAGAGGAATTGATCTAGCAAGTTGATTACTAATTATAGATGGTTGTAATCACGAATTCACGCAGTGATTCAATGAGTGGAAAACCCTAACTAATTGATTAAACCCTAGCTAAGTGAATTCGATTGAAAAAAAAAAGAACGAAGATAAAACCTTAACTGATGGAAGATGTGGGCTGGGCTTCCATCAACCTGTCAAAAATCTCAGCCCAATCAATCGAAGCCATGTTGGAGATAAAGGAAGGTTTTTCGTTCAAATTCTTTCAAAAAGCTTGGCAATTTTTGGATAATGATATAAAGAAAATGCTAGATCAGTTTTACGAGGTTTCAACTCCTCATTCATTGTGTTAATTCCAAAGTCAAATTCGGCAAAGAAGGTTGAACAAATGCGACATGATAGTTTGATTAATGCACCTTATAAAATCATCGTTAAATCTCTTACAAATCACCAAAAGACGGTTATTCGTTAAATGATAAGCGATAGCCAAAATGGTTTGTTCCATTTAGGTTGTTAATGGATGGAGTTATGGTGGTCAACGAGGAGGTAGTTCATATGGTTAAGAAAAAGCAAAAGCCCATGCTACTTCTAAAAATTAACTTCTCAAAGGCATACGTTTGCGTTTCACATAAGGTGTGGCATCTTGATTAAGAGAAAAAAACTTACCCAGTTGATACCTGTGGTTTGTTGAGATTATCATGACAACACATAATTTTTTTTTTTGGCTTAGTTGGTACCTAAGTTTTACTTGAATTACGTGGTTAGTACGTACCTCAAATCAAACGTCCGTCAGATATTAACCCTTAACCCCCACACGTGCCAGTGTGCCACGCATGTGAGGGTAACTTCGTCCTTTTAATTTATTTATTCCGTATAAAAGGAATTGAAAAATCAAACGACGAGTTCAAAACAGTTGCACATAAACCCTAATCTATTAAATCCCCAATTCACCATAATCCCTAATCGTTTAACTCCTCAATTCATCATAATGGTGTTAGAGGGGTTTAATGTGACTATTAATATAGCTATAGAAAAATTGGGTTTGTAGTTTGGTTGGACGATAGTTGAAGATGAAGATGAAGGTAAAGACAGAGATGATGGAGTTAAAAAGAGAAAATAATATGTAAAATGACAAAAATACCTACATGTGCTTGTCATGTGATCTTTTTTAATGCGATAAAATTAACGTCCATTAAGTTCATAATTATCCGTGAGATACCTTAATAGTTAGAGGGCAACAAAATAAAAGGAAAAAAAAAGTTTAAAATCACCTACGCTTGTTTAGTACAAATTTATGGACCAACGCAAAATTTTGTCCTTTTTTAAAATGTGAATGCCCTTATAAACCATTAACGTACGAGTAGATTTACGATTTTTTACTTCAAGTAAAATGACTGTCAACTTGAACACCTTGTAAAGGATAGTACAACTCTACGAGCTTTCCAAACAATCTGTGTAAGTCAGTCAACAGACGACTAGGCGGTGGCTTGACCCAAATTGAAGCGATGACTTGATCATTAATTTTATTAAAATTAAATTAAACTCTTCTATTTAAAATGTATGACATATATGTGATTTGCTAAAATATGCCACTATGATATGTTAAGAACCATTAATCAACTTAAATTACTTTAAAAGTAAATCTTATATTAATGAGAATAAACTATCGCTTTAGATGTTGAATAATAAATGAGGAATGATTGGTGGGTTGGTATGGTCAATTGGCACATGCATTTTGTGGTACAAAGAAGACTTAATATTGCCTTCCATGTTTGACAATTTTGGCCATCACAAGTACTATAAATACATCATCATGCAGCACATTAAGATCATCCCAAAATCAATAATTCTTTCTTTCATGTACTAAAAGATTAAATAGAGAATTTGTGAGTGTAGTCTCCTAATTACAAGAGATATAAAGATTAGTATTTATCCTTGTAAATAGAGAGAAGTGTAATTTCTATTATTCTTATTAGTGAAACGTTTCTTTCCTTGCCCGTAGTTTTTACCCTATTGGGGTTTTCCATGTTAAATCTCGGTGTCTCTTTATTGTCGCTATTTCAATTATTACTAGCGGTTTACTATAATTCGGTGTCACTTTTCTCAACAAGTGGTATCAAGAGCTAAGGTCTAATATCTAGTGTGTATTAATCTACTTATCGTATGCTCTGTGGTTGCCACGAGAGTGGATCGTCCACATCAGAAAATAAGTAAGATTATTTTCACTCTGTAAAAGTCCTTGGGTGTTATTTCAAGAAAAATAGTATTGTCGAAAAGAAGATTGTAATTATAGCAATGTCTACGAAATTTGAAATTGAAAAGTTCAACGGGAGTAACTTCTCGTTATGGAAACTAAAGATGAAAGCTATCCTGAGAAAGGATAAGTGTTTGGCGGCCCGCCGAAGTCACTGATGAAAAATGGGAAGAGATGGACGGCCAGGCTATCGCAAATCTTCATCTGGCACTAGCAGATGGCGTTTTGTCTAGCATAGAAGAAAAGAAGACGGTGAGAGAGATTTAGGATCATCTCGTAACATTGTACGAGACCAAATCACTCCACAACAAGATATTCCTTAAGAGGAAACTTTATGCGCTACGCATGAATGAATCTACTTCAGTTAATGAGCACATTAATTCTTTGAATACTCTATTTTCTCAACCCGCTTCATTAAGTTGCAATATAGAGCCAAAAGAACGTGCTGAACTTTTACTTCAGAGTCTACCTGACTCATATGATCAACTCATTATTAACTTAACCAATAATGTTCTCTCGGAGTATCTAGTCTATGATGAAGTTGTGGCTGCTATTCTAGAAGAAGAAAATCGGCGCAATAACAAGGAGGACAAACAGGCCGGTTCACGACAAGTGGAGGCCTTGGTGGTGTCAAGAGGGAGATCAATGGAACGTGGCCCAAGTGGGAGTCACAATCATGGTAAACCGAAGTCTAAAAAGAAGAAGGCCTATACATGCTACAATTGTGGCAAGAAAGGTTATCTGAAGAAGGATTGTCGGAGTTTAAATAACTCTAATCCTCAAGGAAATATCGCAAGAATTTCATAAGATGGGACTGTTTTGGTTAGTGAGGCAGTGGTAGCAAATGAAGGCAGAAAGACATTTGTTGATGTCTGGTTATTTGACTCGTGAGCTACTTTTCACATGACCCCTAGAAGAGAATGGTTCAAACAATATGAACGTATCTCAGGAGGATCTGTATACAGTTGCAATGATCATGAACTAAAGATCATTGGAATCAGAGATATCATTCTGAAGATGCACGATGGTACAGTTCATACTATTCAAGGTGTACGACACGTGGAGGGTTTGAAGAAGAACTTATTGTCTTTAGGACAATTGGATGATCTTGGTTGTAAGATGGAGATACAAGACAAGATCATGAAAATCATGAAAGGCGCAGTTGTACTTATGAAAGGAGAAAATGTGGGTGCTAATTTATACATTCTGAAAGGCGAGACGGTACGGGAAGCGGAAGCATCTGCTTCGAATAGTTCAAGTGATAAAGCTGCTATAACATGGCATCAAAAGCTTGGACACATGTCTGAATAAGTTATGAAGATTCTTGTTGAAAGAAATCTTATTCCTGGTCTTACAAAGGTATCGCTACCTTTTTGTGAGCATTGTGTAATCAGCAAGCAGCATCGTCTGAAGTTTAACACATCAAATTCTAGAAGTAAATTGGTTCTAGAATTGGTTCACTCTGATGTGTGGCAAGCACCAGTTCAATCCCTAGGAGGAGCAAAGTATTTTGTATCATTTATTGATGATTACACTAGGAGATGTTGGGTGTACCCAATCAAGAGAAAGGCGGATGTGATTGAAGTTTTCAAAGTTTACAAAGCGCATGTTGAACTTGAATCTGGTAAAAGGATCAAGTGTTTAAGGACGGATAATGGAGGAGAATACACTGGTGATGAATTTGATAAGTTTTGCAAACAAGAAGGTATCAAAAGGCAGTTCACGACGGCATACACTCCTCAACAAAATGGAGCGGCAGAGCGGATGAATAGAACCTTGTTAGATAGAACAAGGGCGATGTTGGCAACTGCAAGCTTGGGAA
Source organism: Rutidosis leptorrhynchoides (assembly GCF_046630445.1). Lineage (NCBI taxonomy): Eukaryota > Viridiplantae > Streptophyta > Magnoliopsida > Asterales > Asteraceae > Rutidosis > Rutidosis leptorrhynchoides. The sequence continues at coordinate 9,828,473 of NC_092341.1, forward strand.
AATCATTCTGGACAGAAGCAGTAAGTACTGCCTGTTACGTGATAAATCGGTCACCATCAACTGCAATTGAGTTGAAATCGCCGATGGAGATGTGGACTGGAAAACTAGTTGATTATTCTGACATTTATGTATTTGGAAGTCCTGTGTACGCAATGTACAATTCTCAAGAAACGACAAAGTTAGATCTAAAGTTCAGAAAGTGTTTGTTCTTGGGGTATGCTGATGGAGTTAAGGGGTATCACTTGTGGGACCCCACTGCCCACAAAGTAGTCATCAGCAGAGATGTTGTCTTTACGGAAGACAAAGATCTTAAAGATGTTAGCACTTCAACAGAAATTACACCGATACAGGTTGTATATGAATTTTATAAAGATTCTTCTGAAGCAGTACCAGAGCACGATGAAAATCAAGTAGTCGTTAATGAAGCTCCAGTGACTCGTATTTCTAATCGGGAAAGGAAACGTCCAGGGTGGCACTCAGATTATATTATGGAAAGCAATGTTGCATATTGTCTTCTAACAGAGGAAGGAGAGCCAACAACTCTTCGCGAGGCACTAAATCATTCAGATGCATCTCAGTGGATGACAGCTATGCAGGAAGAAATTGAAGCTCTTCATAAAAATAAAACATGGGAACTTGTGCCATTGCCGAAAGGTAGAAAACCTATTGGATATAAATTGGTGTATAAGATCAAGCGAAATGGCGATGATCAAGTGGAGCGGTATCGTGCAAGACTGGTGGTTAAAGGATATGCTCAGAAAGAAGGTACGTGCTTTAATGAAATATTTTCTCATGTGGTTCGACTTACAACAATTCGAGTAGTTCTAGCGATGTGTGCTACATTTGATTTGCATCTAGAGCAGCTAGATGTGAAAACTGCATTTCTTCATGGAAATCTTGAAGAATAAATTTATATACTTCAACCAGAAGGTTTTGAACTACAAGGAAAAAAGAACTTAGTTTGCAGGTTAAAGAAATCTCTGTATGGTCTCAAACAGGCGCCGAGATGTTGGTACAAGAGATTTGATTCTTTCATAATGAGCCTCGAATATAACAGAATTTATGCAGATCCTTGTGCATATTTCAAGAGGTTTGGAGACAATGATTTTGTCATTTTGCTGTTATATGTAGACGACATGTTGGTTGCAGGCCCCAACAAAGATCGTATTAATAAGCTGAAGGCTCAATTGGCTAGGGAGTTTGAAATGAAAGACTTGGGTGCCGCAAACAAGATTCTAGGGATGCAAATTCACCGAGACAGAGATAATCGAAAGATTTGGCTTTCTCAAAAGAATTATTTGAGAAAAATCTTGGAGCGTTTCAATATGCAAGATAGTAAGCCAATCTCAACCCCACTTCCTACTAATCTCAAGTTATCCTCCGTTATGTGTCCTAGCAGTAACTACGAGAGGAAGGAGATGTCTCGCATACCATATGCATCAGCAGTGAGAAGTTTAATGTTCGCAATGATATGTACGAGACCAGACATTGCACATGCAGTGGGAGTAGTTAGTCGGTACATGGCGAATCCTGGTAAAGAGCATTGGAATGCGGTAAAGAGGATCCTTAGATACATTAAGGGTACCTCGGATGTTGCATTATGTTATGGGGAACCGGAATTTATTGTCAAAGGGTATGTTGATTCAGATTATGCAGGTGATATCGATAAAAGTAATTCTACCACTGCATATGTTTTCACACTTTGTGGTGGAATAGTAAGCTGGGTTTCAAAACTGTAGTCAGTTGTAGCCACGTCAACAACAGAGGCAGAATATGTAGCAGCTACTCAAGCTACTAAAGAGGCAGTATGGTTGAAGATGTTGTTGGAGGAACTCGGACACAAACAAAAGAATATCACTCTATTTTGTGACAACCAGAGTGCCTTGCATCTTGCAAGGAATCCGGAATTTCATTCAAATACAAAGCATATACGAGTTCAGTATCACTTCGTTCTTGAGAAAGTGGAAGAAGGAACCGTGGATTTGTAGAAAATTCATACTGGCGATAATGTGGCTGATTTTCTAACAAAGACAACCAACCGTGATAAATTTGTTTGGTGCCGTTTCTCGTGCGGCCTAGCAGAAACGTAAGCAACATCATTGGCAATGAAGGATTATCGTGTGAATATTAACTGGGCTTCAATCAAATCTTCAAGTGGGAGATTGTTGAATAATAAATGAGGAATGGTTGGTGTTGAATGGTTGGTGGGTTGGTATGGTCAATTGGCACAAGCATTTTGTGGTACAAAGAAGACTTAATGTTGCCTTCCATGTTTGACAATTTTGGCCATCACAAGTACTATAAATACATCATCATGCAGGCACATTAAGATCATCCCAAAATCAATAATTCTTTCCTTCATGTAGTAAAAGATTAAATAGAGAATTTGTGATTGTAGTCTCCTAATTACAAGAGATATAAAGATTAGTACTTATCCTTGTAATTAGAGAGAAGTGTAATTTCTAGTATTCTTATTAGTGAAACGTTTCTTTCTTTGCCCGTGGTTTTTACCCTATTGGGGTTTTCCACGTTAAATCTCGGTGTCTCTTTATTGTCGCTATTTCAATTATTACTAGCGGTTTGCTATAATTCAGTGTCACTTTTCTCAACATTAGAGGCTATGGTTAAGTTTGTTATATTTACCTTGGTTCTAAATTTATCTATTTATTATCAATGCACCTATTGACGGATTCAGAAAATTTTTTCACTGGGGGCGAAATTTTTTTTAAAATGTAGGGATTTTTTTTGGCAAAACATGGAGGTTTTGGAGTAAAATATAGAGGTTTTTTTTGGCAAAATTTGAAGATTTTTGTGTAAAATACGAAGGTTTTAGGGCAAAATATGAATGTTTTGGGGCAAAATATGAAAGGTTTGGGGCAAAACAAAATTTCTCAAGGGGCAAAATCGAAAAACAAAAAAAATTTGCACTAAAAATTGAAAATCCATTCGGGCGTACGCCCCTTATGCACCACCACCACCCAACTGCTATTGTGGATGCTTTATGATAACTTCAGAAAGCATGTCGTGCCTTGATATATTGTAACGACCCGACTTTTTCAACTTGTTTTTGTGCCTTGTGCTTTTTGCGAAACTGCGTATTTGTGCGTATTGTGCTACTTTATACTCTGAAATCTTTATACACATGGCCTACTTTCATTTATGTGTTAAAACGTGCCTTTAAGTACGTAGGATACTTAACTTGATCACCGGAAACCTTTATGACCGTTAGTGTCACTTGATGTTACGAACAAACTACGTACTGCGTACACGTTTAACTTTTGTCGTAATCGGAATATTATGACTACGAAATCTTAATCATTATTTCATAATAATAATTACTTGGGTTTTTGGATGCTTAATTACGCGTAGTAATTTACTTTGCTTACTAGTTAGTCTTGTTGGACTTTCTACCTTGTTGGGCCTTAGCCCACCCTACACTAGTTAGTGGACTATTTAATTAGCCCAATTAATAATAGCTAGTGACCCATTAATATGTAAGATAAATGCCCATTTATTAGAGGGAACATGCTAGCATTTTTATCAAGTATTATCCTTAATGTTGCATGGGATCCTTACATAAGCACCAATTTTAGACAACCATTAACCAAAAAGCAAAAGTGTGTCCCCCTTGTCCCCCTCCCATTCCAACGGCCATCACCACCACCCTCACACTCATTCACCTATAAATACAAGTCTTATTCTATCCATTTTACACTTGCTCTCATTTACATTTCACACACACTTACTCTCTTATCTCCTCTCTAGTCTTTCTCACTCTAAAACTTGTAAGTTTTTGAATTTCTCCTTCTTCTTTTCTTATCATTTTCGAATTCATCATCATCATTAAAGGGTCTAGCTTTTTAGCTTTGATCTTGATTACATCTTGTAGATTCAAACTTGGATTTGAATCCTTCAAGAACATGGAAGATTCAAGCTTTCTAGCTTTGAATCTTCACCTACTTGTTAGATCTATATCTTTTAACTTTAATCTTGATATTTTGTTATAAAGATTCAAACTTGTGTTTGTAATCTTCATGTAACTTAAAGATCCAAGCTTTATGCTTCAAGATCTTCAAGAACAACCAAGATGCAAGCTTTCTAGCTTGAATCTTCATATCTTTTGTTGGATCTAAGTTTCCTAACTTATGATCTCATTATTCTGTTATAAAGATCAAAACTTGTGTTTGTAATCTTCATGTAACTTAAAGATCCAAGCTTTATGCTTCAAGATCTTCAAGAACAACCAAGATGCAAGCTTTCTAGCTTGAATCTTCATATCTTTTGTTGGATCTAAGTTTCCTAACTTATGATCTCATTATTTTGTTATAAAGATCAAAACTTGTGTTTATAGTCTTCATGTAACTTAAAGAATCAAGCTTTATGCTTCAAGATCTTCAAGAACAACCAAGATGCAAGCTTTCTAGCTTGAATCTTCATATCTTTTGTTGGATCTAAGTTTCCTAACTTATGATCTCATTATTTTTTTATAAAGATCAAAACTTTTGTTTATGGTCTTCATGTAACTTAAAGATCTAAGCTTTATGCTTCAAGGTCTTCAAGAACACTAAAGGTTCAAGCTTTCTAGCTTTGTGATCTTTTAACTTGTGTGAAAAGGATCCAAGCTCTCTATCTTAGGGTTCCATCACTTTATTTGACTTAGATTATGTTCATACTTGTTTGATTAAAGTAAAGTTTGTAACTTTAGTTGAAAATGTAACTTGTAATTGTGTTAAGACTAAGGATATGATGTAACCTTGGTTCATCATCTATCTAAGACTCTTAAATGAGTTGTGTTCTTACTTGGTTTTAACATATTGTGTGTTGATGGTAGAATCTTGGTCAAGGTGATGCTAACCCATCAACGAGTTGTACACTTGAAGCTACAAGCATCAAGGATGAGAACCGTGATGAGCATCAAGCACTAAGAACCCCACCGGAGCACCTTGCTTACTGTTTTCGGGATCTGATCAAACCACCTTGGCTACTGGAAAGTTGATTTTCAGTTAGTTCGGTTCGAGTAGATGATTTTCCGTTTAGACCTCGTCTTAATCCGAGTTACGGTTTAGGATTTATGGCCTTCCGAAAGTCACTCCACCCTATTAACGTTGTGCTGAAATTTTTGACCTACTCGTACTTAAACCGTCACCACGGTCAAACGAAGACGAGTTTAGTTCTGGAAATTGGTAAGCAACTAAAGGACTCCCATATGGAGCCATGGCCACTGATTACGCGTCTTTTCGATTTACGTAGAGGCTGTAGCAGCTGATCAAAGTCAACCTATTGTTTCGACCTCTATGCTTGTTAAACTTACTTAACTTTTACGATGATGAATGATGATGATGATGACACTTAAACTTATTTTATGCACTATTAGAACTTATGAATATAACATACTGACCTAGTAACCTTTGACTTAGGTTTACGACCTTTCGGACCGACTTACTACTTGCATACTTTCATTATCGACTTTACCGCTCTTATCACTGTAAGTTATAGCATCTCTTTTTACTTTAACTATTTTGGGACTGAGAATACATGCGCTTTTACGTTTTACATACTAGGCATGAGTACTTAAAGTTTATATATGTGTGGGTTATACAACGGCATAAAATTTCCCCTTAGCTCGGTAACGTTTAGTCATTGGTTTTTGAACCGGTGAACGAGAAAATTAGATATGGATCCATAGGGTTTGACATCCCCACTCGGGCTAGTCGCGTTAGCATTTAACGGGTGTTTAATACTTCGTAATCATACGCACTCGCCAAGTGTACTTTTAGGGGGTTATAAATGTTAAGTTAGTTACCAAGTGCCCACGGTTAAACATATACTTTTCATACTGTTTTGAAACACTGAAATCTCGTGGCCTACCTTACATTACTGTTACAACTTAAACTATTGCTCACCAACATTATTGTTGACATTTTTAAGTATGTTTTCTCAGGTGCTTAGAGGTTTGTTGCTTCCGCTGTTTAGACTTGCTGTCTTGGTATTTAAACTTGCTGTTAAGGACCTGCTGTGCTAGAATTCCGCTGCATTACTTAGAGATGTCTCAATCATAGAACTTTTCTTTTACATTCGTTATTTATGTTATTTTCAAATAAAGACTTTGTAACGACCTTTGTGTCACGTTAGCTTTTGTAAACGCTATCTTTTTATGAATGCAAAACTGGTTTTCAAACAGCATATAGTGTTTGACCTTGTAATGATCCTGTTGTTGATGATCCGTACACGATGGTTTTGTACGGGGCGTCACATTTGGTATCAGAGCATTGGTTGTAGGGAATTAGGTTGCATTAGTGAGTCTAGACCGGACCGAGTAGGATTCACTATTAGGACTAATCTACAACTTGCTAGTTTACTTGTTTTCGCGAAACTTACTGCATGCTGTTGCTTACTTTTACTGCTATATGACGTATACTGCTACTTGATTTTCATTACTGCATGCTACTATCTGCTTTCGATTGCATGATACTTCTGTATGATTTGCTATTATTGCCATGCTATTTACTGCTATAGATGATCTAGACTGTCGTAGTTAGTTTGCCTAATACGTGCTTGCTTTATGACTTACTGACATGGAAAAAGTCATTTTTTCCCTGTTCAGATGTAGGATGTCCGCCCGTTATCATTTTGGAGAGCGACTCAGACTCATCCGCCACCTCGCCTGCCATTGTTGCCGATTCACAGATCCAGTCGTCGACACCCTCCAGTGACTCTGGCGCTTCGTCCTCTGGAGCCAGTGGCCATGCACCCGACCCAGTGATCACCTCAGACGGACACGAGGATCCACCGGATATTCCAGTTCCACTCATCCCAGGACCCTCGGGGCCACAACACCATTCCAGTGGTGTTGTGATTCCTGGGGAATACGGGGACGTTCCGTTCCGTAATGAGTGATGTGCGTAGAGGTGTATACGAAATAGTTATATTTTTACTACGAAATACTATTAAATAAGATACAATTTTACACAAGTTATTTATTTATTTATTTAAAGGGTGGATATACCTAAACCTTGCTACAACACTTATAGGAAGTGTACCTAATCGTACAGTAGTGTAGTTTTTAGTAAGTCCGGTTCGTTTCACAGGGAGCTAGCCAAGTTTAACGCTATATTTTTAAAACTATATTTGTAAATATATAAATATATATATAAGTAGTATTATTATTATATAAGGGGTTTTTTTTACCGTTTAATGACCGGTTTGTCGATTTTAAAACTTTAGTCGCAGTTAAAACCTAATGTAAAATATTAAAAGTAAACATAACTTAATTTAAAGCGTAAAGTAAATAACGATAAATTAAAGTGCGATAAATAAATGACGATAAATAAAATTGCGATAATTAAAAAGTACGATAATTAAAAGTGCGATAAATAAAATGACAGTAAATAAAATTGCGATGAAATATGAAATAAAAGAATTATGCTTATTTAAACTTCTGTAATCATGATGTTCGACGTGTTGATTTTAGTTTATTACCATGGGTTAATTGTCCTTTGTCCTGGATTATTCGATATGTCCATACAGTTTTGTCCATAATAGTCCATCAGTCATAAATATAAAATGCGAGAGTCTTCGTCAAATTATCCTTATACCCGAAGTCAAATATTCCAACTAATTGGGGATTCGAACTGTAACAAGGTCTTAATACTTTGTTTAATGAATACACCAGGTTATCCACTGCGTGTAATCCAAGGTTTTACTACTTTGTTAACAATTACACCAATTACCCTTGTATGTAATTCACCCCTGTTTCAACAAGTCTATTGATTATTAATCCATCTCCGTGTCCGGTAAAATGATTAATTATTGGTATTTATATATATCCCGTCCACCGTACCCAGTCAAGCGTATGTGGATATATATAAATACGTCAAATTATAAGTCTATATATTAAATTAATGAGGTATCATTTAGTTAATATAAAGCCCATTAATAGCCCATAGTCTAATTTTCACAAGTGTCGTTCTTTTATCCAAACCCCAATTATGGTACAAAGCCCAATTACCCCGTCTTTAATATTTTAGCCCAACATCACGATTACTTCAGCTTAAATAAGCATAATAATAACTTAGCTACGAGACATTAATTTAAAAAGGTTGAACATAACTTACAATGATTAATAATAGCGTAGCTTTACACGGATAGAATTTCGACTTACACACTTACAACATTCGCTAACATACCCTTATTATTATTAATCTTAAATTAAAATTAAAATTATAAATTATATATATATATATATATATATATATATATATATATATATATATATATATATATATATATATATATATATATCGTGAGAGATAGAGAGGATAGAAAAAGATGTGTGAATTTCGACTGAAACTGCGCCTTTTATAGCAATGTGGCCAGCCTTTTTGCTCCATGCGATCGCATGGCATTTGTGCCTTCTGGCCATGCGATCGCATGGCCTGGGAATCCAGCTCGGAATTGTTTGTTTGCTAGTTTGCCGACGTTATTTAATATAATATATAAATAATTTATATTATTATTTAAATATTATATTATATTCTTGTGCATAGTTGACTTGTAATTTTAGCTCCGTTGCGTCGCGCATTGATAGTTGGCTCAGGTCCCGGTTCCGATTTTTCGAACGTCCTTTCGTATAATTTAATATCTTGTACATTGCGTTTTGCGGCTCGTACTCTTGTAATTTTTAGACGTTTCTCATCAATAAATTGAACCACTTTTGATTGTACTTTGTACTTTTGAGCTTTTTGGTCGTTTGCGTCTTCAATTCGCCGAATCTGTCTTTTGTCTTCACCTTTTATTATTTAAACGAATATCACTTGTAAATAGAACAATTGCAACTAAAAGCTTGTCTTTCTTGAGGGATAATGCTATGAAATATATGTTCATTTTTAGCATTATCAATAAGCATAACCATTGGGCTAGACGCCTTCCTGATGGGCGTGTCATGCCGATCCCGCCTTTCAGATATCGGATTATGACTACTGGCCGAGCGCATCCACCTTCAGATGATTCTGACGATTCACCACTCGACGACTCATTAACCGACGACTCATCCTCTGATGACTTCAGTGATGAGGATTCCGACAAGGACCCTGAAGAGGCACCCGTACAGCCACCCTCTACCCCGCCGAAGAAGCGGTATCGTTTTGATGGTACCGTTATTCCAGGGGTTAACGGAGGTAGGTCGTTCGTTAACGCACATGGACTGAGGACTAGGGTCACTGCCTGCAAGCGGGTTGTGCCGTATCTTGCCGATCCATTCGTGCATAAGGAGTCCCGTTACGCACCATCTACTTCTGGCGTTGGACCGTCTGCACCACCAGTACCACCTGTACCATCTGCACCGCCTGCCCCACCAGTATCTCCCTCCGTCGAGGAACTGACGAGGGAAGTGGAGATCCTCCGTGCTCGGGTGACTGAGCTCGAGGACCAGATGTCCCACGTAATGGATATCCTTTACCCACCGTCACCATAGGGCATTGTAGTAGAATTCATTATGTATTCTCGTTTGTAGTTTCATGTTTTACTCATGTATCGTACGAACCTATGCGGATGTATGCAACTTATTATTAATGAATGGAAACTTAGTGTTGTTTACTTTTTGTACGATGTTCTAATTATGTTACTGTATGATGTTTCTGTGGTATCTGTATCTAGTTGTATTACTTAGTTAACATGTGTTGCGTTATTTCCATGTTGGTTGCCATATACTATATTATTATTTATTAAATGCTGGATTTTGACTTAAGTCGAAAATTTTGTTTAGAAGAGCAATGGCAAACGGAAGAGCAGCGCCCACAGCAGCACAAATTGAGGAAATGATTGCTGAAAGAGTAGCCGCAGCTATTGCGGAAATCAACCCACAAGCTCCACCAGTTAACCAGCCCATTCGTAACGGGTGCACATATAAGGAGTTTCAAAGCTGCAAGCCCCACAACTTTAGTGGTACTGAGGGGCCAGTTGGATTGACTAGGTGGTTTGAGAAACTAGAAGCTGTGTTCCGTGTAAGCAACTGCTCAGAGACGAACAAAACCAAGTATGCCTCCTGTACGCTGTTGGACGGCGCCCTAACCTGGTGGAACACACTTGCTTCGGCCAAAGGTATTGACGAGGCTTATGCTACTCCTTGGGAAGAATTTAAGGGAGCCATGATCGAAGAGTACTGCCCCATAACAGAGATACAGAAAATGGAGGCTGAGTTCTGGGAGCGGAAGGTTGTGGGAAATGATCTTGATGGTTACAACCGTAGGTATCTGGAATTAGTGTTGATGTGTCCCACGATGGTTACCCCGGAGTTTAAGAGAATGGAACGATACTTGTGGGGACTTCCCAAGTCCATTCAGGGAAATGTCACCTCTTCTAAGCCACCCAACGTCCCGGAAGCTATGCTCATGGCGCATAACCTTATGAACCAAATTACCAGCAAAGAACCAGAAAAGGCTAAATTCGAATCGGGAGCCAGTGGTGAGAAGCGTAAGTGGGACAATAACAAGGGGAGAGCCTATGATCAAACCCCCGCTAAGAGGCATAACGACGGAAGGAACCCCAACCCGAACACTAGCTCGAACCCTAACTACAAGGGTAGTCTACCATAGTGCAAGAGGTGCTACAAGCACCATACCGGGTACTGTAATGTGGTCTGTGAAAAGTGCAAAAGGACCGAGCATATTGGTAAGGACTGCAAGATTCCCACCCCAAAGGTGAAGACAAACCCTACTGGACCAAGGCAGTGCTATGAGTGCGGACAACAGGGCCACTTCAGGAATGAATGTCCCAACAAGAGAAAGGACGGCGGGCCAGCGCGTGGAAGAGCTTTCAATGTAAACGCAAGGGATGCTCGTGAGAACCCCGACTTGGTTACAGGTATATTCACTATCAACAATCTATTAGCTTCTGTCATATTTGATACTGGTGCCGATAGGAGCTATGTTTGTAGACACTTTTGCTCTAAGATAGATTGGTCGTTAGTTCCTTTAAAGGAGAGTACGCTTATTGAGGTAGCCAATGGAAAACTTGAGAAAGTTGACCAAATTGGCCGAGGAGCTATTATCAACATAGCTGGTGTGGATTTCGAGATTGACTTGATACCCATCAAATTGGGAAGCTTTGATGTGATTGTCGGTATGGACTAGTTGACCAAAGTAAGGGCCGACATTATCTGTGAAGATAAAGCTCTTCGTATACCCCACAGAGATGGTGAGACACTAATTATTTACGGAGAGAGATGTAGTTTGAAGCTGAACCTCATTAGTTGCATGAAAGCACAAAAGCTCACGAAGAAAGGACGTCTTGCTATTTTAGCACATGTGAAAACGTTAGAAGCTGAGGTGAAGAGTGTGAATGATGTACGAATTGTGAACGAATTTCCCGATGTCTTTCCAGAAGAATTGCCTGGATTACCGCCACCAAGAGTAGTGGAGTTCCAGATCGATCTAGTGCCGGGAGCTGCACCCGTAGCTCGCGCACCTTATCGACTAGCACCTTCCAAACTGCAAGAGTTGCAGAGTCAACTGCAGGAATTGCTAGACCGTGGATTTATCCAACCGAGTTCATCGCCTTGGGGTGCACCTATTTTATTCGTGAAGAAGAAGGATGGATCTTTCCGCATGTGTATCGATTATCGTGAGCTGAACAAGTTGACGATTAAGAATCGATATCCCCTTCCCCGGATTGACGATCTTTTTGACCAACTGCAAGGATCAAGCATTTACTCCAAGATCGATCTGCGATCCGGTTATCACCAATTAAGGGTGAAGGAGAGTGATGTGATGAAAACTGCGTTTAGAACCCGTTATGGTCATTATGAGTTTCTCGTGATGCCATTCGGTTTAACCAACGCACCTGCCGTATTTATGGATCTCATGAATCGTGTATGCAAGCCATACCTGGATAAGTTTGTTATCGTCTTCATAGATGATATCCTCATCTATTCCCGAAGTGAAGAAGAACATGAACAACATCTTCTACTAGTGTTGGAACTTTTGAGACAAGAGCAACTTTGTGCCAAATTCTCCAAGTGTGAATTTTGGTTGAAGGAAGTCCAATTTCTGGGTCATATTGTGAGTGATCAAGGTATCAAAGTTGATCCCGCAAAGATCGAAGCTATCAGCAAGTGGGAAACCCCCACTACTCCGACTCACATCCGCCAATTTCTAGGTCTTTCCGGTTACTACCGAAGATTTATTGAAGGTTTCTTTTTGATTGCGCGTCCTTTGACCGCGCTGACTCACAAAGGGAAAAAGTTCATTTGGGAAAAAGAACACGAATCAGCATTTTAAAACTTGAAGCAGAAATTGACCACCGCACCTATCTTATCTCTTCCTGAAGGCAGTGATGATTTTGTCGTATATTGTGATGCCTCGAAAAATGGTTTTGGTTGCGTATTGAATCAAAGATCGAAGGTTATTTCCTATGTTTCTCGTCAACAAAAGATTCACGAGCGAAACTACACTACTCACGACCTCGAGCTTGGAGCCGTTGTCTTTGCGCTCAAATTGTGGAGACACTATCTTTATGGAACTAAAAGTAACATCTTCACCGACCACAAAAGCCTCCAGCACATATTCGATCAGAAACAACTGAACATGAGGCAGCGATGATGGATCGAGACGTTGAACGACTATGAATGTGAACTTCGTTACCATCCTGGAAAGGCAAATATTGTAGCCGATGCCCTGAGCCGAAAGGAGAGGATAGTACATCTTCGTGTCCGCGCCTTGAACATCACCATTCATTCAAATCTCAATAGCCAGATCCGAGTAGCCCAAGATGAGGCTCTCAAAGAGGAGAATATTTCTCAAGAACACTTGAACATTCTCGTTTCACGATTCGTGGTTAAGGAGACTGGACTCCGATGCTTTGCTGGAAGGATTTGGGTACCTAGTTATGGAGATCTACGGAGCCTTATACTAGATGAAGCCCACAAGTCAAGATATTCGATTCATCCAGCAGCCGGTAAAATGTACCACGATCTCAAGGAACAGTATTGGTGGCCTAATCTTAAGAAGGATGTTCCAACTTACGTTGGTAAGTGTTTGACTTGCTCGAAAGTTAAGGCCGAACATCAAAGGCCATCTGGATTACTTCAACAACCGAAAATCCCGCAATGAAAGTGGGAAAGGATAACGATGGACTTCATCACAAAGCTACCAAAGACGGTAGGCGGTTATGATACCATCTGGGTTATTGATAATGCTAAAAACGAACATATATTTCATAGCATTATCCCTCAAGAAAGACAAGCTTTTAGTTGCAATTGTTCTATTTACAAGTGATATTCGTTTAAATATTAATCGGTGAAGACAAAAGACAGATTCGACGAATTGAAGACGCAAATGACCAAAAATCTAAAAAGTACAAAGTATAATCCAAGTGGTTCAAATTATTGATGAGAAACGTTTAAAAATTACAAGAGTACAAGCCGTGAAACACAAAGTACAAGATATTAAATCGTACGAAAAGGCGTTCGAAAATCCGAAACCGAGACATGAACCAACTTTCAGCGCGCGACGCAATGGATTAAAAATTACAAGTCAACTATGCACAAGAAATAATATAATATATAATTAATTATATATATTATTATATATTATAATTATACGCAGCCCACGTTTTGGATTTAATCTATGAGCTGGATTCCAGACCTCCGCACTCGCGGAGCTGTGATGAAGAAAACCTCCGCACTCACGGAGCTCAACAGTGAAACGTGGGCCTATAAAACGCCGCGCATTCTGATCGATTCATTACCCCTTTTGTTTCTTTTCTATATACGTAAAAAATATATATATATATATATATTTTTATAATTTAATTTTAATTTAAGTTTAATAATAATAAGGTTATGCTGGCGAATGTTGTAAGTTTGTAAGTCGAAATTCTGTCCGTGTAACACTACGCGATTAATACTCATTGTAAGTTATGTTCAACCTTTTTAAATTAATGTCTCGTAGCTAAGTTATTATTATGCTTATTTAAATCGAAGTAATCGTGATGTTGGGCTAAATATTAAAGACGAGGTTATTGGGCTTTGTACTATAATTGGGGTTTGGACAAAAGAACGACACTTGTGGAAATTAGACTATGGACTATTAATGGGCTTTATATTAACTAAACGATACCTCGTTAATTTAATATAAAGGTTATAATTTGACGTATCTATATATAACCACACACACTTAATCGGGCATGGTAGGCGGGATATCTATAAATACGAATTATTGTTCATTTTACCGGACACGGGAATGGATTAATAGTCAATGGACTCGTTGAAACAGGGGTGGATTACATTCAAGGGTAATTGGTGTAATTGTTAACAAAGTATTGAAACCTTGGATTACACGCAGTCGATAACCTGGTGTATTCATTAAACAAAGTATTAAGACCTTGTTACAGTTCGAGTCCCCAATTAGTTGGAATATTTGACTTCGGGTATAAGGATAATTTGCGAGGACTCTCGCACTTTATATTTATGACTGATGGATTGTTATGGACAAAAACCGTATGGACATATTGAATAATCCAGGACAAAGGACAATTAACCCATGGTAATAAATTAAAATCAACACGTCAAACATCATGATTACGGAAGTTTAAATAAGCATAATTCCTTTATTTTATATCTTATCGCATTTTTATTTATCGTCATTTTATTTATCACACTTTAAATTATCGCACTTTTATTATCGTTATTTACTTTACGCTTTAAATTAAGTTATTTGTATATTTAATATTTTACATTAGGTTTTAATTGTGACTAAAGTTTTAAAATCGACAAACCGGTCATTAAACGGTAAAACCCCCTTTTTATAATAATAATAATATTACTTATATATATATATATATATATATATATATATATATATATATATATATATATATATATATATATATATATATATATAGTTTTAAAATATAGCGTTAAACGTGGCTAGTTTCCTGTGGACGAACCTGACTTACTAAAAACTACACTACTGTACGATTATGTACACTGCCTATAGTATTGTAGCAAGGTTTAGGTATATCCACTCTATAAATAAATAAATAACTTGTGTAAAATTGTATCGTATTTAATAGTATTTCGAAATAAAAATATAACTATTTCGTATAAGATGTTGCACACATCAGTTATCGTTGACCGACTTACAAAATCTGCCCACTTCTTAGCCATGAAGGAAATGGATACGATGGAGAGACTCGCTCAACTATACATCAAAGAGGTAGTATCCCGTGATGGTGTGCCCTTATCGATTATCTCAGATCGCGATCCCCGTTTTGTCGCCATTGATTTTTCTTTAGAATCGTCATCTAGTCGACCAAGTACTCCAATTCAAATTTCCGATAATCCATTTTTTGAACCCGACCTCACAATTGAGAATCCGGAGGATATTCAGGGACAATTCAGAGATCCTAAACCACTAATCATTCCTCCTGAACCACTAATCATTCCTCCTGAACTACAAATCACTCATCCAGAGATTGTCGAGGAAGAAACCATTAAATCAGAATCCTCTAGTGATTCAGATTCAACAAATTCAATCATGGAAAATCTGGAACCTCTAAGTATGGAAGTCCGAATGAGGGCTAAACGCACTGGCCAAGGTCACGCAATTACTCAACCAGACATTAATGCGCCAGATTATGAAATAAAAGGACAAATCCTACACATGGTAACTAATCAATGCCAATTTAGTGGTGCGCCGAAGGAAGATCCAAATGAACATCTTCGAACCTTTAATAGGATCTGCACTCTATTCAAAATCAGAGAAGTTGAGGATGAACAGATATATCTCATGTTATTTCCCTGCACTTTAAAGGGTGAAGCCAAAGATTGGTTAGAATCGTTACCTGAAGGGGCGATTGATACATGGGATGTTTTAGTTGAAAAATTTCTTAAACAATTCTTTCCGGCATCTAAAGCAATGAGACTTCAAGGAGAAATTGTTACGTTTACACAAAAGCCAAATGAAACACTATATGAGGTGTGGACAAGATTTGTAAAGCTGTTAAGAGGATGTCCGCAACATGGTTTAGACATTTATCAAATAGTACAAATATTCTACCAAGGATGTGACATTACTACACGAAAAGACATCGACATAGCAGTTGGTGGTTCCATTATGAAGAAAACCGCAACTGATGCTTATAAAATTATTGATAACACTGCTTCCCACTCACATGAGTGGCATCAAGAAAAAGACATCGTTAGATCATCTAAAGCGGCTAGAGCCGATTCTAGCCATGACTTTGATTTCATTTTCGCAAAGATAGATGCTGTCGAAAGATGAATGGAAAAAATGACTAAAGATATTCACGCAATACGAATTAGTTGTGAGCAGTGTGGAGGACCACATTTGACAAAAGATTGTCTCAGTATTGAACAAACAATGGAACAAAGAGAGAATGTTTCAGACATGAACCAAAGGCCTGGAAATAATTATCAAAATAATTATCAACCGCCAAGACCAATCTACAATCAAAATCAGAATTATAACCGAAATGTTCCATACAACAACCAACAAGGTCCTAGCAATCAACAAGTATCCAACAATACTTACAATCAGCAAAGACCTATTTTTCCAAATAAACCACCACAAACCGATGATAAAAAGTCAAATTTAGAAGACATGATGTCGAAGCTAATTGAATCTCAAACTCAATTTTTCACATCTCAGAAACAAACCAATGAACAAAATGCTCAAGCATTTAGAAATCAACAAGCTTCTATTCAAAATCTGGAACAAGAAGTGAGCAACCTAGCAAGATTGATAGGTGAAAGAAAACCAGAAAGTCTACGTAGCTATACAATTGCTAACCCCTGGAATGAAACAGCTAAAGCCATTACCACAAGAAATGGTATTACACTTAAACCACCTGAAATGCCTGTAATTTCTGATGACGCTATTCCCACTCCACAGGCACCACAGCCTGAGCAAGAAAAGGAAAAAGAACCGGTAGTTGAAAAGGTTAATGAAGATAACATAGTTAAGGCTAAACCTTAAGTTAAACCATATCAACCACCACTTCCTTACCCGAGTAAAATGAGAAAAGAAAGACTTGAAGCCGAGCAATCTAAATTCTTGGATATGTTTAAACAAATAAATGTCAATCTTCCTTTCATTGATGTGATTTCAGGAATGCCTAGATATGCTAAATTTCTGAAAGATCTAATCACAAATAGAAAGAAAATGGAAGAACTCTCGGCTGTTACTATGAATGCAAATTGTTCTGCAGTGCTGTTGAATAAGATACCAGAAAAATTATCAGATCCAGGAAGTTTTACAATTCCATATTTTCTGGGTAGTTTTAGTTCAATAGAAGCATTGGCAGGTTTAGGTGCTAGTATAAATTTAATGCCATATTCACTATACGCTAAACTAGACCTTGGAGAATTGAAACCAACACAAATAATCATACAACTAGCCGAACGATCAGTAAAATATCCTAGAGGGATAATAGAGAACATGCTAGTTAAAGTTGGTACTTTAGTATTTCCAGTAGATTTTGTTATTCTGGACATGGAAGAAGATTCTCGATTTCCTCTCATATTAGGAAGACCATTCTTAAACACGGCTAAAGCAATAATAGACGTGTTCGGTAAGAAACTGACCCTAAGTATAGAGGACGAGAGTGTTACCTTTTCTGTTGATAGAGCCATACAACAACCGCAATCTGCAGATGATACATGTTATTATATTTAAACTATAGATTCACATGCAGAATTGTTAGAAGAATTTCCAGAATTACAAGGAACGGGAGAATGTTCTTTAGGAGAAGGAATTGAACCAATTGATGAAGCTGAAATGTTAGCCGCACTCATGGCTAATGAATAAGAACCAACAACAGAAGAACTTCAAATGTTAAAAGAAGAAGACAGATGATGTGTGCGATCGAGACCTTTATTTATGAACGGATTTGAGTTGTTTTGTTACACGAATTGATTTATTGTATATGTGGTATTTTATTGATTTTAGGTTGATTTCACACATATATATAGGCAACTAGTCCTATCCGTGTAGTTTAGTTTGTTGGTAAATCCGATTCGTTCCACAGGGAGATGGAGTGTTTAATGGTTTTTAATAGTCTTTGATGTCAAACTTAATTAAAGGGGGTTTTGGATTAGGCAATTGTAAAATAACAGTAAAAGAAAATAACTAAAACTAATTTACTAAATAAAATTACAAGATTACAAAAATTAACTTAAAAAGGAACTAAATGAAAGTATACTAATTATGATGCGACAATTATATTACTAGATGGTAATTAGTAAAATAGTAATTTTTAATAAAACTATATATTTAAAATTTTGTTTTAAGCAATTATTATATAAACTTAATTAAATTAACTAAAAGACATTTTTAATAAAACTAATACAAATTAAAAGGAAAATTAATTAATTAATTATAAACTAGTTACAATTTATGAACTTATAATAGTTAATGCTAATTTTAGGATTAAAACATGTATTTAAGTATTTTATATTAATTAAAACTAATTATATAATAAATAACCTAATTATAATAAATAAATAACTAATAACCTAATTTTATAATATTAAATAATTAAAACCCTAATTTTTGACCTACGGTGTACTGTAGCCGTATTCAAGCCTTACACGATTCGTGTGACCATACACGATTCGTGTATGTGTAAAAATGTGTGACACATAACTGTTACGAAAATTAAATGTTTTTATGTATTTTTATATATTTTAAACTTATAATTCGTGAATAAATACAACAATACTTTTTATAGGAAGTATAAATAAGATAAATGGGAGTGTTTACTTAATTGTGTCACCCCTAGGTCCATGGATTGTTTTAAGTTTTACGCCCTATTAAAATGTTCTAGTATCAAACTTTACATTTTTCTCTCGAATAAATATAAAGTTACAACTTAACTAAATAAAATCTAATTTTCATTGGATTCTTTTTAGAAAGCTACTATTCCCTAAGTATTTAAATTGAGACCTAGCTTAGTTTTGACCTTCGCCAATACCCAAATTATAACGGTCTCCCTTTTTATAATTTCACCTTCACATAATTTATTGATATCACCCAAACCACCGAAGTTTATTTCTAAATTGGTGTCAATAACTTATCCATAAATTCGTCTAGATCATTTTTAATGTTGAAGCTTAATTTGTGTAAATAAAAACAACTTTCGTTATTTAAATTTACTAAATTAAGTGGCAAGGGTTAAATACCTAATTACATAAAAATGGTTCTTTTAACTAGGCTCAATATTAAAAATACTAAAGTTACATTTTAACTTTTACTAATGGTAACAATCCATTTCACTAGGGGCTCTACATTTAAGCAAACACTAGGGAAATTTAGCTATCCATTACACTAAGGTAGACATAAAAATATAGATATGCAAACATAATAACAACGCTAATTTTAACAGAGTAAACTTACTAAAATATCTTCACTTGCATTAACTTCAAATGGTAGAAAAATTACAATAATAACACCCCTTTCACGCGTACAATAATACCCTTAATCACGAACAATACCCCTTTAATATTTGAAACTAATCCTAATATTTGAACCTTGAACTAATTGATACAAATAAAACTGATAAGAACTTGCGTATAGTAATTGTTATGTGAAAAATGTTGTAATATGTTCTCTGTCTCTCTCTGAACGTACTCCTTTTATAATTGAAGTTTGAAGTAGTATTTGAGTCAAAAACTCTGTTGAAATCCTGCTGTCACTCCATTTGAGAAAAGAAGTGTTTTAAAAATCATAAAGTCAGCCGACCTTCTGGATAACCGAACAGTGCTTTTGGCCTAACATTACACGAATCGTGTATGGTCACACGATTCGTGTATGACCAAATATGTCACACGATTCGTGTAACATTACACGATTCGTGTAAGAGTAAATATCAGATTTCTCATTTTTCTTCTTCAGTTGTTCTTTGTTGATCTCGTGTTAATGTATATCATTTTGGACGACGTGTGTAACCTTTTTCTTCAGACTTCTTCGTTCTTGAATTCGGATAAACGTTTTCTTGATATAAAATTTGGTAAAAACTATCGTTTTATCGTCGAATCTTCAAATAGCAACTCTTGTCCACTTTTGTCGTTTTTCTTGAATATTATACGTAGAATGTCTTCGCAATTGATAAAAGCCTATAAAATATGAGTGATATTGCGTCGAATAATATGTATATTTAGAGCAATATCAAAATACCCCACACTAGAACGTTGCTTGTCCTCAAGCAATTACATCTTTTAACAGAGTTAGAACATTATATATCTTTCTTATCGAACATTTAGATCACACAACACACACTACACGAAATGAAACACACGCTATATGAAATATATTACACAACACAGCATTTATTGGATCACACGCACACCACACGAAATGAAATTCTGACAACAGAAACAAACATGAAACTCGTGATTAGGGTTTAAAAATTTGGATCCTTAGGGAAAATTGGACCTTGTGAAAACGTTTTATGATTTTATAAAATGTCATGCTAGTTTTTACACTAGACACGTTTTCCGGTTTTAACCTCAAATTCCGGTTGAGGGTAACTGAAAAACCGAAGTCTCAGTCGGCGATTAGCAAGCTATTCGCCCCCATGATTGTAGTATCATGGAACTTGAAGCCAAATGTCCAAAAATAGTTTTACACAAATATAATTCATAAAATAGCATAAGTTTTAGAACAAAATTATATCGTGTCCAAATATCATCGGTGAACCATGAGTTTGCACACCTCAATTTGTTATGGCATATGTATGTTGACCGCGGTCAAACATAGATGCAGTTGATCTTTACGGAGATCATCCATCTGGGGATTAGATTCATTAGTCTTAAAAGCTAATTTGCAATGTGCCCCCCATTGTTCGAGACAGATCCATCTCATGGTTAGGATAAGTCTGACCACCAAAAACCCTGTTTGATGCTGAGGTTAGGTGGATTTCCAGCCGATTTTAGGGATGACTTTTCAAGATTTTTCGTCAACCTACAGCTGTTCTGGACTACATCTTCTAACATAAATTAGCAAGTGTGTCAATTCGGAAGACTTTACTTCCTTACGGGATGGATTTGATTCATCCTCTATTACTCGTGATAATGGAATATTCAGGTTTATACATTCTGTAGCAATGATATCTGTAATAACTTTATACAAACATGTGATATATGTGGTTCTCAACATAAGGTTTTATAAATTCTTGTTATAGTTGGTTTTCTTTTATAGATTTTAAACAAATAAACTTATGCGTTTTTAATGTATTGAGACGATAATTTCGGTTTTTGACACCTATGCTTTAATCGCTCGTAATTACCTCAAAAATTGATTAGATACATTTGTTTAAAAATTTTCAAATTTTCATAAAAACCAATAACTTATTAGTTCTCGAGAATTTATATATCTCCACCCCACACTTAAGATTATGTAATGCCCTCATTACATAAAATCAGATAATAATTTATAAATTTGAGAGGACAAAAAGTGTAGAGTAATTGGAACTTCCTTTATTAACCGATTTGGATTTTTCTAAATTGTTTTACCTTTGATTATATCCAATTTTTGTATCACAATGTATTTCGATGTTTCATTTCTTCGTATTGCATTTTCTTCTGTACCTGTCAAAACCATGTTAAAACACACAAAATATGGGGTTGTACTTCAATCGTACAAAACAATTTTACCCCACACTATTTTTTCTTGCTAATATATAAAAAATAAAAACATAATAAGTTTCAATACACACCAAAAAATTATGTTATTACAAACTAAATTTTTTTTACTTTTTCTTTATATATTTTTTTTTACATAACTTATAATCAATTAAATTTAAAATATCTTTTATAAATTTATATTTGTAACGGAAATTCGGTTGTTATACCTGATCTTAATCCGTTTATAAATTTTTAAATTCAATTTATAAAATTCAATCCATTAAAAGTTAAAGTTTTTAATGTTTTTTCGAAAACAAATTTAAAATAAAATAAAAACACTCTATTTTTGTGTTAAAAAGATTAACATTTTTAAATTTTAAAACAAGTATATGAAAAATACAAATAAAAAGGAATTTAAAATAAAAACGAGACACACGAATGGGACTATTTACAATTTGTGAAGTTTATTAGCGAGTCGTTCACGCGACTCCACCCTAATTTTAACTAACGTCGGGGTGATAAACATCACCCTTCTTTACTCCAATAGAACCATTACTGCAACCATTCTTACCATTAATTTTTGATAATAACCAAGAGTCCGAAAATCTTGACTCTTCAACCAATTTTTTCAACTTATATTTCTCAAGTTTTGATAGGTTTGAAATCAATCTCTCTCTCAAATGTTCATCTTTTTTCGACATAGCATTTCTAACCCTACCATATAACTTTTTCATGGTTTTCTCAACAACACTATCATTGGGCGGTTTACTATCTAGTTTCTCCTCATCACCCTCCCCACACTTAGCTTGTTGACTAATGGGTTTGACATTGTCAATGATATTCACTGAAACTATCGGTGTGGGTGGTGGGTTCATACTAATCTCAGTTTGATAGGTTACACTCTTTCCTCTATCCTTCAAAACTAGTTTTCCTGTTTTCCAATCTGTTAAAGCACTTGCAGTTGCTAAGAATGGTCTACCTAAAATAATAGGTACAAACTTATCTTCTTTCATGTCTACAACTACAAAGTCAGCTAGAAACTCAAGTTCACCTGTTTTTACTACTATGTTTTCAGCAATCCCTATAGGTTTATTAACCGACTGATCAATGAATCTAAGGCCTGAATTGGTTGGTTTAAGTTCACCTAAGTTTAAATGTGAGTAAATTGAATAAGGCATAAGATTTATACTCGCACCTGAATCAACTAATGATCTAAGAGTTTTAGATTCATTAAGCTTACAAGGTACGATGAATGGTCCGGGATCACCTAACTTAGGTGGCAATTCATTCTTCTTCATAATAGCAGCACATTCTGCTTCAAGGAATGCTGATGATGCTTGCTCACACACTCCTTCTTTTGCCATCAAATCATTCAAGAATTTCCCATAGTTTGGCATACCTGAAATAACATCAACCAAAGGTACATCTACACAAATATTATCCGTATTTAAAGGCTTACAATGGTTCTCCTTTGGTTTTTCGGATAAAAGTGCATGCGGGTATGGAATGGGTTCTTTATAGTCTTCCACTTTAGGTGCTTGCTTCACCGTATCTTTCACTTCTTCCTTGATCATCTTCAAATCATCATCAACCCTAAATTCGGAAGGCTCGGTGGTTTCAATTATCTGCACTTCTGCATGATTTCCCGACATCAGCCTCATCAAATAATCAGCATACTCGGGAGTTATGTCACCAACTCGGATCTCTGCATTTTCACATGTTATACTTTTCATACTTTCAACTCGGGTACCATCAATCTCTTGGTAAGGAGTGTAATCTGCCATATTGGATAAATCAGAAAATATAAACTCATCACACTCTTCATCATCATCTTCACACCCAAGAGTAAAAATAGGACTATGCTCCGGTGTTTTGAAACTTGCTTCATCCTCACAGAAACTATAAATAGCATTCACTTGTGAATATGCTAGAGCTTGAGGATCCTTCTTCTTTAGTATAACCGGAGGATTACTTGCAATTTGTGGTCTCTCTGCTAGTAACTGTGAGATCCTTCCAACATCTCTTTCTAAAATCTGAATCGTGGCTTGTTGATTTCGAATTTGCTGAGTTTGGAGCTCTGCATTTTGCTCATGCTTAACCATAAAATCTCTTAAGAGATCTTCTAAACCAGATTTCCTCTCGGGTTGAGGTTGCATAATTGCTAATGGTTGTGGTTGCATGAGTGCTAGAGGTTGTGGTTGATTGGGTTGGAAATTATTTTGATAATTTCGTTGAGGTTGATTTCGGTTATTTAAGTGATTATAACCTGGTGGTGCATTTCTTTGATTTTGATTTGGTAAATTCCGGTTATTTTGGTAACCTGGATTTCCTCCTTGATAGTTATTGTTATTTTGATAGTTATTATTATTTGATCCTGAAGGTCCTCCTACTTGATAGCTATTTATAGGAGGATATTTTCGGTTGTTTGCTTCTATAGCTGGAAAATCACTGAAGTTCATTTCACCTTTTCGTAAGTAACCTAAGAAATTTGCTTGCTCTTCCATTGTACTTTGATCACAATCTCTAGTAAGATGGGGACCTTGGCATAGTTCACATCCTACTCTAATAGAATGCATTTCCTTGGTTACTTTCTCGATTTGCCTTGCTTGATTTGCTATTTGAACTTTTAAAGAAGCAATTTCATCATTACTTTCAATACTAGCAACATTTGATGATCTAGAAAATTCTATTTCTTGATGCCAGTTATGAGAATGGGACGCTAAATCAGCAATGATTGTATGAGCGTCTTCAGGTGTTTTCTTCATAACTGAACCTCTGGCTGCAACATCTATATCTTTTCGAGTTGCAACATTGACTCCTTTATAAAATACACAGACTTTTTGGAATGTACTCAACCCGTGTTGAGGACATATTCGAAGCATTTTATTGAATCGAGTCCAAGCTTCATAAAGAGTTTCATTAGGCTTTTGTTTAAAGTGATTTATATCACTTTGTAATTTTGCTGCTTTTGAAGCAGGAAAGAATTCTGACAAAAATTTGTCCATCATATCATTCCAGTCTTCAATATAGCCTTCAGGTAATGAGTCTAGCCAATCTCTAGCTTCATCTTTTAATGACCATGGAAATATTTTTAAACATGCGACATCATCGGTGACATCCTTAATTTTGAATAGTTTGCAAATGCTTACAAACTTACGAAGATGCTCGTTAGCATCCTCGTTTGGAGCTCCACCGAATTGGCATGTATTAGTTACCATGTGTAAAAATTGACCTTTTATTTCAAAGCCATCACTCATCGTGGGTTGGATGATTGCGTGGCCTTGACCTTTTCTTGTGGCCTTCATTAATGCTTCCATCGTTTGATTTGTATCAGCCATTTCTTCTTCTTCTTTAATAATCGGCTCTATGATTGGTTGAATTATTGGTTCAGAGTCGGATTCTAAGAAAAGTGACTCTAAATTTTTAGCAAGAGATTCTACTTCTTGAGTTCTTAAGCGTTCGTGGAATCTTCTTTCGGGTTCAGGATGTGAAGGTGTTAATTCAGCGTTGGATGAACGTAAGTTCATACATTAATTTCTTTTATGAAATCACAATACTGAAGGTTTATCTAGGGTTACCTATTTGTTTCTCTTTTTTTTTTTAGTGTTTTTCGGTGTTTTAAAATTACTAGTACTTCCTATTTCTTTTTGTTGTTTTTGTCCTTTATTAATTCTTTGAGGTTCCGGATTAAGTTTAATGATTTTAAGATTGAACGGATCATACAATTTGGGAAATTGTACAAAGAACTAAAGGATTTATTCAAAAACTTTGAACTTTCTTGGAAATAAATTTCCTCGAGAGGATCGAATAACATAAAAACAATGATAAAAACCTTTAAACAAACAGATTATCCTTCTGATTTTTGCCCACGTTTCGAATAGCCAAAAGATGCAGCAGAGGGGCAGGATCCTTCAAAGACCAATAAAATTGGTGATCCAACAACCCGGTCCACGTACAAATCCAACTACTACTACGAACCAGAAAAATTATCTATTTATTTACTGCCAACTCCCCGGCAGCGGCGCCAAAAAGTTGATGTGTGCGATCGAGACCTTTATTTATGAACGGATTTGAGTTGTTTTGTTACACGAATTGATTTATTGTATATGTGGTATTTTATTGATTTTAGGTTGATTTCACACATATATATAGGCAACTAGTCCTATCCGTGTAGTTTAGTTTGTTGGTAAATCCGATTCGTTCCACAGGGAGATGGAGTGTTTAATGGTTTTTAATAGTCTTTGATGTCAAACTTAATTAAAGGGGGTTTTGGATTAGGCAATTGTAAAATAACAGTAAAAGAAAATAACTAAAACTAATTTACTAAATAAAATTACAAGATTACAAAAATTAACTTAAAAAGGAACTAAATGAAGTATACTAATTATGATGCGACAATTATATTACTAGATGGTAATTAGTAAAATAGTAATTTTTAATAAAACTATATATTTAAAATTTTGTTTTAAGCAATTATTATATAAACTTAATTAAATTAACTAAAAGACATTTTTAATAAAACTAATACAAATTAAAAGGAAAATTAATTAATTAATTATAAACTAGTTACAATTTATGAACTTATAATAGTTAATGCTAATTTTAGGATTAAAACATGTATTTAAGTATTTTATATTAATTAAAACTAATTATATAATAAATAACCTAATTATAATAAATAAATAACTAATAACCTAATTTTATAATATTAAATAATTAAAACCCTAATTTTTGACCTACGGTGTACTGTAGCCGTATTCAAGCCTTACACGATTCGTGTGACCATACACGATTCGTGTATGTGTAAAAATGTGTGACACATAACTGTTACGAAAATTAAATGTTTTTATGTATTTTTATATATTTTAAACTTATAATTCGTGAATAAATACAACAATACTTTTTATAGGAAGTATAAATAAGATAAATGGGAGTGTTTACTTAATTGTGTCACCCCTAGGTCCATGGATTGTTTTAAGTTTTACGCCCTATTAAAATGTTCTAGTATCAAACTTTACATTTTTCTCTCGAATAAATATAAAGTTACAACTTAACTAAATAAAATCTAATTTTCATTGGATTCTTTTTAGAAAGCTACTATTCCCTAAGTATTTAAATTGAGACCTAGCTTAGTTTTGACCTTCGCCAATACCCAAATTATAACGGTCTCCCTTTTTATAATTTCACCTTCACATAATTTATTGATATCACCCAAACCACCGAAGTTTATTTCTAAATTGGTGTCAATAACTTATCCATAAATTCGTCTAGATCATTTTTAATGTTGAAGCTTAATTTGTGTAAATAAAAACAACTTTCGTTATTTAAATTTACTAAATTAAGTGGCAAGGGTTAAATACCTAATTACATAAAAATGGTTCTTTTAACTAGGCTCAATATTAAAAATACTAAAGTTACATTTTAACTTTTACTAATGGTAACAATCCATTTCACTAGGGGCTCTACATTTAAGCAAACACTAGGGAAATTTAGCTATCCATTACACTAAGGTAGACATAAAAATATAGATATGCAAACATAATAACAACGCTAATTTTAACAGAGTAAACTTACTAAAATATCTTCACTTGCATTAACTTCAAATGGTAGAAAAATTACAATAATAACACCCCTTTCACGCGTACAATAATACCCTTAATCACGAACAATACCCCTTTAATATTTGAAACTAATCCTAATATTTGAACCTTGAACTAATTGATACAAATAAAACTGATAAGAACTTGCGTATAGTAATTGTTATGTGAAAAATGTTGTAATATGTTCTCTGTCTCTCTCTGAACGTACTCCTTTTATAATTGAAGTTTGAAGTAGTATTTGAGTCAAAAACTCTGTTGAAATCCTGCTGTCACTCCATTTGAGAAAAGAAGTGTTTTAAAAATCATAAAGTCAGCCGACCTTCTGGATAACCGAACAGTGCTTTTGGCCTAACATTACACGAATCGTGTATGGTCACACGATTCGTGTATGACCAAATATGTCACACGATTCGTGTAACATTACACGATTCGTGTAAGAGTAAATATCAGATTTCTCATTTTTCTTCTTCAGTTGTTCTTTGTTGATCTCGTGTTAATGTATATCATTTTGGACGACGTGTGTAACCTTTTTCTTCAGACTTCTTCGTTCTTGAATTCGGATAAACGTTTTCTTGATATAAAATTTGGTAAAAACTATCGTTTTATCGTCGAATCTTCAAATAGCAACTCTTGTCCACTTTTGTCGTTTTTCTTGAATATTATACGTAGAATGTCTTCGCAATTGATAAAAGCCTATAAAATATGAGTGATATTGCGTCGAATAATATGTATATTTAGAGCAATATCAACAGATATCGATACAAATCATCGATAGAAGAACTACCGACATTAGAGTTAAAGCCACTTCCAAACCATTTGGAATATGCTTATTTACATGGTGAATCTGAATTACCTGTAATAATATCGTCTTCTCTTACGGAAAATGAAAAATCTCAACTCATTTCTGTGTTAAAAGCTCATAAACCAGCTATTGCATAGAAGATTCTTGACATTAAAGTCATAAGTCCTTCGTATTGCACACATAAAATCCTTATGGAAGAAGGTCATAAAACATATGTGCAACGCCAACGAAGACTAAATCCTAATATGCAAGATGTTGTTAAGAAAGAATTTTTAAACTACTAGATGCAGGTTTAATTTATCCAATCTCTAATAGTCCATGGGTAAGCCCAGTTCAATGTGTACCTAAGAAGGGTGGCATGACTGTCATCACAAATGAAAAAAATGAGCTTATTCTTACAAGGACTTTAACGGGATGGCGTATTTGTATTGATTATAGAACATTAAATGACGCCACCGGAAAAGATCACTTTCCCTTACCTTTCATTGATCAAATGTTGGAAAGGTTAGCCGGGAATAGTTACTATTGTTTTCTTGACGGTTTTTCCGGATACTTTCAAATTCCAATAGCACCCGAGGACCAAGAGAAAACCACATTCACGTACCCTTATGGTACTTTTGCTTACAAATGCATGCCATTTGGACTTTGCAATGCCCCTGCAACTTTTCAAAGGTGCATGATGGCGATTTTTCACGACATGATAGAAGAATGCATGAAAGTTTTCTTGGATGACTTTTCAGTCTTCGGTGATACTTTTGAAACATGTCTAGTTAATCTTGAACGAATGCTTATTAGATGCGAATAACCAACTCTAGTTCTTAATTGGGAGAAATGCCATTTCATGGTTACAGAAGGCATCGTTCTTGGTCATATAATTTCAAAGGAAGGAATAGAAGTGGATAGAGCTAAAGTAGATGTAATTGCTAAACTTCCACATCCCACCAATGTTAGAGGAGTTAGGAGTTTTCTAGGGCATGCCGGTTTTTACCGACGTTTCATAAAAGATTTTTCTAAAATTGCCACTCCTATGAATAAACTCCTAGAAAAGGATGCTCCATTCATCTTTTCGGATGAATGCATCAAATCTTTTAATATTCTTAAAGAAAAACTCACTAATGCACCGATCATGATAACTCCAAATTGGAATCTACCGTTTGAACTTATGTGCGATGCAAGTGATTTTGCAATGGGAGCCGTTTTAGGACAAAGGATTGAAAAATAATTTCAACCTATTTATTACGCTAGTAAGACGTTACAAGGAGCACAAACAAACTACATAACTACTGAAAAATAACTCCTTACTATTGTCTTTGCTTTTGACAAATTTCGTTCATATCTTGTTCTAGCTAAAATGGTGGTCTATACCGACCATTCTGCTCTTAGATACTTATTTTTAAAACAAGATGCCAAACCACAATTAATCCGTTGGATCTTACTCTTATAAGAATTCGATATTGAAATCCGAGACAAAAAGGGAGCAGAAAATCTCGCAGCTGATCATCTTTCTCGTCTTGAAAATCCTGAATTAGAAGTTCTAAATGAATCGGCTATACAAGATAACTTTCCTGATGAATATCTTTTGAAGATCGATTATAATGAAATTCCATGGTTTGCAGACTATGCAAACTACTTAGTATGTGGATTCCTTGAGAAAGGGTTGTCGTACCAAAAACGAAAGAAATTCTTTAGTGATATAAAACACTATTTCTGGGAAGATCCACATTTGTTTAAAAGTTGTCCCGATGGAATAATACGCCGATGCGTATTCGGAGATGAAGCTAGTCAAATCTTAAACCACTGTCACACAGGACCAACAGGAGGGCATTATGGGCCTCAACTCACAGCAAGAAAAGTTTACGATGCTGGATTCTATTGGCCTACAATTTTCAAAGACGCACACCTTCTTTGTAAATCCTGTGATGCATGTCAAAGGGCCGGAAAAATAAGTTAACATGATGAAATGCCATAAAATGTCATTCAAGTATGTGAAGTATTTGACATTTGGGGTATTGACTTTATGGGTCCATTTCCAAAATCTCATAATAATCTCTACATTCTCGTTGCCATTGATTATGTATCTTAATGTGCGGAAGCACAAGCTCTCCCAACTAACGATGCACGAGTTGTAGTCAACTTCTAAAACATCTTTTTGCAAGGTTTGGAACACCGAAAGCTTTAATAAGTGATCGGGTACTCATTTTTGTAATAATCAACTTGAGAAAGTTCTTAAAAGATATGGAGTAACTCATAAAATCACAACCACTTATCATCCACAAATAAGTGGACAAGTTGAAAATATCAACCGAGCATTAAAACGTATTCTAGAGAAAACCGTGGGGTCAAATCCGAAGGAATGGTCCATGAAATTGGAGGATGCACTCTGGGCTTTTAGAACAGCCTACAAAACTCCAATTGGAACCACACCTTTTAAACTTGTTTATAGAAAAGAATGTCACCTTCCAGTAGAAATTGAGCACAAAGCATTTTGGGCTTTGAAGACATGTAATCTTGATTTGCATGAAGCCGGACGTCTACTGTTAAGTCAACTAAACGAATTAGAAGAATTAAGACATGAATCATATGAAAATTCGTTAATCTATAAGGAAATAATGAAGAAATGGCATGATAAAAGAATCAGAAGTTCAAAAGAATTTAAGGAAGGAGACATAGTCCTTCTTTTCAATTCACGATTCAAGCTATTTCCTGAAAAATTAAAATCTAGATGGTCTGGACCATTCATAGTTAAAAGAGTTTTTCCATATGGAACAATAGAGTTGATAAATTCAAATGGGATTGAATTTAAAGTTAATGGTCACAGAGTTAAACATTACATACATGGTCCAATGGAAGTTGACAATGAAGTTAATCACAATTTCAACACCACAGCTAACTAAGTGTGGGGAGAATCAAGTCTTTTTAAGGATAATATATATTTCTGTTAGAGTTAGATATTCTATTTTCGTGTAGTTCTCGAGAATGGAATTCAAATGGTCTTTCCCTAGCAGACCCTAAAGAACTAGTCTTCTCCCCCATTCCGAATTTTTATTTTTTTAGGTTTTACGAGATGAAGAATTCCTGTGATCTGAACCATGGTCTACTACTACACGCTATGATTACTAAACGTAATAATAACATCTTTTCGAGTGAACTGTTATCATTCATAAGAGGAAAACGGACGAAGTGAGGAAAGAACTCAGGAAAGATCATCATAAGACACATTTTGGTAAAGGAAAATCAAAATCCGCAACAAAAAGAAGAGCACGACACCTTGAAAGATGTCATAAATGCGGAAAATGGTCACACGAAGGTAAATGTTCGAACAATCAAACATATTCAAATACCGAATTTGTTACTCTATGCAGAGAATGACCGTTCATATGTTTAGAAGAAAAGTTATTGAAGAATCGAGGTTACGCTTATGTAGCTATGGAAAACCAAATCACACGACTCTCCTATGAGTCAGCTAAAGCAGGTCTCTAAGAATTCTATCTCATAGGTAAGTATGTACAGTTTTTATTTATTTTTATTTATTGCTTTTAACCTTTTGATAATAAACGCTGAATCGTTTGCTATAAAATATTAAATTGATATTCAATAAAATTAGGTATGCGAAACCGAAATTATTGATATCATACAAAAATTTATTACATCACTGCGAAGTTTACCGTTTATTCTTAAGGTATAAATATCTTTAATCAATCAATCCAAAATATTTCAAAAATTCGTCAGGAGTAAAACTAGGTAATATAGCCGAAATTACGTTACTCAAAAGAGGGGCGTATATTTTTGATAATATTTGATTGATTAAAGTGGGATAAAAGACCAAAAAGATTTTTAATTTTATTTTTACCTTGTTTTTAAAAATTAATATATAAATATTAAATTAATATTGTAAATCTTTTTAAATCAATATATTTAAGTTTTTAAATATTTTAAAAATTAATATTTTTAATATAAAGTTTGTAAAATTAATGTACAAAAACATTAATAATATTAATATGAATTTTTAATTTTATGCATTTTAAATTTAAGTTTGGTGTGAATTTAAAAACAAATATTTACTTTATTTCATTAAGTTAAAAATTTGATATTTAAAATTCGTCGTGCGTTGAAGACTAGGTCGTTGAACCGAAATTGCTTTATCCGAGGGCGGGACGAGAAATTTTGTTATCATTATTTTTAATCTTATTGATTTAAAGTATGCAAAAAACATTGAAAAAACCCAAAAAATTTTGCTTTTAAAACAAACGCTTTAAAATGACAAATTTTAAAATTTTGTCGAGGGACGGACTAGGTAAACGTACCGAAACAACCTCGTCCAAAATAAAAAGGAAAACAAAAATTTTAAATTTAATTAATTGTTTTATTATTAAAGATTAAAAAAAAAGAAATCCACACTCGCGGAACTTGAAAGGGACCCACATCTGCACTCGCGGAGTTTGAAAAACCCAGAAAGGGTTAACTGGTCAAACAGACCAGTCCCCAACACACCACACCCAATTTTTTGTGAAAAACACACACAAAACGCTCTCAAATTTGAAATTTTTCACCGTTAAACATCAAATTTTTTGCTAAAATCATGTTGAGAAGGATCCTACTAAGAAGTTACTCAAGGAGATCGGTAATTTCTACATCTAAATACTCTTTAATTCAGATTTTTAGTGTTCTTGAATAAATTTATACCTAATTTGATTTTGATGATTTCTAGTTTAATTATGCTTAAATTTTTTGTGTATTATGCTTGTATAACCTAGATTGATGCTATTAAACATGATTAAAAGCCTTAAACTTCAAATTTTGAGTAATCTAGGGTTCGTGTTCTTGATCAAAATTGGAGCTTTTTGACATAAACGGGTTATGGCCGAATTTTGTTGTTAGTTTATACTAAATTGAGTAGTGTAACTTGTTTAGGTTGCTAAATGATCAAAACTTTGATCCTAAACATGATTTTTGAATATTAAAGTGGACTTTTTGAGTCAAAAATGCATGAACTCGATTTAATTAATATGAATGCCATTTGGAACTCGCTTAATTGCTATAATGATTATTTTTGACATGATTTAAAAGATGAATGCTAAGGAAGATTGTATACATTTTCATATATGTTTATTTGTAAAAGTGTAGAATTGTTAATATTATGAAAATGCGTATAAAGTTTAATATGGATTAAACATGTCATTATGATTGTTTTGATTTATGATTTTGCTAACACTAATGCATATTTGGATGCACAAAAATTGTGTTTAATGTGTTTTGCAGACTGAAAGGGGTGAATCATCATCCGCATCCCAGGCTCACAATGCTCCTCCTGAGAATGCAGAAGAACAGGAGATTAAAGACCAATATAGACAAAATCTACCGCATCAATTCATTTCATATTCAAATATAGAATTGGCAGATTTACACCCTAATTTAAGGTTTGACCGACATTGGATAGATTATCCAAAATATCAGAGGAACATTGAAGCGTCCCGTTCATATCGAATATAAACATCACGTACTCATTGGTGTCATTGCGAGGTATTGACCTCTATATGTGACATTTTTCAAAATCTGCATACGTTTTTATAATACAAACCATAACCTTTATTATAATCGAAGGTTCAAACAGCATAATAATGATTATCATTTAGTGATAATCTTAGTTTTACAAACTTTACATTTGATAATAACAATACGATTTCCAACATATTTCACATTAAAAATCTTCCGATATGCAGTTTTATTTTTGACACAAATATGCATACTCCAAATCTTGCTTAAATTCGGCATAATGCAGCGGAAGCTTTTAATTATCACCTGAGAATAAACATGCTTAAAACTTCAACATAAAGTTGGTGAGATATAGGTTTAATGCTAGCAGCGTTATAAATATAGACCACAAGATTTCATATACATAAACATTTTAATAAAAATATTATAAGTGGTTGAACACTTGATAACCATACTTAACATTTAACCAACGTTGCATATTCCCTTTATTATGAAATCTCACTACACCGTACCAAGTGTAGTCACCGAAATGAAGTACTGTGCAACCGTTGAATACTGGTCGTCCAGTCCGGTTGGGGTTGTCAGGCCCGATAGATCTATCAACAGGATTCGCGTTTACAATACCTCATGTAAATAGTAGTTACCAAGTTACAGGGAAGTATGCCAGTGGTACAACTCAATGTAGAATATATATATTTTTTATCACTTGTGTCCATAACGTAAATCATAAAATGCATGTATTCTCATCCCGAAATATTTAGAGTTTAAAAGTGGGACTATATACTCACTTTTGTCTTGAAGATATACGACTTGGTCTCCGATAGATATCACGAACCTAACCATATATAATATATCAACATATTTTCTTTTCAAATAATCGTTACATGTATACTTGTAATACTTTTAATATCTAATAGTCCGTAGTTAGCAGTCCGATGTTAGTGGTCCACAATTAGTTGTTCAATAAAATAAATAAAGACCCCATCGTATTCGTATTGATCAGAATTAATCTCGACCCATGGTACCGTGTTGTCAAATGATGTGTTGCGTACGTAAAGTACCATGTTGTCAAATGACGTGTTGCGTACAATCATGAGGTCTTATAATTAATCTTCTCGTGTTGTTTACGGGTGGTCCTAAAATATGTAGAATTAAATCATGAGTAAATATATATGAAATATCATATTAATTAGCAAAGATATGATTAGTTTAGTTTTACTCCAATTAATTTCGTAGCTAAACTAGCTTCGGATACCCAATTTTGTTTTAGCCGTAGTTTCTTCAATATAACTCCGTTTTTGTTGGTTCAACTAGCCACTTCCTTGGATCAAGTCATTATTTATGAATATGAACTGTAAATACCTTAGTTTGCATTTGAAATCACAGGTTATAGGTCAAACTTTGGTGAATCTTATGAAAGTGATCATTCCCGTTGTAAAAACAACATCTAGATGATCATTTTTACAAAAATACTTACACTTTGAGTTACACCATGAGATTTTTATATATTAACATATTCATAAGAAATATCATTTTTCCAGAATATAAACTTCCAATTCAAAGTTTAAGATGGTTTTTAATTATCCAACCCAAAACAGCCCCCGGTTGCACTCCGACGACGTAGATTCAGTTTTAAGGTGTTCTTTGTAAAATCAAGTTGTATCTTGTTAAGTTAGCATATCATTATGATATATTACAGGTCTTGAAGTGTTTTAAAAGTCAAGTTAGAAGGATCTATTTAGTTTGCAAATAAGTTTGAAATCATTCAAACTATGTTCTTGTTGTTATATATATTCGTAGTAAGATAGTCATATATGAATTGAACACGATGATGAACCAAGGTTATACCTCAAGTATGATGAAGAAAGTTACTGAATAAACAAGATATGAACTTGTTCTTGATGACTTGGAAGATTAAGAAGTGAAATCATTAAAAGAAACAAAGGTTGTAAGTAAGTTTATATCTTGATTTAAGATAAATAACTTACATGAATTGAATAAAAGTTTAAACATAGTTTTACCTTGATTATGAAGCTAAAAGATGGTGAAAATGTTTGGAGATGATCAAGTATGATGTTAGGAGTATTTTGAGAGAGAATTTGGAGCGTAAGTATGAGAAAATAGAATGGAAAAATGGGGTGAAATCATAAAAACGAATTTACTTGTTATATAGAAAAAAATATCCTTAAGTTTGTTTTTTAGCTCATTAGGCATACTAGTTGATAAATAATGGTTCCACATGTTTTTGACTCTAAGATGGCTGCTAAGAAAGAATGATTAAAGGTGTATATACCAATAGTAAATACATCTAGAAGCTGCATACAATACGGTTACATATACACTAGGTATACGTGTAAAAATCTTGAGGAAACGGAACGAGAATTCAAATATAACTATCTTTTGTGAATATACTTATATTGTTTTATGTATTTAAGCCCTTTAAAAGTAATTAAATATGTATTTATACGATACTTGTATAAGCATTATAGGTTATAGGTATATATATCAAAGAACATTACGTATAGTTACCGTTTTGAAAACTTTAGTTAGTAGTCTCAAAGTATACTTATAACTCATTGTTATTAGTACACAATGATATGTTAAACCATCCTTAGGTCATGTTAAATATGTATAAATACGTATATGTACACAATCGTATAATTATTGTATGTTATATAGTTCCTGATATCATCGGTCAAATTGGACGGTCAAACGTTGTGTAAAACTCTTTTCAAAAACACAAGACTCAACAATTTGGATTGCTTATCATGTTGGTAATGTTTAATTTATGTAAATATTAATCTCATATGTATAAAACGATCGGAAAAATCCGGGTCGTTACAGTACCTACCCGTTAAATAAATTTCGTCCCGAAATTTTAAAGTTGTACCTATTTTGCGTTCTCGGAAAAAAAATGTTGGTACTTTTGTTTCATCTGATCCTCTCATTCCCAAGTAAACTCGGGACCCCTTCGTGCATTCCAACGAACCTTAACGATTGGTATGTTGCTCTGCTTGAGTTGTTTAACTTCACGGTCCATGATTTCGACTGGTTCTTCTATGAATTGTAGTTTCTCGTCGACTTGGATTTCTTCAAGAGGAATGGTGAGGTCTTCCTTTGCAAGACACTTCTTAAGGTTTGAAACGTCAAACGTATTATGTACTCCGGCGAGTTGTTGTGGTAACTCGAGTCGATAAGCTACCGGTCCAATGCGTTCGATGATCTTGAACGGGCCTACATACCTTGGGTTCAGTTTACCCCTTTTGCCGAAACGTATTACACCTTTCCAAGGTGACACCTTTAGCATAACCATGTCACCGATCTGAAAGTCTAATGGTTTCCTTCGAACATCGGCGTAGCTCTTTTGGCGGCTACGGGCTGTTTTCAATCTCTCCTTGATTTGTACTATCTTCTCAGTAGTTTCGTGTATGATCTCGGGACCAGTTAATCGTCGATCTCCTACTTCATTCCAACAGATAGGGGATCTACACTTCCTTCCATACAGTGCTTCAAATGGTGCAGCTTTAATGCTCGCATGATAACTATTATTATACGAGAATTCTGCTAATGGTAGATATTTATCCCATCCGTTTCCAAAATCGACCACATGCCCTGAGCATGTCTTCAAGAGTCTGAGTTGTTCTTTCACTCTGCCCGTTAGTTTGCAGATGATATGCGGTGCTCATATCCAAACGAGTTCCTAGGGCCTCCTGTAGTGATTGCCAGAACTTTGATGTAAATCTACTATCACGATCGGATATAATGGAAATAGGTATTCCATGCCTTGAAACAATTTCCTTTATGTATAATTGTAATATTTTCTCCATTTTATCCGTTTCTTTTATAGGCAAGAAATGTGCAGATTTGGTGAGACGATCAACTATTACCCAAATGGTGTCATAACCCCATGCAGTCTTGGGTAACTTCGTGATAAAATCCATGGTAATACCATCCCACTTCCATTCTGGGATTTCTGGTTGTTGAAGTAACCCTGATGGCTTCTGGTGTTTTGCTTTGACTTTAGAACAAGTTAAACATTCCCCGACATATGTTGCAACGTCTGTCTTTAAATTAGGCCACCAATAATGCGTCTTAAGATCTTGATACATTTTTCCAACTCCAGGATGTATCGAGTATCTTGTCTTATGTACCTCGTTCAATATCAACTTCCTTAATCCACCCAACTTTGGTACCCAAATACGTTTTGCAAAATATCGAATTCCATCTTCCCGTATAACGAGTTGCTTCTCATACTTCTTCATTATTTCATTTCCTATGTTTTCTTTAGTAAGAGCTTCTCGTTGAGCCTCTTTGATTTGTGAGTTGAGATTCATGCGAATTTTTATGTTCATTGCTCGTACTCGAATTGGCTCTCGTTCCTTTATGCTTAGAGTGTCTGCCACTACATTCGCTTTCCCGGGATGATAGCGAATCTCACAATCATAGTCGTTTATCAGCTCGACCCACCTACGTTGCCTCATGTTCAGCTGTTTCTGATCAAAAATATGTTGAAGGCTTTTATGATCGGTAAACACAGTGCATTTAACCCCATATAAGTAGTGTCTCCATATCTTCAATGCAAACACGACTGCTCCCAGTTCTAGATCATGCGTCGTATAATTTCGCTCGTGAATCTTCAATTGTCGGGATGCGTACGCAATAACTTTCTTTCGTTGCATAAGGACGCAACCAAAACCTTGTCGCGAAGCGTCACAATATATCTCAAAATTATCGTTCCCTTCAAGTAACGATAAAATAGGCACCGTAGTCAACTTCTTCTTCAGTAATTGATATGCACTCTCCTACTCAGAGGTCCATTCGTACTTCTTCCCTTTTTATGTTAACGCTGTCAATGGCTTAGCTATTCGGGAAAAATCTTGAATAAACCTTCTATAATAACCGGCTAAGCCCAAAAATTGACGTATTTGTATTGGTGTCTTAGGAGTCTTCCATTTTTCAATGGCCTCAATTTTAGCTGGATCAACCTGAATTCCTTTGCTACTAACAACGTGACCAAGAAATTGCACTTCTTTCAACCAAAAAGCACATTTAGAAAATTTGGCGTATAACTGTTCTTTTCTTAACAATTCTAATACCAACCTTAAAATGCTGCTCATGCTCTTGCTCATTTTTGGAATAGATGAGAATATCGTCAATGAAAACGATAACAAACTTATCTAAATACAGACTACAAACTCGATTCATGAGGTCCATGAATACAGCTGGCGCATTCGTCAATCCAAACGGCATGACCAAAAATTCGTAATGACCGTAGCATGTCCGAAAAGCAGTTTTCGGAATATCTTCTTCTTTGACGCGTAGTTGATGATAGCCCGATCTTAGGTCGATTTTCGAATAAACACATGATCCTTGCAGTTGATCAAATAAGTCGTCAATTCTCGGTAGTGGATACCGATTGTTGATAGTTAACTTATTTAATTCACTGTAATCTATACACATTCGGAAGGATCCATCTTTCTTCTTGACGAATAAAATCAGAGCTCCCCACGGTGAAGTGCTTGGTCAAATGAAACCACGGTCCAGTAATTCTTGTAGCTGGCTTTGTAACTCTTTCATTTCAGACGGTGCAAGTTTGTATGGAGCACGAGCCACTGGTGCAGCTCCTGGTACTAGATCTATTTGAAATTCTACAGATCTAAATGGAGGTAATCCCGGCAACTCTTCCGAAAAGGCTTCAGGAAAATCTCTTGCCACAGGCACGTCGTTGATGCTCTTCTCTTTTTCCTTCGTTTCGACTTTATTAACATGTGCTAAGATTGCATAGCACCCTTTCTTCAAGCACTTTTGGGCTTTCAAACAGCTAATGAGTTTTAGCTTTGAGTTACCCTTTTCTCCATAAATCATTACCGGCATTTTATCCTTACGAGGAATGCGAATTGCCTTCTTGGCACACACAACTTCATCTCCTATTTTGGACATCCAGTCCATGCCGACTATTACATCAAAACTTCCTAATTCTACGGGTATCAAATCAATTTTAAACGTTTCTCCGGCTAAATTTATTTTACAATCAAAGCAAATTTTATCGGCTTTAATTAGTTTACCATTAGCTAACTCAATCATATACTTAGCATCTAGAGGTAATGATGAACAATTCAATTTAGCGTAAAAGTCTCTACACGTATAACTTCTATCGGCACCAGTATCAAATATAATAGATGCTGATAAGTTATTAATGGTAAACGTACCCGTAACAAGCTCCGGGTCTTCACACGCCTCTTTAGCATTAATAATAAATGCTCTTCCACGTGCAGGTCCGTTATTCTTCTCTGGATTCAGGCACTGGCTCTTATAATGACCCTGTTTGCCACACCCATAACGAGTAACAGTGGCCAAGGCAGTTCTATTTGCGTTGGTGGCAGGAGTCTTGGTGTCATTTGTAATTGTAACGGGAACCCTACAATCTTCAGTAAGATGACCCCTTCGATTACAATTGTTGCACACCACATTACAATAACCAGAGTGATGTTTGTGGCATCTGTTACATAAAGGATTTCGTCCCTTGTAACCTGAGCTCGAACCGCTACCCGCACCTTGCGTGGTTTCTTGTTTCTTGTTGGATTGTTGATGATTACCTTCCCACTTTCTTTTGTTTCCCGATGTCTTGACATCAGTGTTCTTATCCAGAATAATCTGGTCCATCAACTCGTTTGCCATAGTGATGGCTTCATGAATAGTCTTGGGTTTCGATGCTGTAACATTTGCCTTGACATTTTTAGGCAAACCATCTTTGTACAGTTCTATCTTCCGTTCTTCGGTTGGTATCAATTCGGGACATAGCAAAGCTAATTCCATGAATCGCTGATTGTAGTTGGTGAGTTCAGTACTAACAACTTTTAGGTTTCGTAGTTCAGCTTCCAACTTCTTAACCTCGTTCCTTGGACAATACTTGTTGATTAGCATTGTTTTGAATTCTTCCCATGGAGTATCATAAGCTACATCTCCTCCTACGGTCTTCACATAGTTTTTCCACCACATGAGTGCACTATCTTGTAGGGTGCACGATGCATACTTGGTCATG
Source organism: Rutidosis leptorrhynchoides (assembly GCF_046630445.1). Classification (NCBI taxonomy): domain Eukaryota; kingdom Viridiplantae; phylum Streptophyta; class Magnoliopsida; order Asterales; family Asteraceae; genus Rutidosis; species Rutidosis leptorrhynchoides. Next base: position 9,869,050 of record NC_092341.1, read on the forward strand.
TCCTTCTCAATACAACCACTGATTTTAAACACAGACTCAATCTTTTCGATCCACCGGGTTAAACCGAACCATCCTTCTGTTCCACTGAATGATGAGGGCTTGCAACCTTGAAAAGTTTTGTAGGTGCATCCCACACGAGGATTTGGGTTAACTGCAGCACCTCTTGCAGCCTCGACCTATAACATTCTGTAGTTCACTCGCTGATTGATGAGTTCCTCGATTTCTTGTTCCGTCATTCGGTTCAATCGCGCCATAATCTTCAATAAGAATGAAAAAAATAATTATTCACATGGAATATTATAGATGTAGTGTGTATTTACAGTACATCGTAGCTTATTAATAATATGAACCAGTTATTATTATAAAAGTATTTTCTTCTTATTAGCGTTTTATAATTATATCTAGGGTAGTACCTACCCGTTAAAGTTCATACTTAATAGCTTAGTACGAAAATCAATTACTACCACCCAAATAATACTCAACCATGGAAAATTATTGCATTTCACACTTCACTATTTTAAATATGCTTATCTTACTTCAAACATTAAGCAAACCACACTAGTAATATTATACAAAACGTTATATGATCCCATGGTTTAAAACAACAGAGCATCATTTAACCCAAAACGTTTGTGTTCAAAGAAATCGCTTAAAGCTTATCCTAGCTGTCTCCCTGCGTTTTGGCTGAGGGACCGAAGAACTGGATGTTGGGATAGAAATAATAGGAATAGCGGGAATAGGGGTGGAAGTGTCTGGTGGAGTTGGTGCCACAACATCCTCACTAAACTCGGGATTTGGATTTTCCAATTCAGTAGCCTTTCATTTCTTTCCTCGTTCGAACTTGTCTTTCGTAATTTCCTGTATTTCTTCCTCCTCAGGATCACTTTCCGGTTCCTGTTCAATTGATTCATCCGGAAATTGTGAGTCTTCCCAGAGGTGTCGTTTTCATCATCAGATAGGTTAATGACTGGAACACTATATGAGGATTCTGGTTCGGAGTCGCTGAATGTGATAACAAGTTCTAAGCCAGACATCTATCACATAACAACTGGCACGTTAGTACCACATAATATTTACATATTAATTTTTAACCAACAAGGATAAGCAATAGTTTTCGAAATCAAACACGGTCAAAGTCCAGACTCACTAATGCATCCTAACAAACTCGATAAGACACACTAATGCAAATTTTCTGGTTCTCTAAGACCAATGCTCTGATACCACCTGAAGCGTCCCGTTCATATCGAATATAAACGTCACGTACTCATTGGTGTCATTGCGAGGTATTGACTTCTATATGTGACATTTTTCAAAATCTGCATACGTTTTTATAATACAAACCATAACCTTTATTATAATCGAAGGTTCAAACAGCATAATAATGATTATCATTTAGTGATAATCTTAGTTTTACAAACTTTACATTGGATAATAACAATACGATTTCCAACATATTTCACATTACAAATCTTCCGATATGCAGTTTTATTTTTGACACAAATATGCATACTCCAAATCTTGCTTAAATTCGGCATAATGCAGCGGAAGCTTTTAATTATCACCTGAGAATAAACATGCTTAAAATGTCAACATAAAGTTGGTGAGATATAGGTTTAATGCTAGCAGCGTTATAAATATAGACCACAAGATTTCATATACATAAACGTTTTAATAAAAATATTATAAGTGGTTGAGCACTTGATAACCATACTTAACATTTAACCAACGTCGCATATTCCCTTTATTATGAAATCTCACTACACCGTACCAAGTGTAGTCACCGAAACGAAGTACTGTGCAACCGTTGAATACTGGTCGTCCAGTCCGGTTGGGGTTGTCAGGCCCGATAGATCTATCAACAGGATTCGTGTTTACAATACCTCTTGTAAATAGTAGTTACCAAGTTACAGGGAAGTATGTCAGTGGTACAACTCAACGTAGAATATATATATTTTTTATCACTTGTGTCCATAACGTAAATCATAAAATGCATGTATTCTCATCCCGAAATATTTAGAGTTTAAAAGTGGGACTATATACTCACTTTTGTCTTGAAGATATACGACTTGGTCTCCGATAGATATCACGAACCTAACCATATATAATATATCAACATATTTTCTTTTCAAATAATCGTTACATGTATACTTGTAATACTTTTAATATCTAATAGTCCGTAGTTAGCAGTCCGATGTTAGTGGTCCACAATTAGTTGTTCAATAAAATAAATAAAGACCCCATCGTATTCGTATTGATCAGAATTAATCTTGACCCATGGTACCATGTTGTCAAATGACGTGTTGCGTACATAAAGTACCGTGTTGTCAAATGACGTGTTGCGTACAATCATGAGGTCTTATAATTAATCTTCTCGTGTTGTTTACGGGTGGTCCTGAAATATGTAGAATTAAATCATGAGTAAATATAAATGAAATATCATATTAATTAGCAAAGATATGATTAGTTTAGTTTTACTCCAATTAATTTCGTAGCTAAACTAGCTTCGGATACCCAATTTTGTTTTAGCCGTAGTTTCTTCAATATAACTCCGTTTTTGTTGGTTCAACTAGCCACTTCCTTGGATCGAGTCATTATTTATGAATATGAACTGTAAATACCTTAGTTTGCATTCGAAATCACAGGTTATAGGTCAAACTTTGGTGAATCTTATGAAAGTGATCATTCCCGTTGTAAAAACAACATCTAGATGATCATTTTTACAAAAATACTTACACTTTGAGTTACACCATGAGATTTTTATATATTAACATATTCATAAGAAATATCATTTTTCTAGAATATAAACTTCCAATTCAAAGTTTAAGATGGTTTTTAATTATCCAACCCAAAACAGCCCCCGGTTGCACTCCGGCGACGTAGATTCAGTTTTAAGGTGTTCTTTGTAAAATCAAGTTGTATCTTGTTAAGTTAGCATATCATTATGATATATTACAGGTCTTGAAGTGTTTTAAAAGTCAAGTTAGAAGGATCTATTTAGTTTGCAAACAAGTTTGAAATCAATCAAACTATGTTCTTGTTGTTATATATATTCGTAGTAAGATAGTCATATATGAATTGAACACGATGATGAACCAAGGTTGTACCTCAAGTATGATGAAGAAAGTTACTGAATAAACAAGATATGAACTTGTTCTTGATGACTTGGAAGATTAAGAAGTGAAATCATTAAAAGAAACAAAGGTTGTAAGTAAGTTTATATCTTGATTTAAGATAAATAACTTACATGAATTGAATAAAAGTTTAAACATAGTTTTACCTTGATTATGAAGCTAAAAGATGTTGAAAATGCTTGGAGATGATCAAGTATGATGTTAGGAGTATTTTGAGAGAGAATTTGGAGTGTAAGTATGAGAAAATGGAATGGAAAAATGGGGTGAAATCATAAAAAAAATTTTTACTTGTTATATAGAAAAAAATATCCTTATGTTTGTTTTTTAGCTCATTAGTCATACAAGTTGATAAATAATGGTTTCACATATTTTTGACTCTAAGATGGCTGCTAAGAATGAATGATTAAAGGTGTATATACTAATAGTAAATACATCTAGAAGCTGCGTACAATACGGTTACATATACACTAGGTATACGTGTAAAAATCTTGAGGAAACGGAACGAGAATTCAAATATAACTATCTTTTGTGAATATACTTATATTTTTTTATGTATTTAAGCCCTTTAAAAGTAATTAAATATGTATTTATACGATACTTGTATAAGCATTATAGGTTATAGGTATATATATCAAAGAACGTTACGTATAGTTACCGTTTTGAAAACTTTAGTTAGTAGTCTCAAAGTATACTTAAAACTCATTGTTATTAGTACACAATGATATGTTAAACCATCCTTAGGTCATGTTAAATATGTATAAATATGTATATGTACACAATCGTATAATTATCGTATGTTATATAGTTCCTGATATCATCGGTCAAATTGGACGGTCAAACGTTGTGTAAAACTCTTTTCAAAAACACAAGACTCAACAATTTGGATTGCTTATCATGTTGGTAATGTTTAATTTATGTAAATATTAATCTCATATGTATAAAACGATCGGAAAAATCCGGGTCGTTACAAACTTGCACACCCTTCAGTCTAATGTTGTTGAAGTACCGAGGGTAATAGATTGAGAACCGTTAGAAACAGTGGGATTGGCCGATCCAATCAGAGAATTACTTACACAAAGGTATGGTAATTATACTTTTAATGATTGAGAACGTTTGTTCAATATACGTAGGCGTGTATATAGAGAATGGTGTGTGAAATTATTATGTAGTGTTGAAATAAATGATCGGGTAGCGACCTTAACCGATCGGAGTTTTATTAGATTTTTATTAGGAGGTGTGATGCGCCATATGTCTCTACTTGACATGGCTCAGGCTTTATGTATGTATACGCCTTAGGAACTAGCATCTACTGATTGTCAAAGGTTGATAGTTAATGGTAGGAGGGTTGATGAAAATTTTGATATGAATGGAATATAGAGTAGAATGACTAGGCGTAACCGATTTCGTGGGGGGAATAACTCTTATACTGATATTGATAGAGCTGAGCTAAGAGTCATCCATAGGTTCTTAGCAAACTCGATTACACAGCGAGGTAGGAACAAAGAGAAAGTAAATGAGAATGATTTATTTTATCTCATGTGTATTCGAGACCCACAGAGCGCTGTGAGTATACCTTATTGTGTGGGTTATTATTTATCGGCTATGGTTAGGAGTATATGGACTAATAGTATAATAGGAGGTGGTATCTTTGTTACTTTAATTGCTGAGTATCTCGGTGTCGATAGAAGTCAGGGGGGATTAATAATTGCAGCACCAGAACTGTAACGACCCTGGTTTTTCCATCTTTAATTAATAATATTTATTATTAATACTTGTGATTTAATGAATGTATGTTATTACATTTACTTGTTACCATGATTAACTTTAAATGCCCGATTCGTCTTTGTGACACACGAACTTTTCACGAATAATATTTTTGAATATTATTTACATTCATGATTAATTTTTATTAATCATTTTAATTAACTAAGGTTACTAGTTAATTACTTGGGCTTTATTGGATTAATTTGTTAATTACTTGAACTTGGGCTTTTGTTAATGTTAATGGACTTCGAAGCCCACCCTACTTATCTTAATGGACTAATTAGCCCAACAATATGTTAATGATGCTTTAAGGCTTAATCAAGATTAATTAAGTGTAAGGAATCTAGTTACTAGTATAGTTACACCATGTTCCAACACCAACTTGCTTTATTACCATTTTTGGAGAGCATCTTTACCTTTACATGCAAGTAACTAGTAGGTTTTTCCCTTCCCCTTCTCCTTGTGCAAACCGTCGGCCAAGGGGGCTTTTAGGGAGAGTTCAAAATTTATTTTTGGTTACTTATTCATTTGTTCTCATTCACTTTTCACACACACAAACATACTTCTCTTTTTATTTTCTCTCATTTGCTCTCAAATATTGTAAGTAACATGAGTCTTTCTTCTTCCTTTTTCTTGTCCAAAAATCGAATCATAAATCATCATCATTACTTGTCTTTGTTTGTTGATTTGTTACTTGTTCTTAGTTGTTGTTACTTACTAGTTATTAAGAATCAAACTCTTTAGTTTGTTCTTCATTTTATCTTGTACATGCAAGAATATACAAGGACCAAAACTTTCTAGTTTATGTTCTACACTTAATGTTTTAAAATATTGTAAGTTCATGAGTTAAAATTATACTTGAGTTCTTGTTGTAAACTTAAAGTTTACTTTCTTAAAGATCAAAGTCTTGGCTTGAATCTTTAAAGTATGAACAACCAATAACTTGTCACTTGTAAACTTAGTTTATTACTTCATTTCCTTGCATTTTCAATTCATGAATTGTGGTTAATGGTCAAGTATTACAAGTTGATCTTGATCTCATCTTTTCTTGAACTAAAGTTAACTTTATAAGTTCAAGAACATGGAAGTATAACTTTCTAGTTATAACTTCAAATACTTATGAAAGATCTAAGTTTCTATAGCTTATGGTCTTCTAATTTTGTTATAAACAAGAGCTTGTAAGCTTACATACACTTTACTAGATGAAAATCTAAGTTTTATAACTTATGGTTTCATTAAAGTAAAGATTCAAGTGTTATTACTTAGGATCTAATTTAAGAACTTTAGATCTAGACTTTTGGGTCTAGGATCTTCAAGATCAAACTAAGAACTATGTTCTACAACTTAAAATCTTGATTATTTAGTTTACTTTCAAGTTTGTAGCTTAATATTACTTTTAGAGTTCATGTATGTGTCGGATCTAAGATCTTGATGTAACTTTGGTTCATCAAACTACTTGCAACACTTAATTGAGTTGTGCTACTTATCTTAGACTTACACTTGTGTTATGATGGTCAAAACTTGTTAAATATGATGTAAACACATCAACGGGTTGTACACTTGAAGCTATATGCATCAAGGATGAGAACCGTGATGAACATCAAGCACCAAGAATCCACCAGAACACACTGTTTACTGTTTTCTGGAACTTATCAGAATACCTGGACTACTGTAAAGTTGATTTTCAGTTAGCTCTGTTCGAGTAGATAATTTTTCGTTTTAGACTCATCTTAATCCGAGTTACGGTTTAGGATCTATGGCCCTCCGAACGTCACTATGTCCTTTTAACGTTGTGCTGAAAATTCTGACCTACTCGCACTTAAACCATCGCCACGGTCAAACGAAGATGAGTTTGGTTCTGGAATTTTTACAGCAATTGAAGGACTCATATACGGAGCCATGGCCACTGGTCCCACCTCAATTCAGTTTGTATAGAGGCCGTGATGACTGATCGAAGTCAGCCTTTGTTTTAAACTCTTTTCTAGAATGAAATTTACTTTATACTTTTTGTGTGATGATGAATGATGATGATACTTAAAACCTAATTTACATACATTTAAACCTATTAGGACGATTTACTGACTTAGTAACTTTTGACTTAGGTTGAAGACTTTTCGGACCTACATACTTGCTTACCTTCCCGAACCAACTTTACTACTACTTTACCACTGTGAGTTATAGCTTCCCTTTTTACTTTAACTATTTTGGGAACTGAGAATACATGAGCATTTTACATTTTACATACTAGGCACGAGTACTTAAACTTTATATATGTGTGGGTTATACAACGGCATAAACTTTCCCCTTAGCTCGGTAACGTTTAGTCATTGTTCTTTGAACCGGTGAACGCGAATCTTAGATATGGATCCATAGGGTTTGACATCCCCACTCGTTCTAGTAGCGCTAGCATTTAATGGGTGTTTAATACTTCGTAAACATACACACTCGCCAAGTATACTTTTAGGGGGTGATAAATGTTAAGTTAGTTACCAAGTGCCCACGGTTATACATATACTTTTCATACTGTTTTGAAACGCTGTTTGAAGCATTGAAATCTCGTGGCGTACCTTACATTACTGTTATACTTAAACTATAGCTCACCAACCTTTGTGTTGACGTTTTTAAGCATGTTTTTCTCAGGTGCTTAAGGTTGCTTGCTTCCGCTGTTGTACTAGTCATGCCTTGTAGACACCCGCTGTGCTTGTTAGAGTTGTCACCACATGAAACATTTTATTTGCATTCAAACTATGTTACCTTTTGAAACAATGATTTGTAACGACCATTGGGTCACGCACTATTTGTAACAGACAGAAACCCGGGCTAGTTGTAAGTGGACTATTTTTTCCCTTAGGGTTTGTGCTTAGTCTTAAGTGCTTTTTATTTTAATTATTTTATTTGTATTTTATTGTAATTGTGTTGTGACCAGTTTGTGACAAGGGTCCCAGAACAGGTTTGTTTATTTCAATTGGACCTCGTTTGGGTTACCTAATCTTGTGCGAAAGATATCAGATAACTGGTAAATACCTGTGTGTTGTACAGTGTGGGAATTAAACCCAATTAAGTGACTAGTGTACTTCTTTTTATTCCCATTTCTAGAAAATTTACTAAAACACCGTACCTTCATCCCTCCCACCTAACCAAACCCTAATCCTTAAACATTGATCTTGAGCTCAAATTGGTGTTAAAATCGTGTTTGTTATCGTTTACTGAGTCTATCATGGTAAGTAACATGTGTTTTTGTGTTCAATTCGTTGTTAAATTCATGGTTTTGTGTGAGTTTTGTAAAAAGCTTGAATTAGTGTCAAAACAAGTGATTTAAGTGTTGTTATGGTCAAATTGTTGTGGGTTTTGAGTCTATAACAAGTAGTGAACAAGTTGTGGTCGATTTTGGTGTTTAAAACGAGCTCTAGATCGAGATTTGAGGATTTCATCGTGAAGTCCGTAGCCTTTGTTCAGTTTCTGAGGAAGATGAACACAGTCGGCCGACTGTCGGTCGACATTCGACCGACTGTCGGTCGACAGTCGACCGACTGAGGGTGAACAGACCGATTGTTGAGTGAACCGACCGACTGAGATTTACCTTCGGCCGATTGATGTAATTCCAAGTGAATCGACCGACTAGTAAGGTCAGTTGACCGGTTGTGTATACAGTCGACCGACTGTCAGTGTCAGTCGACCGACTGTGTGTCCAGGGCAGAATGTTTTACCAAAATGCCTTTTTCTAGCCGTTATGCTACCCGTTTGTATTTTGGTGTTCAGGATGTAAATTTTGAAAGTGCATAAGTGTTAAGCATTAAATTTTAGCGGACGCATTTTTTTTATACTAATTTGCTATAATTCGCTGTCAGTGTGTCTAATCTTGATGGGAACACTATTCTAACTTGGTTTTTGCTGTTCTCTGGAGATAAGGACAAGGAGGAAGCTCAGAAATAATAACTGAGCAGTTGCTGGTAATTGGTGAGTGGGTCTATCTACGGATAGAGTTTAAGTAGCATATCATGCTACTGTGGTCGACTCTTTTACCATGCATAGTGTAGGAATTGCCATGATAGAATAATATCGTTTGCCTGATGTTGTATATGAATTATGTGTACACTATGTGAATGGCACTAGTCGGGCCTAGGGAGACTGGGGACTCAAAACCGTGCCTAGGAGAGGTTAGAGTCCGTATGAGGTCAACCGTGCCTAGGGGAGGTTGGGTCTATAGGCAACTAATTGTGGAGTATAGTGTGAACGATGCATCCCCTGCATCTGGATAACTATACTGTGAATTGAGTAGCAGGGACTATCGGTAGACTCAGGCCCGATCAGCTGAGAGTCGTGTGCTCGTACAAGCCGCCGATCCTCGTATTGTCTTATTGTATGCTAATTGGTAGTTAGCAAGTGTTGTTGTTAGTATATAGCTTGTGTGTGGCTTAAGCTATATCTGTTAGATAGATTCCATTCACTTAGCGGTGCGCTAATCCCCCACATATTTCCCCCTTTGCAGGTTTAGGTACTGCTAGTCGGGATGGGTATGGATGCAGAAGACATGTTTGACAACCCTACTCTGATGTGGACTTTTGTTTAAATAATGTTTTGTAATAACGTAACACTGTTGTGTAAGTTTAAACTTAATTATACGGTTTAAAGTAATGTTGTGACTTATATTGTGTTTATTATTAAAGTCTTCCGCTGTGTTTTAAAAAAAAAATTGCCCAGTGTTACAAGTTGGTATCAGAGCATGTTTTGGCAGCAAGTACGTGCACGTATTTTGTTCCCAAACCCTGAGACAAGTCAAACGTGTCTGTGGGAGTGGGGGCTAAGTGAAAATAGGATATACGTGTGTTAGTTGTGATTGAACTAACTGTTATCCACTAAGCTTTTGTGTAAGCTGTTTTGTAGCACAGGTATGGCTGATAGAAACGCGAACCCCGGAACATTCAGAGTACCATAAGAGGGTGTTGAGTCTGATGATGATCCAAATAGTTACATCCTTCAGTTAGAAAGTAAGCTAAAAGAGGCTAAAGACAAAATTAATAATCTGGAAATGATGATACACCACCTGGATTCCCAACTGCGCAATCCCAAACGATACATAATGTGCACCAGAACCAGTTTCAGAATCAAATACCTAACCAATACTATATGCCACCACAAAACACTTTTACTTACCAAAATCCCATGATGATGAACCCGTACCAAATGCAAATGTTTCAACAACATTACATGCAACCACCTAAAAAGTGTACTTATAAGAACTTTCGTGATTGCAAACCCTTCGAGTTTTCTGGAAGTACTGATCCGACTGTAACTCTCAATTGGTTGCGATAAATTGAAAGGGTATTTGAAGCGTACCAGTGTGAACCCGAGTTGAAAGTGACATGTGCTAGTCGATTGTTGAAAGGTAGGGCTATGATTTGGTGGGATTCTTTGATTTCTAGTATACCAAAAGAGCAAGTGAGTACGATCACATGGGAGCAGTTTCATGGGAAGGTGTGTGAACAATATTGTAATCCATTTGATATGAACCGAATCAAGACTGAGTTTCTTGAAATGAAGATGACACCTCAAATGATGATCGACGAGGTAGTAGAGAAGTATATGAATAAACTGAGGTTTGTACAACAGTGGGTGCCAGACGAAGCGTCTCGTATACAACATTTTGTTAATATCATTTTTCCAGAGTACTGAACTTTTGTTAGAACGGCTACGTCGTTTTCTCAAGCGGTTGTGATGGCTAAGATGGTAGAAAGTGATGTTCAGGCCGCCAGAAACAGAATGTTTGGTAATGTGCTACAACAAGGTGGGCAAGTATCTGGTCAATCAGGATCTAAATCCAAGAAGTCTAGTGGGTTTAAATCGAAGGGTAAAAGTGGTCAGAGTAGTTCTGGGTCTGGATCAGGTAAAGGGAATTGGTGTCACACGTGTCGATATTCTCATAGTGGTCAGTGTTCTGAGGCTACAAGAAGATGCTTAAAGTGTGGTGTTGTTGGGCATGAGTCTTCAGCATGTCCGTATCCAAATAGTGTGTGTTGGAGTTGTCACAAACCAGGGAATCGTGCGGTTAGTTGTCCGTCGAAGAGTGGTAGTTCCGGGGCAAGGTCAGGGGCACGTTCGGCATCAGCCGGAGGGTCAACTGCCTCGAGTGGGCAGAAGAGGAAGAACCCTCCAACAACAGAGGCTAGAGCTTTTCAGATGTCGGTTGAGAATGCCATGGCAACCAACGAAGTGATCACCGGTATGTTTCTAATTGATGTTATGCGAGGTGTATACAAAATAGTTTATATTTTTACTACAAAATACTATTAAATACGAAACAATTTTACACAAGTTATTTATTTATTTATAGAGTGGATATACATAAACCTTCCTACAACACTTATAGGCAGTGTACCTAATCGTACAGTAGTGTTGTTTTTAGTAAGTCCAGTTCATCCACAGGGAACTCGCCAAGTTTAATGCTATATTTTTAAAACTATATTTGTATAAATATAAATATAAATATAAGTAGTATTATTATCATAAAAGGGGGTTTTTACCGTTTAATGACCGGTTTGTCGATTTTAAAACTTTAGTCGCAGTTAAAACCTAATGTAAAATATTAAAAATAAATATAACTTAAATTAAAGCGTAAAGTAAATAAAGATAATGAAATTGCGATAAATAAAAAGTACGATAAATAAAATGACAATAAATTAAAGTGCGATAATTAAAAAGTACAATAAATTAAATGATAATAAATTAAAGTGCGATAATTAAAAGTGCAATTAAATATAAAATAAAGGAATTATGCTTATTTAAACTTCCGTAATCATGATGTTTGACGTGTTGATTTTAGTTTTATTACTATGGGTTAATTGTCCTTTGTCCTGGATTATTCAATATGTCCATCTGGTTTTGTCCATAACAGTTCATCAGTCATAAATATAAAGTGCGAGTGTCCTCGTCAAATTATCCTTATATCCGAAGTCAAATATTCCAACTAATTGGGGACTTAAACTATAATTACACCAAGTGTCCTTGTATATAATTCACCATGTTTTAATAAGTCCATTGACTATTAATCCATTCCCGTATCCGGTTAAATGAACGATTATTAGTACTTATAAATATCCCGCCCATCGTGTCCGATCGAGTGTATATGGTTATTTATAGGTATGTCCAATTGTAAATCTTTATATTAAATTAACAAACTATCATTTAATTAAACAAATATAAAGCCCATTAATAGCCTATAGTCTAATTTCCACAAGTGTCGTTCTTTTGTCCAAACCCCAATTATGGTACAAAGCCCAATAACCCCGTCTTTAATATTTAGTCCAACATCATGATTACGTTGGCTTAAATAAGCATAATAATAACTTAGCTACGAGACATTAATTTAAAAAGGTTTAACATAACTTACAATGATTAATAATAGCGTAGCGTTACACGGACAGAATTTTGACTTACACCCTTACAACATTCGCTAACATACCCTTATTATTATTAAAATTAAAATTAAAATTAAAATTAAAATTAAAATTATAATATATATATATATATATATATATATATATATATATATATATATATATATATATATATATATATATATATATATATATGTGTGTGTGTGTGTGTGTGTGTGTGTGTGTATACGTGAGAGATGGAGAAAGAAAAAGATGTAAACATTTGATCAAAAACTGCGAAATTTATAGGATGTCACTTGATTCTGTTCACCATGCGATCGCATGGGTTTATAATTGCTAGACCATGCGATCGCATGGCCCCCTGGGACAGCTCACATTTGGTTGTTTTCTTCTTGCCGACGGTTTTATATAATAATATATATATATATATATATATATATATATATATATATATATATATATATATATATATATATATATATATATATATATATATATATATATATATATATATATATATATATATATATATATATATATATATATATATATATATATATATATATATATATAATTTTAAGAATTAATTATATATTATATTATATTCATGTGCATAGTTGACTTGTAATTTTTAGTCCGTTGCGTCGAGCGTTGAGAGTTGACTCTGGTCCCGGTTCTGAATTTTCGAACGTCCTTTCGTACAATTTAATATCTTGTATTTTGCGTTTTGCGGCTTGTACTCTTCTAATTTTGAGACATTTCTCACCAATAATTTGAACCACTTTGATTGTAATTTGTACTTTTTAGCTTTTTGGTCGTTTACGTCTTCAATTCGTTGAATCTGTCTTTTGTCTTCACTTTTTATTATACAAACGAATATCACTTGTAAATAGAACAATTGCAACTAAAAGCTTGTCTTTCTTGAGGGATAATGCTATGAAATATATGTTCGTTTTTAGCATTATCAAATATTCCCACACTTGAGCGTTGCTTGTCCTCAAGCAATATAGTCTTGAAATAAAAATACTAGAATCACTTCTTTATTCTTCACACTTTGTACATCAGTGATTTTTATATGGCGGTATGAACAATGGTAGTAACGATATGGTTTACAGTCTCACATGACTATGAAAATTTAGATCCTTAAGGAAATTGGATCTTTATGAAAATATTTGATCTTTTGAAAATTAAATCTAGCTTTTACCCTAGATAATTTTTCCGGAATAACCCTTCACCGGTGTTTGCAAAATTGTTTTTGTGGGTTTTGTGGGTTTCAGATTTGAAAATTTTAGCTCAAAACTTGCGGTTTTGTGTCACCCACTTGCTAACCTTGTATTAGGAAAGCAACACACTTGTTCTGTATATTACCTTTCGGTAAAATACCATCCGGTTGTAAAGGAAAGCGTTGAACATGCAACTGTTAAGGCAATGTCCCATGGCATGCAGATAATTATGGTCAAAAACGTGTCGGATGCAATTACTATCCTTTGTAGGAGAAATAGTAAATATCACCCTATATCTTTTCGGTCTGGCACAATGTCCTGTCTTCGACCATGCTATGCAACCACCGTTCTTACGGTTGACACCCGATTTGGTTCAGGTGACCTAATGAATTCCAGGTGAATTCCTAGGATTTTACGTTCAATGGTAATGAACGCATTAAAAATGGGTTTTCAGAAAACAAATCGGTTTGTAATTTGATCAAAATATTTTCTCGTTCAAGCTCGAGTTTAGATATCATCGAATTCCAAGAGTTTGTAATTCTCAATCTTTAAAGTCAATCTCAAGGATTGAGTAATATCAGTCTTAAAAGCTGATTTTTTATCTTTAAGGAGATTATCCTTTCTGGTTGTCTGATTCATTAGTCTTATCAAGCTAATTTGCACGGCGCCCTCTCCATTTTACGAGACAGATCCTCTCATGGTTAGGATAAGTCTGAGCACTTGGCGACCCTGTTTGATGCTGAGGTCCGTGAATTTCCAGCTGATTTTTGAGATAACTTTTCAAGGTTTTTCGTAGACTCTACAACTGGTCTGGACGACAACTTCCTGACCTAAATCAAGAAGCGCGTGTCTTTTTCGGAAGACTTTACTTCCTTTTAATGATGGAATTGATTCATCGTGTAGATCCATCTTTTCTTTCAAATATATTATAAGAAATTGGGTAAAACTGATAAAATTGTCCAAAACAAAAGTATCTTCAGTTATTTGTATAAAAATATGTGATATATGTTTTAAATAACTTGGTAAATTTTTTCCACACTTGGCTTTTATTTTCCTTTCTTTACCTTTTTATTGTCCTCTATTCCATTTTAAATGAATTCTAACATTTTGGGTTGTTTCTCAATTTATGTCTTTTCCGAGGTAACAATAATTTCGGTGTTAACACCTAGTTTTATCGTTCATAAATATGTATAAACATGATTTTGAATTCATTTAATTGAAAATTTTGAAAATTTTACTAGAATTGGGTAGTCAGTATATAAGACTATGGCTGTTCTTTATTATAAGAGAGCACTAGATTCTAATACAACTACTGCGTTACTAGTATTTTTAATGGTAACCAAGTGTGTAAGTTAAAATTTTAAAAATTAGAAAGAATTTAACCTCTTCCCACACTTAAGATCTTGCAATGCCCTCATTTGCAAGAAATCAGTAACAATTTAAATTATTGAGGGTGATTAGCGTAGAAAATTGATTAAATTTTACCAAAGTTTCCAAACATATTGGCGTTTGTTTTAAAAGCAAAGATTTTTGGTTTTTTAATGTTTTTGGCACACTTTAATTCAATAAGATTAAAAATAATGATAATAAAATTTCTCATCCCTCCCTCGGGTAAAGCAATTTCGGTTCAACGACCTAGTTTTCAACTCACGACGAATTTTAAAATATCAACTTTTTAACTTAATGAAATAAAGTAAATTTTTGTTTTTAAATTCACACCAAACTTAAATTTAAAATGCATAAAATTAAAAATTCACACCAAACTTATATTATATTTTTGTTTTTATACATACAAACTTATATTAAAAATATTAATTTTTTTCAAATATTTACAAACTTAAATATATTGATTTAAAAAATATTACATTAATAATTTAATATTTATATATTAATTTTAAAAACAAGGAAAAAAAATTAAAAATCTTTTTGGTCTTTTATCTCACTTTAATCAATCAAATATTATCAAAAATATACGCCCCTCTTTTCGGTAAAGTAATTTCGGTTCCATAACCTAGTTTTACTCCTGACGAATTTTTGAAATATTTTGGGTTGATTGATTAAAGATATTTATACCTTAAGAATAAACGGTAAATTTCGCAGTGATGTAATAAATTTTTGTATGATATCAATAATTTCGGTTACGCATATCTAATTTTATTAAATACCAATTTAATACTTTATAGCGAACGATTCAGCGTTTATTATCAAAAGGTTAAAAGCAATAAAATAAAAATAAAAACTGTACATACTTACATATGAGAAAGAATTCTCAGAGACCTGCTTTAGCCGACTCATAGGAGAGTCGCGTGATTTTATTCTCCATAGCTACGTAAGCATAACCTCGAATCTTCAATATCTTTTCTTCTAAACATATAAACGGTCCTTCTCTGCATAGAGTAATAAATTCGGTATTTGAATATGTTTGATTATTTGAACATTTACCTTCGTGTGACCATTTTCCGCATTTATAACATCTTTATAGGTGTCGTGGTCTTCTTTTTGTTGCGGATTTTGTTTTTCCTTTACCAAAATGTATCTTATGATGATCTTTTCTGAGTTCTTTCCTTACTTCATCACATCTGCTTCTTATTACTGACACCAAGTCACTCGGAAGTGTGTCATTATTATGTTTAGTAATCAAAGCGTATAGCATTAGACCATGGTTCAGATCAAAGGAATTCTTCATCTCGTAAAACCTAAAAAAAATTAAAAATTCAGAATGGGGGGAGAAGACTAGTTCTTTAGGGTCTGCTAGGGAAAGACCATTCGGATTCCATTTTCGGAAACTACACGAAAATAGAATATCTAACTCTAATAGAAATATATATTACCCTAAAAAGATTCGAACCTTCCCACACTTAGTTAGCTGTGGTGTCGAAATTGTGATTAACTTCATCTTCAACTTCCATTAGATTATCTATGTAATGTTTAACTCTGTGACCATTAACTTTAAATTCAATCCCATTTGAATTTATTAATTCTACTGTTCCATATGGGAAAACTCTTTTGATTATGAATGGTCCAGACCATCTTGATTTCAATTTTCCAGGAAATAGCTTGAATCGTGAATTGAAAAAGAAGAACTCTGTCTCCTTCTTTAAATTCTTTTGAACTTCTGATTCTTTTATCATGCCATTTCTTCGTTCTTTCCTTATAGATTAACGAATTTTAGTATGCTTCATGTCTTAATTCTTCTAATTCATTTAGTTGACTTAACCGTAGACGTCCGGCTTCATGCAAATCAAGATTATATGTCTTCAAAGCCCAAAATGCTTTGTGTTCAATTTCTACTGGAAGATGACATGCTTTTCCTTAAACAAGTCTAAAAGGTGTGGTTCCAATTGGAGTTTTGTAGGCTGTTCTAAAAGCCCAGAGTACATCCTCCAATTTCATGGACCATTCCTTCGGATTTGATCCTACGGTTTTCTATAGAATACGTTTTAAAGCTCGGTTAGTATTTTCAACTTGTCCACTTGTTTGTGGAAGATAAGCGGTTGAGATTTTATGAGTTACTCCATATCTTTTGAGAACTTTCTCAAGTTGATTATTACAAAAATGAGTACCCCGATCACTTATTAAAGCTTTCGGTGTTCCGAACCTGGTAAAAAGACGTTTTAAAAAGTTGACTACAACTCGTGCATCGTTAGTCGGGAGAGCTTGTGTTTTCGCCCATTTAGATACATAATCAATGGCAACGAGAATGTAGAGATTATTATGAGATTTTGGAAATGGACCCATAAAGTCAATACCCCAAATGTCAAATACTTCACATACTTGAATGACATTTTGTGGCATTTCATCATGTTGACTTATTTTTCCGGCCCTTTGACATGCATCACAGGATTTGCAAAGAAGGTGTGCGTCTTTGAAAATTGTAGGCCAATAGAATCCAGCATCGTAAACTTTTCTTCCTGTAAGTTGAGGCCCATAATGCCCTCCTGTTGGTCCTGTGTGACAATGGTTTAAGATTTGACTGGCTTCATCTCCGAATACACATCGGCGTATTATTCCATCGGGACAACTTTTAAACAAATGTGGATCTTCCCAGAAATAGTGTTTTATATCACTAAAGAATTTCTTTCGTTTTTGGTACGATAACCCTTTTTCAAGGAATCCACATACTAAGTAGTTTACATAGTCTGTAAACCATGGAATTTCACTATAATCTATCTACAATAGATAGTCATCTGGAAAGTTATCTTGTATGGCCGATTCATTTAGAACTTCTAATTCGAGATTTTCAAGGCGAGAAAGATGATCAGCGGCGAGATTTTCTGCTCCCTTTTTATCTCGGATCTCAATATCGAACTCTTGTAAGAGTAAGATCCAACGAATTAATCTTGGTTTGGCATCTTGTTTCAAAAATAGGTATATAAGAGCAGAATGGTCGGTATAGACCACCGTTTTAGCTAGAACGAGATATGAACGAAATTTGTCAAAAGCAAAGACAATAGCAAGGAGTTCTTTTTCAGTAGTTGTGTAGTTCGTTTGTGCTCCTTGTAATGTCTTACTAGCATAATATATAGGTTGAAATCATTTTTCAATCCTTTGTCCTAAAACGGCTCCCATTGCAAAATTGCTTGCATCGCACATTAGTTCAAACGGTAGATTCTAATTTGGCGTTATCATGATCGGCGCATTAGTGAATTTTTCTTTAAGAATATTAAAAGATTTGATACATTCATCTGAAAAGATGAATGGAGCATCCTTTTCTAGGAGTTTATTCATAGGAGTGGCAATTTTAGAAAAATCTTTTATGAAACGTCGGTAAAAACTGGCATGCCCTAGAAAACTCCTAACTCCTCTAACATTGGTGGGATGTGGAAGTTTAGCAATTACATATACTTTAGCTCTATCCACTTTAATTCCTTCCTTTGAAATTTTATGACCAAGAACGATGCCTTCTTTAACCATGAAATGTCATTTCTCCCAATTAAGTACTAGATTTGATTGTTCGCATCTAATAAGCATTCGTTCAAGATTAACTAGACATGTTTCAAAAGTATCACCGAAGACTGAAAAGTCATCCATGAAAACTTCCATGCATTCTTCTATCATGTCGTGAAAAATCGCCATCATGCATCTTTGAAAGGTTGCAGGGGCGTTGCAAAGTCCAAATGGCATGCGTTTGTAAGTAAAAGTACCATAAGGGCACGTGAATGTGGTTTTCTCTTGATCCTCGGGTGCTATTGGAATTTGAAAGTATCGGGAAAAACCGTCAAGAAAACAATAGTAACTATTTTCGGCTAATCTTTCCAACATTTGATCAATAAAAGGTAAGGGAAAGTGATCTTTTCTGGTGGCGTCATTTAATTTTCTATAATCAATACAAACACGCCATCCTGTTACAGTCCTAGTAGGAATAAGCTCATTTTTCTCATTTGTGATGACAGTCATGCCACCCTTCTTAGGTACACATTGAACTGGGCTTACCCATGGACTATAAGAAATTGGATAAATTAAACCTGCATCAAGCAGTTTAATAATTTCTTTCTTAACAACATCTTTCATATTAGGATTTAGTCTTCTTTGGCGTTGCACATACATTTTATGACCTTCTTCCATAAGGATTTTATGTGTGCAATACGAAGGACTTATTCCTTTAATATCATGAATTTTCCATGCAATAGCTGGTTTATGAGCTTTTAGCATAGAAATGAGTTGAGATTTTTCATTTTCAGTAAGAGAAGACGATATTATTACAGGTAATTCAGATTCACCATGTACATAAGCATATTCCAAATGGTATGGAAGTGGCTTTAACTCTAATGTCGGTGGTTCTTCTATCGATGATTTGTATCGATATCTGTCTTCTTCTTTTAACATTTGAATTTCTTCTGTTGTTGGTTCATATCCAATAGTCATAAGTGTAGCTAACATTTTAGCTTCTTCAATTGGTTTAGTTCCTTCTCCTAAAGAACATTCTCCTATTCCTTGTAATTCTGGAAATTCTTCTAACAATTCTACATGTGAATCTATAGTTTGAATATAATAACATGTATCATCTGCAGATTGCAGTTGTTGCATTGCTCTATCAACTGAAAAGGTAACACTCTCGTCCTCTATACTTAGGGTCAGTTTCTTACCAAACACATCTATTATTGCTTTAGCCGTGTTTAAGAATGGTCTTCCTAATATGAGAGGAACTCGAGAATCTTCTTCCATGTCCAGAATAACAAAATCTACTGGAAATACTAAAGTACCAACTTTAACTAGCATGTTCTCCATTATCCCTCTAGGATATTTTACTGATCGATCGGCTAGTTGTATACTTATTCTTGTTGGTTTCTATTCTCCAAGGTCTAGTTTAGCGTATAGTGAATATGGCATTAAATTTATACTAGCACCAAAGTCTGCCAATGCTTCTATTGAAATAAGACTACCCAGAAAACATGGAATTGTGAAACTTCCTGGATCTGATAATTTTTCTGGTATCTTATTCAACAACACTGCAGAACAATTAGCATTCATTGTAACAGCCGAGAGTTCTTCCATTTTCTTTCTATTTGTGATTAGATCTTTCAAGAATTTAGTATATCTAGACATTCCTGATATCACATCAATGAAAGGAAGATTTAAATTTATTTGTTTAAACATATCCAAGAATTTGGATTGCTCGGCTTCAAGTCTCTCTTTTCTCATTTTACTTGGGTAAGGAAGTGGTGGTTGGTATGGTTTAACATAAGGTTTTGCCTTAACTGTGTTATCTTCATTAACCTTTTCAACTACTGGTTCTTTTTCCTTATCTTGATCAGGTTGTGGTTCTTGTGGAGTAGGAATAGAATCATCAGAAATTACAGGTATTTCAGGTGATTTAAGTGTAATGCCACTTCTTGTGGTAATGGATTTAGCTGTTTCATTCCGGGGGTTAGCATTTGTATCACTAGGTAGACTTCCCGGTTTTCTTTCACCTATCAACCTTGCTAGATTGCTTACTTCTTGTTCCAAATTTTGAATAGAAGCTTGTTGATTTCTAAATGCTTGAGCATTTTGTTCATTGGTTTGTTTCTAAGATGTGAAAAACTGCGTTTGAGATTCAACTAGCTTCGACATCATATCTTCTAAATTTGGCTTTTTATCATCGGTTTGTGGTGTTTTGTTTTGAAAATAGGTCTTTGCTAATTATAAGTATTATTGAATACTTGTTGATTGCTAGGACCTTGTTGGTTGTTGTATGGAACATTTCGGATATAGTTCTGGTTTTAATTGTAGATTGGTCTTGGCGGTTGATAATTATTCTGATAATTATTTCCAGGCCTTTGGTTCATGTATGAAACATTCTCTCTTTGTTCCATTGTTCGTTCAATACTAAGACAATCTTTTGTCAAATGTGGTCCTCCACACTGCTCACAACTAATTCGTATTGAGTGGATATCTTTAGTCATCTTTTCCATTCGTCTCTCGACAGCATCTATCTTTGCAGAAATGGAATCGAAGTCATGGCTAGAATCGGCTCTAGCCGCTTTAGATGATCTAACGATATCTTTTTCTTGATGCCACTCATGTGAGTGGGAAGTAGTGTTATCAATAATTTTGTAAGCTTCAGTTGCGGTTTTCTTCATAATGGAACCACCAGCTGCTATATCGATGTCTTTTCTTGTAGTGATGTCGCATCCTTGGTAGAATATTTGTACTATTTGATAAGTGTCTAAGCCATGTTGCGGACATCCTCTTAATAACTTTCCAAATCTTGTCCACGCCTCATATAGAGTTTCATTTGGCTTTTTTGTGAATGTAACAATTTCTCCTTGAAGTCTCACGGCTTTAGATGCCGGAAAGAATTGTTTAAGAAATTTTTCAACTAAAACATCCCATGTATCAATCGCCCCTTCAGGTAACAATTCTAACCAATCTTTGGCTTCTCCCTTTAAAGTCCAGGGAAATAACATGAGATATATCCTTTCATCCTCCACTTCTCTTATTTTGAATAAAGTACAAATCCTATTAAAGGTACGAAGATGTTCGTTTGGATCTTCCTTCGGCGTACCACTAAATTGGCATTGATTAGTTACCATGTGTAGGATTTGTCCTTTGATTTCATAATCTGGCGCATTAATGTCTGGTTGAGTAATTGCGTGACCTTGGCCAGTGCGTTTAGCTCTCATTCGTTCTTCTATACCTAGAGGTTCCAGATTTTCCATGATTGAATTTGTTGAATCTGAATCACTAGAGGATTCTGATTTAATGGGTTGTTCCTTGACAATCTCCGTTTGAATGATTGGTGGTTCCGGAGGAAAGATTAATGGTTCAGGATCTCTGAATTGTCCCTGAATATCCTCCGGATTCTCAATTGTGAGGTCGGGTTCAAAAAATGGATTATCGGAAATTTGAATTGGATTACTTGGTTGACTGGATGACGATTCTAAAGAAAAATCAACGGCAACAATGTTGGCTAGATGTCTTGATCGAGTTAGAGGTGGTGAACGTATAAAAGGTGGTGAACGTTTTGCTCGGTGCATTCACTGAATATCCTATTAGTTATAAAAATAAAAATTATATAAGTTATCAAATTAATAGACTTTTCTGATTATGCCCACGTTTCGAATAGCCAATAGATGCAGCAGGTAGCCAGGACTCTTTAAATCGGAAGCCCACAACTCGCCACTAACAAATCCAACTATTACTACGAACCAGAAAATTATGAATGTCTATCAATTTAACCGCTTAAAATAATTTTTCTTCGAAATTTAAAGAAATTTTAGAGAAGAAATAGAAAAATTCTATGTCCTAAAAACTAAAGCGTCGAGAAATAAGAAAGAAAAAGATCGCGTCGGAAAACGTCGAAAAATAAAAGGTCAAAAAATAATAAAAAGAACTTAGCGTGTCGAAACTTAAAAGTCTAAAAACTAAGAATTAAAAGTTGTGTCTAAAGATATTAAAGCTTAAAGAAATTCTATATCTAAAACGGTAATAACTTAAAAAGAACTAAAATATTAGAACGGCGTCGTAAAATTCTAAAGCACTTAAATCTTAGTCTAAAGAAAAAGGCATTTAAGGGATTTTACGACAAAGCCTTAAAAATCTAGAAATAAAAATAACTACGGCAAAATACTACACTTAAAACTAATTACGAACGAAAAATACAAATATTACGCTAAAACAAATAAAAAGATACAAAATATAAAAATAAACTTAAAGTTGTAAAAAGTACAATTTTTATAAAAAATATTATTTTTATATTATATATTTATAAAAGTATTAATTTTATAATTTATTAAAGCTAATTAAAACTAAAAATTAAAATTAAATAAATAACTAAAACTAAATAATTAAATAAACTAACCCTAATTAGGGTTTTAATTAATAATAATAATTAATACACCGTAATAATGCTGAAATAGGTCAAACCTGGCGTGTCAGGGCTGCTCATGCGATTACATGAGCTGAATGTTGTAAATCCATGCGGTCGCATGGGCTAGGATTTCGGGCCAGAATTTGGGCTGCTACAGTACTCGGCCTGATTACTTGATAAATATATTTTTTTTTTTTCTGTTTTTCTGATTTTAATATAAATAAATATTTATATAAAATAATAAAATACTTATATTTAAAAACTAAAATAGAAATAAAAATACTTTTTAACTTTATATATTTTAAACAAACTCTTAAAAATAAATATATAGATATTTTTCTTTTTATATTTTTGTATTTTTAATATTTAAAACGTATATTTTTATACAAAGAATTTAATTATTTTTTTTTATTTTATATATATAGCGTTTCGCTTCCGGCAGTTAAGCAAGTTCCCCGGCAGCGGCGCCAAAAATACTTGATGTTATGCGAGGTGTATACAAAATATTTTATATTTTTACTACAAAATACTATTAAATATGATATAATTTTACACAAGTTATTTTTTTATTTATAGAGTGGATATACCTAAACCTTGCTACAATACTTATAGGCAGTGTACCTAATCGTACAGTAGTGTAGTTTTTAGTAAGTCTGGTTCGTCCATAGGGAACTCGCCAAGTTTAACGCTATATTTTTAAAACTATATTTGTATAAATATAAATATAAATATAAGTAGTATTATTATTATAAAAGGGGGTTTTTACCGTTTAATGACCGGTTTGTCGATTTTAAAACTTTAGTCTCAGTTAAAACCTAATGTAAAATATTAAAAATAAATATAACTTAAATTAAAGCGTAAAGTAAATAACGATAATGAAATTGCGATAAATAAAAAGTACGATAAATAAAATGACAATAAATTAAAGTGCGATAATTAAAAAGTACGATAAATAAAATGACAATAAATTAAAGTGCGATAATTAAAAGTGCAATTAAATATGAAATAAAGGAATTATGCTTATTTAAACTTCCGTAATCATGATGTTTGACGTGTTGATTTTAGTTTTATTACTATGGGTTAATTGTCCTTTGTCCTGGATTATTCAATATGTCCGTCTGGTTTTTGTCCATAACAGTTCATCAGTCATAAATATAAAGTGCGAGTGTCCTCGACAAATTATCCTTATATCTGAAG
Organism: Rutidosis leptorrhynchoides; assembly: GCF_046630445.1. Taxonomy (NCBI): domain Eukaryota; kingdom Viridiplantae; phylum Streptophyta; class Magnoliopsida; order Asterales; family Asteraceae; genus Rutidosis; species Rutidosis leptorrhynchoides. The sequence goes on from NC_092341.1 coordinate 9,893,051, forward strand.
TCAAATATTCCAACTAATTGGGGACTTAAACTATAATTACACCAAGTGTCCTTGTATATAATTCACCCCTGTTTTAATAAGTCCATTGACTATTAATCCATTCCCGTATCCGGTTAAATGAACGATTATTAGTACTTATAAATATCCCGCCCATCGTGTCCGATCGAGTGTATATGGTTATTTATAGGTACGTCCAATTGTAAATCTTTATATTAAATTAACAAACTATCATTTAATTACACAAATATAAAGCCTATTAATAGCCCATAGTCTAATTTCCACAAGTGTCGTTCTTTTGTCCAAACCCCAATTATGGTACATAGCCCAATAACCCCGTCTTTAATATTTAGTCCAACATCATGATTACTTCGGCTTAAATAAGCATAATAATAACTTAGCTACGAGATAATAATTTAAAAAGGTTGAACATAACTTACAATGATTAATAATAGCGTAGCGTTACACGGACAGAATTTCGACTTACACCCTTACAACATTCGCTAACATACCTTATTATTATTAAAATTAAAATTAAAATTAATATATATATATATATATATATGTGTGTGTGTGTGTGTGTGTGTGTATACGTGAGAGATGGATAAAGAAAAAGATGTAAACATCTGATCAAAAACTGCGAAATTTATAGGATGTCACTTGATTCTGTTCACCATGCGATCGCATGGGTTTATAACTGCCAGACCATACGATCGCATGGCCCCCTGGGACAGCTCACATTTGGTTGTTTTCTTCTTGCCGACGGTTTTATATATATATATATATATATATATATATATATATATATATATATATATATATAATTTTAAGAATTAATTATATATTATATTATATTCATGTGCATAGTTGACTTGTAATTTTTAGTCCGCTGCGTCGAGCGTTGAGAGTTGACTCTGGACCCGGTTCCGGATTTTCGAACGTCCTTTCGTACAATTTAATATCTTGTATTTTGCGTTTTGCGGCTTGTACTCTTCTAATTTTGAGACGTTTCTCACCAATAATTTGAACCACTTTGATTGTACTTTGTACTTTTTAGCTTTTTGGTCGTTTGCGTCTTCAATTCGTCGAATCTGTCTTTTGTCATCACTTTTTATTATACAAACGAATATCACTTGTAAATAGAACAATTGCAACTAAAAGCTTGTCTTTCTTGAGGGATAATGCTATGAAATATATGTTCGTTTTTAGCATTATCACTAATCAACTCAATACCTGCTCGCGTATTGTTTGATTGTGGTGCCAATAGGTGTTTTATGTCCCTAGATTTATGTGCTAAGTTGAATTTACCAGCTACTGTGTTACCCAAGCCGGTTAGTGTAGAAGTAGCCGATGGTAAGATCACACCCGTCACAACATATGTGTCTGGAGTTTGTATAGAGATTGAAGGGAAGTCTTTCCCGGTGACTTGTTTAGTGTTACCTATTCCTAGCTTTGATGTAGTATTAGGAATGGATTGGCTGAGCTCGCTTAGGGCTAATATTAAGTGCGATAGGAAAATGATTACCTTTTGTTCGACCGATAGAACCCGTGTTGTGGCCCGGGGGGAGCGGGGCGGGTATAATTTTCCTTTGATAACCATGATGAAAGCGAAAAAGTCGATGGCAAAGGGTTATGATTCGTTTCTTGCGTATGTGATTGATGCGAATAAAGAAAAGAGAACAGTGGCCGATATTCTGATAGTATCAGAATTTCCCAAAGTGTTCCCAGATGAGTTACCAGGTCTGCTGCCGGTAAGGGAAGTCGAATATAAGATTGAGTTGGTTCCTGGAACAACTCCAGTTGCAAAAGCTCCATACTGATTAGCGCCATCTGAAATCCGTGAAATGATGTCACAGATTTAAGAGTTATTAGATCGTGAGTTTATCCGACCGAGTTCTTCACCGTGGGGTGCTCTGGTATTGTTTGTTAAAAAGAAAGATGGGTTAATGCGTATGTGTATTGATTATCGTGAATTGAACAAAAGAACAGTGAAAAATAAGTATCCATTACCTCGAATAGACAATTTGTTCGATCAGTTACAGGGTGCTTCATTCTTTTCCAAGATAGATTTATGATCTGGGTATCATCAGGTTCATGTTGCTGAATCAGATATACCGATACAGCGTTTAGAACTAGGTATGGTCATTATGAATTTCTTGTCATGCCGTTTGGGTTGACGAATGCGCCAGCAGTCTTCATGGATTTAATGAATAGAGTGTGTCGTCCGTTCTTAGATAAGTTTGTGATTGTGTTCATAGACGATATACTAGTGTATTCAAAGACAGAGAGTGAACATGCTGAACACCTGAGACAGGTTTTGAATTTGCTGAAATGTGAGCAGCTATTTGCAAAATTTTTAAAATGTGAATTTTGGTTACGTGAAGTGCAGTTTTTGGGTCATGTGATTTGTGCGGAAGGTATAAAGGTTGATCCGATAAAGATAGAAGCGGTAATGAATTGGAATTCTCCGAAGACTCCGACTGAGATTAAGAGTTTTCTGGGATTGGCTGGTTATTATCGCAGGTTTATCAAAGATTTTTCTAAAATAGCGGGTCCGTTGACTAAGTTGACTCGTAAAGATGTAGCCTTTCGATGGACTGATGAACAGGAAAAAGATTTTCAGATTTTGAAACAGCTACTGTGTCAGGCACCAGTGTTAGCTTTACCAGAAGGTTCGGACGACTTCGTGGTATACTGTGATTCGTCATTTGCTGTGTTGAGTTGTGTGTTAATGCAGAGAGATAAAGTAATCGCCTACGCCTCGCGACAGTTGAAAGTTCATGAGAAGAATTATCCAGTGCATGATCTTGAAATGGCTGCAGTAGTGTTTGCTTTGAAACTGTGGAGACACTATTTGTATGGAACCCATTGTGTTATTTGTACAGAAAATAAGAGCTTACAATATATCTTCTCACAGAAAGAATTGAATATGCGTCAGAGACGGTGGCAAGAGTTGATCAAGGATTATGATTGTGAAATTAAATATCATCCGGGTAAGGAAAATGTGGTTGCAGATGCGCTAAGTCGTAAAAAGTCAAGTGAAAATGTGAAATTCCTTCGTTTGAATATAACTCCAGATTTGATAAACAGCTTAAGAACCATTCAGGCATGTGCTTTGGAGGACGAACATATAAAATCTGAACAAATGATCAAACAAAAAGTGGACTTAATTGATGACTCACGTGGACTAAAGACTTTGAACAATCGTGTTTGGGTGCCTAAGCTTGGGGATTTGAGGGATTTAATTATGACAGAAGCTCACAAATCCAGATTGACAGTACATCCGGGTAGTAATAAGATGTATCATGATTTGAAAACAGTGTATTGGTGGCCGGCAATGAAAACAGATATCGCTCGATATGTCGAAAAGTGTCATATTTGTGCTCAAGTGAAGGCAGAACACCAGAAACCTTATGGTTCGTTACGTCAGTTACAGATTCCAGAGTGGAAATGGGAACATATAACGATGGATTTTGTGACCAAACTACCAAGAACTCAGAAACGACACGATATGATTTGGGTAATAGTGGATCGTCTAACTAAAAGTGCTCATTTTCTTGCTACTCATGAGACAGCTTCGTTAAGTGAGTTAGCCGATTTGTATGTGAAAGAAATAGTTAGTCGACATGGTGTGCCGTTATCGATCGTTTCAGACAGAGATTCCAGATTTGTGTCAAACTTTTGGGATAGTCTTCAACAGAATCTGGGTACACGTATGAATTTAATTACAGCTTATCATCCTCAGATAGACGGTCAGAGTGAAAGAACGATACAGACTTTGGAGGATATGTTAAGGGCTTGTGTGTTAGAATACGGTGGTTCGTGGGATACACATTTACCGTTGGTCGAATTCGCGTATAATAATTGATATCATTCGAGTATAGGGATGCCGCCCTATGAAATGTTGTACGGTCGTCATTGCAGAACTCCGATGAAATGTCCCGTTCTTATTGATTAAAAACGTTCCATATTAATTGATTTCGTTGCGAGGTTTTGACCTCTATATGAGACATTTTTCAAAGACTGCATTCATTTTTAAAACAAACCATAACCTTTATTTCATAAATAAAGGTTTAAAAAGCTTTACGTAGATTATCAAATAATGATAATCTAAAATATCCTGTTTACACACGACCATTACATAATGGTTTACAATACAAATATGTTACATCGAAATCAGTTTCTTGAATGCAGTTTTTACACAATATCATACAAACATGGACTCCAAATCTTGTCCTTATTTTAGTATGGAATAGCGGAAGCTCTTAGTATTCACCTGAGAATAAACATGCTTTAAACGTCAACAAAAATGTTGGTGAGTTATAGGTTTAACCTATATATATCAAATCGTAACAATAGACCACTAGATTTCATATTTCAATACACATCCCATACATAGAGATAAAAATCATTCATATGGTGAACACCTGGTAACCAACATTAACAAGATGCATATATAATAATATCCCCATCATTCCGGGACACCCTTCGGATATGATATAAATTTCGAAGTACTAAAGCATTCGGTACTTTGGATGGGGTTTGCTAGGCCCAATAGATCTATCTTTAGGATTCGCGTCAATTAGGGTGTCTGTTCCCTAATTCTTAGATTACCAGACTTAATAAAAAGGGGCATATTAGATTTCGATAATTCAACCATAGAATGTAGTTTCACGTACTTGTGTCTATTTTGTAAATCATTTATAAAACCTGCATGTATTCTCATCCCAAAAATATTAGATTTTAAAAGTGGGACTATAACTCACTTTCACAGATTTTTACTTCGTCGGGAAGTAAGACTTGGCCACTGGTTGATTCACGAACCTATAACAATATATACATATATATCAAAGTATGTTCAAAATATATTTACAACACTTTTAATATATTTTGATGTTTTAAGTTTATTAAGTCAGCTGTCCTAGTTAGTAACCTACAACTAGTTGTCCACAGTTAGATGTACAGAAATAAATCGATAAATATTATCTTGAATCAATCCATGACCCAGTGTATAAGTATCTCAGTATTGATCACAACTCAAACTATATATATTTTGGAATCAACCTCAACCCTGTATAGCTAACTCCAACATTCACATATAGAGTGTCTATGGTTGTTCCGAAATATATATAGATGTGTCGACATGATAGGTCGAAACATTGTATACGTGTCTATGGTATCTCAAGATTACATAATATACAATACAAGTTGATTAAGTTATGGTTGGAATAGATTTGTTACCAATTTTCATTTAGCTAAAATGAGAAAAATTATCCAATCTTGTTTTACCCATAACTTCTTCATTTTAAATCCGTTTTGAGTGAATCAAATTGCTATGGTTTCATATTGAACTCTATTTTATGAATCTAAACAGAAAAAGTATAAGTTTATAGTCAGAAAAATAAGTTACAAGTCATTTTTGTAAAGGTAGTCATTTCAGTCGAAAGAACGACGTCTAGATGACCATTTTAGAAAACATACTTTCACTTTGAGTTTAACCATAATTTTTAGATATAGTTTCATGTTCATAATAAAAATCGTTTTACCAGAATAATAACTTTTAAATCAAAGTTTATCATAGTTTTTAATTAACTAACCCAAAACAGCCCGCGGTGTTACTACGACGGCGTAAATTCGGTTTTACGGTGTTTTTCGTGTTTCCAGGTTTTAAATCATTAAGTTAGCATATCATATAGATATAGAACATGTGTTTAGTTGATTTTAAAAGTCAAGTTAGAAGGATTAACTTTTATTTGCGAACAAGTTTAGAATTAACTAAACTATGTTCTAGTGATTACAAGTTTAAACCTTCGAATAAGATAGCTTTATATGTATGAATCGAATGATGTTATGAACATCATTACTACCTCAAGTTCCTTGGATAAACCTACTGGAAATGAAAAAAAATAGATCTAGCTTCAAGGGATCCTTGGATGGCTTGAAAGTTCTTGAAGCAGAATCATGACACGAAAACAATTTCAAGTAAGATTTCCACTCGAAATAAGATTGTTATAGTTATAGAAATTGAATTAAAGTTTGAATATGATTATTACCTTGTATTAGAATGATAACCTACTGTAAGTAACAAAGGTTTCTTGATCTTGGATGATTACTTGGAATGGATTTAGAAAACTTGGAAGTAAACTTGCAATCTTGGAAGTATTCTTGATTTTATGAAACTAGAACTTTAGGAATTTATGAAGAACACTTAGAACTTGAAGATAGAACTTGAGAGAGATTAATTAGATGAAGAAAATTGAAGAATGAAAGTGTTTGTAGGTGTTTTTGGTCGTTGGTGTATGGATTAGATATAAAGGATATGGAATTTTGTTTTCATGTAAATAAGTCATGAATGATTACTCATATTTTTGTAATTTTATGAGATATTTCATGCTAGTTGCCAAATGATGGTTTCCACATGTGTTAGGTGACTCATATGGGCTGCTAAGAGCTGATCATTGGAGTGTATATACCAATAGTACATACATCTAAAAGCTGTGTATTGTACGAGTACGAATACGGGTGCATACGAGTAGAATTGTTGATGAAACTGAACGAGGATGTAATTGTAAGCATTTTTGTTAAGTAGAAGTATTTTGATAAGTGTCTTAAATTCTTTCAAAAGTGTATGAATACATATTAAAACACTACATGTATATACATTTTAACTGAGTCGTTAAGTCATCGTTAGTCGTTACATGTAAATGTTGTTTTGAAACCTTTAGGTTAACGATCTTGTTGAATGTTGTTAACCCATTGTTTATTATAACAAATGAGATGTTAAATTGTTATATTATCATGATATTATGATATATAATATATCTTAGTATGATATATATACAGTTAAATGTCGTTACAACGATAATCGTTACATATATGTCTCGTTTCGAAATCATTAAGTTAGTAGTCTTATTTTTACATATGTATTTCATTGTTAATACACTTAATAATATATTTACTTATCATTTAACATAATTAACCAAGTGTATCAATATCTTAATATGATTCATATGTACCTAGTAAGACGTTGTTATAACGATAATCGTTATATATATCGTTTTCGAGTTTCTTAAATTAATAGTCTCATTTTTATGTATATAACTCATTGTTAAAATACCTAATGAGATACATACTTATAATAAAATCATGTTAACTATATATATAACCATATATATGTCATCGTATAGTTTTTACAAGTTTTAACGTTCGTGAATCACCGGTCAACTTGGGTGGTCAATTGTCTATATGAAACCTATTTCAATTAATCAAATCTTAAGAAGTTTGATTGCTTAACATGTTGGAAACACTTAATCATGTAAATAACAATTTCATTTAATATATATATAAACATGGAAAAGTTCGGGTTACTACATCCGACTTGTTGGTTAGAAGCCGAGGAGAAACAGTTTGCAGGTCCCGAAATTGTTCAAATGACAGCTGAAAAAGTTGCAATTGTTAGAGAAAAGTTGAAAGCCGCTAGAGATAGGTAGAAAATGTATGCTAATCCGCGTAGATGTCCGGTAACCTTTAATGAGGGTGAACGAGTGTATCTAAAAGTTTCGTCATGGAAAGGGGTTATCAGATTCGGTAAACGTGGTAAGTTAGCATCAAGATTTATTGGTCCATTTCAGATCAGTGAAGTGTTGAATGATCAGACTGTGGTGTTAGATCTTCCGCCAGAGTTAGCCGGTATTCATAATACATTTAACGTGTGTTATCTTCTTAAGTGTAAAGTCGATGAGGAAACGTAACTCCTTCCTTTAGAAGATTTAAGGGTCGATTTGAATAAGAAATTGGTGGAAGAGTCGGTCCGTGTAGTTGACCGAAAGGTGACTAAGTTGAGAAATAAAGAGATACCAATGGTGTTGATCGAGTGGAAACACAGTTTGGGTTCTAATCTTACGTGGGAAACGGAAGAGTTGATGAGAAGCCGCTACCCCCATTTGTTTGACCAAGACTAGATTTCGAGGACGGAATCTCTCCTTAAGGGGGGTGGATTTGTAACATACTGAAACCCGGGCTAGTTGTAAGTGGACTATTTTTGCCCTTAGGGTTTGTGCTTAGTCTTAAGTGCTTTTTATTCTAATTATTTTATTTGTATTTTATTCTAATTGTGTTGTGACCAGTTTGTGACAAGGGTCCCAGAACATGTTTGTTTATTTCAATTGGACCTCGTTTGGGTAACCTAATCTTGTGCGAAAGATATCAGATAACTGGTAAATACCCGTGTGTTGTACAGTGTGGGAATTAAACCCAATTAAGTGACTAGTGTACTTCTTTTTCTTCCCATTTCTAGAAAATTCACTAAAACACCGTACCTTCATCCCTCCCACCTAACCAAACCCTAATCCTTAAACATTGATCTTGAGCTCAAATTGGTATTAGAATCGTGTTTGTTATCGTTTACTGAGTCTATCAAGGTAAGTAACATGTGTTTTTGTGTTCAATTCGTTGTTAAATTCATGGTTTTGTGTGAGTTTTGTAAAAAGCTTGAATTTGTGTCAAAACAAGTGATTTAAGTGTTGTTATGGTCAAATTGTTGTGAGTTTTGAGTCTATAACAAGTAGTGAACAAGTTGTGGTCGATTTTGGTGTTTAAAACGAGCTCTAGATCGAGATTTAAGGATTTCATCGTGAAGTCCGTAGCCTTTGTTCAGTTTCTGAGGAAGATGAACACAGTCGGCCGACTGTCGGTCGACAGTAGACTGACTGAGGGTGAACCGACCGATTGTTGAGTGAACCAACTGACTGAGATTTACCTTCGGTCGATTGATGTAATACCAAGTGAATCGACCGACTGGTAAGGTCAGTCGACCGGTTGTGTCGACAGTAGACCGACTGTCAGTGTCAGTCGACCGACTGTGTGTCCAGGGCAGAATGTTTTACCAAAATGCATTTTTCTAGCCGTTATGCTGCCCGTTTGTATTTTGGTGTCCAGGATGTAAATTTTGAAAGTGCATAAGTGTTAAGCATGAAAATTTTAGCGGACGCATTTTTTTTTACTAATTTGCTATAATTCGCTGTCAGTGTGTCTAATCTTGATGGGAACACTATTCTAACTTGGTTTTTGCTATTCTCAGGAGATAAGGACAAGGAGGAAGCTCAGAAATAATAACTGAGCAGTTGCTGGTAATTGGTGAGTGGGTCTATCTACGGATAGAGTTTAAGTAGCATATCATGCTACTGTGGTTGACTTTTTTACCATGCATAGTGTAGGAATTGCCATGATAAAATAATATTGTTTGCCTGATGTTGTATATGAATTATGAGTACACTATGTGAATGGCACCAGTCGGGCCTAGGGAGACTGGGGACTCGAAACCGTGCCTAGGAGAGGTTAGAGTCCATATGAGGTCAACCGTGCCTAGGGGAGGTTGGGTTCATAGGCTACTAATTGTGGAGTATAGTGTGAACGATGCATCCCCTGCATCTGGATAACTATACTATTAATTGAGTAGCAGGGACTATCGGTAGACTCAGGCCCGATCAGCTGAGAGTTGTGTGCTCGTACAAGCTGCCGATCCTCGTATTGTCTTATTGTATGCTAGTTGGTAGTTAGCAAGTGTTGTTGTTAGTATATTGCTTGTGTGTAGCTTAAGCTATATCTGTTAAATAGATTCCATTCACTTAGCGGTGCGCTAATCCACCACATGTTTCCCCCTTTGCAGGTTTAGGTACTGCTAGTCGGGATGGGTATGGATGCAGAAGACATGTTTGACAACCCTACTCTGATGTGGACTTTTGTTTAAATAATGTTTTGTAATAACGTAACACTGTTGTGTAAGTTTAAACTTAATTATACGGTTTAAAGTAATGTTGTAACTTATATTGTGTTTATTATTAAAGTCTTCCGCTGTGTTTTAAAAAAAAAAAAAATGCCCGGTGTTACACTGTTACTAATTGCTTCTGTTCATTGAAGCATACTTTTGTTGTAAGACATTTGATGTTAGTTAAGACATCACCTTTATTCATGAATGCAAACTTCTTTTGAAACCGCATATAGTATTTGACCTTGTAATGATCCTGTTGTTGATGATTCGTACACGATGGTTTTGTACGGGGCATCACAAGAACCCCATGATACAATTGGTTTGAAAGTATATCATGGTGCTAAGGTTTTAAAGAAACGACATAACGCTGCAGCACCATATGATGGCCATCATCCACAGGTCGAAAGAGATCAGCAGCAAGGTAATGCGGGAGGGGGGAATCAGATGACAGAAATGCAAATTTTTATGGCTCAACATGAGTATAAAATGGCTAGACAACGAGCATTTCAAGATTGGCAGTATCATCAAAATCAAATCATAAGTCATTGTGCACACATAAATAGAAACTACATTCCTACTCCAATGCCCGTATTTCCTCCCTGGAATATACAGACCCGACCACCGTAGCCTACATATGACCCAGCTCAAGCATTCTACAGCACATACGGCTATGAATGGAATCCCTACTGGCACCATCCTCATCAACCCTAATTTTCTTTTATGCCTATTTTTATTTATTTGGTAACTTGTAATTTTATACTTCTAATATTTCTTTTGATACTATAATAGTTTTTATAATTTTCTAACTTTTATTATTAGATTTTTAATAATTTTTGAATGTGGGGTGATATACCCAACTTCAAAAATATGTATATATATGTTCGTAGTTTATCTCATGTACAAAACAGGGTAAAACAGCACATTTTCAAAGACTGGCATTAAGTTCAGCAAAAGCAACTAATTTTGACGACAAGATGCAAAATATATGTGAAATAACAACTGCAGGAATGAACAAATGATGTGCACTATTTATCATTCAACATAAACAACAATATATTTGGAAACTTTGGTAAAATTTAATCATTTTTCTACGCTAATCACCCTCAATAATTTAAATTGTTATTGATTTCTTGTAAATGAGGGCATTGCAAGATCTTAAGTGTGGTAAGGGGTTAAATTCTTTCGGATTTTTTAAAAAAATTTTAATTTAAACACTTGGTTACCATTAAAAATACTAGTAACGCAGTAGTTGTATTAGAATCTAGTGCTCTCTGATAATAAAGAACAGCCATAGTCTTATATACTGACTACCCAATTCTAGTAAAATTTTTCAAAATTTTCAACTAAATGAACTCAAAATCATGTTTATACGTATTTATGAACGATAAAACTAGGTGTTAACACCGAAATTATTGTTACCTCAGAAATGACATAAATTGAGAAAAAACCCAAAATGCTTGAATTCATTTAAAATGGAATAGAGGAAAATAAAAAGGCAAAGAAAGGAAAATAAAAGTCAAGTGTGGGAAAAATTTACCAAGTTATTTAAAACATATATCACATATTTGTGTACAAATAATTGAAGATACTTTTATTTTGGACAATTTTATCAGTTTTACCCGATTTCTTATAATATATTTGAAAGAAATGTGCCACTTGATTTAAAAGGAAGTAAAGTCTTCCGAGAAAAAGATACGCGCTTCTTGATTTAGGTCAGGAAGTTGTCGTCCAGACCAATTGTAGAGTCTACAAAAAACCTTGAAAAGTTTTCTCAAAAATCAGCTGGAAATCCACGGACCTCAGCATCAAACATGGTCGCCAAATGGTCAGACTTATCCTAACCATGAGAGGATCTGTCTCGTACAATGGGGGGCACCGTGCAAATTAGCTTATAAGACTAATGAATCAGATCCCTAGAAAGGATAATCTCCTTAAAAATCAAAAAATCAGCTTTTAAGCTTGATATTACTCAATCCTTGAGATTGACCTTAAAGATTGAGAATTACAAACTCATGGAATTCGATGATATCTAAACTCGAGCTTGAACGAGAAAATATTTTGATCAAATTACAAACCGATTTGTTTTCTGAAAACCCATTTTCAATGCGTTCATTACCATTGAACGTAAAATCCTAGGAATTCACCTGAAATTCATTAGGTCACCTGAACCAAATCGGGTGTCAACCGTAAGAACGGTGGTTGCATAGCATGGTCAAAGACAGGACCTTATGCCAGACTGAAAAACTATAGGGTGATCTTTACTATTTATCCTACCAAGGATAGTAATTGCATCCGACACGACATAGACCATAATCAAAAGCATGTCATGGGACATTGCCTCAACAGTTGCTTGTTCAATGCTTTTCTTTACAACCGGACGGTAGTTTACCGAAAGGTAATATACGGAGCAAGTATATTGGACGTGTTGCTTTCCCAATACAAGGTTAGCAAGTGGGTGACACAAAATCTCAAGTTTTGAGCTAAAATTTTTAAATCTGAAACCCACCAAATCCACAAAAACATTTTGCAAACACCGGTGAAGGGTTATTCCGGAAAACTTATCTAGGGTAAAAGCTAGATTGAATTTTCAAAAAGATCAAATGTTTTCATAAAGATCCAATTTCCTTAAAGGATCTAAATTTTCATAGTCATGTGGGACTGTAAACCACAATGTTACTATCATTGTTCATACCGCCGTATAGAAATCACTGATGTACAAAGTGTGAAGAATAAAGAAGTGATTCTTGTAAAGCTATATTCAAGTTCTATATTGCTTAAAGGACAAGCAACGCTCAAGTGTGGGAATATTTGATAATGCTAAAAACGAACATATATTTCATAGCATTATCCCTCAAGAAAGACAAGCTTTTAGTTGCAATTGTTCTATTTACAAGTGATATTCGTTTAAATATTAATGGGTGAAGACAAAAGACAGATTCGACGAATTGAAGACGCAAATGACCAAAAAGCTAAAAAGTACAAAGTACAATCCAAGTGGTTCAAATTATTGATGAGAAACGTCTAAAAATTACAACAGTACAAGCCGTGAAACACAAATTACAAGATATTAAATCGTACGAAAAGGCGTTCGAAAATTCGGAACCGAGACATGAACCAACTTTCAGCGCGCGACGCAATGGACCAAAAATTACAAGTCAACTATGCACAAGAATATAATATAATATATAATTAATTATATATATTATTATATATTATAATTATACGCAGCCCACGTTTTGGATTTAATCTATGAGCTGGATTCCAGACCTCCGCACTCGCGGAGCTGTGATGAAGAAAACCTCCACACTCGCCGAGCTCAACAGTGAAACGTGGGCCTATAAAAGTCCGCGCATTCTGATCGATTCATTACCCCTTTTCTTTCTTTTCTATGTACGTATATATATATATATATATATATATATATATATATTATAATTTTAATTTTAATTTAAGTTTAATAATAATAAGGTTATAGTGGCGAATGTTGTAAGTTTGTAAGTCGAAATTATGTTCGTGTAACACTACGCGATTAATACTCATTGTAAGTTATGTTCAACCTTTTTAAATTAATGTCTCATAGCTAAGTTATTATTATGCTTATTTAAATCGAAGTAATCGTGATGTTGGGCTAAATATTAAAGACGGGGTTATTGGGCTTTGTACCATAATTGGGGTTTGGACAAAAGAACGACACTTGTGGAAATTAGACTATGGGCTATTAATGGGCTTTATATTAACTAAACGATACCTCGTTAATTTAATATAAAGGTTATAATTTGACGTATCTATATATAACCACACACGCTTAATCGGGTTCGGTGGGCGGGATATCTATAAATACGAATTATTGTTCATTTTACCGGACATGGGAATGGATTAATAGTCAATGGACTCGTTGAAACAGGGGTAGATTACATTCAAGGGTAATTGGTGTAATTGTTAACAAAGTATTAAAACCTTGGATTACACGCAGTCGATAACCTGGTGTATTCATTAAACAAAGTATTAAGACCTTGTTACAGTTCGAGTCCCCAATTAGTTGGAATATTTGACTTCGGGTATAAGGATAATTTGACGAGGACTCTCGCACTTTATATTTATGACTGATGGACTGTTATGGACAAAAACAGTATGGACATATTGAATAATCCAGGATAAAGGACAATTAACCCATGGTAATAAATTAAAATCAACACGTCAAACATCATGATTACGGAAGTTTAAATAAGCATAATTCCTTTATTTTATATCTTATCGCATTTTTATTTATCGTCATTTTATTTATCGCACTTTAAATTATCGCACTTTTATTATCGTTATTTACTTTACGCTTTAAATTAAGTTATTTGTATATTTAATATTTTACATTAGGTTTTAATTATGACTAAAGTTTTAAAATCGACAAACCGGTCATTAAACGATAAAACTCCCTTTTTATAATAATAATAATATTACATACATATATATATATATATATATATATATATATATATATATATATATATATATATATATATATATATATATACAAATATAGTTTAAAAATATAGCGTTAAACTTGGCTAGCTCCCTGCGGAGCGAACGAACGATTCAGACTTTGGAGGACATGTTGCGTGCCTGTGTTATTGACTTCGGAAAGGCTTGTGAGAGACATTTGCCGCTAGCTGAATTCTCTTACAACAACAGTTATCATTCGAGTATTAATGCCGCACCTTTTGAAGCGCTGTATGGCCGCAAGTGCCGATCTCCTATTTGTTGGGCCGAAGTAAGCGAAAATAAAATCACCGAACCCGAGGTAGTCCATGACACAACCGAGAAGATTGTCCAAATTCAAGTGAGACTTAAGGCGGCTCGTGAGCGCCAAAAGAGTTATGCTGACCTTAAACGTAAAGACTTCGAATTCAACGTGGGTGACCGTGTAATGTTGAAGTTCGCACCTTGGAAAGGTGTGATCCGTTTTGGAAAGCGCGGAAAGTTAAACCCACGATATATTGGTCCTTTTGAAATCTTGGAGCGTATTGGACCCGTTGCTTACCGTTTGGATCTTCCGACTCAATTGAGCGCAGTTCACCCTACTTTTCACGTGTCGAATCTGAAGAAATGTCTTTTCGAACCAGAACTTGTCATCCCTCTCGATGAGCTTACGATTGACGACAAACTCCATTTCGTGGAGGAACCTGTCGAAGTTATGGACCGTGAGGTCAAGACTTTGAAACGCAACAAGATTCCAATTGTCCGAGTCCGATGGAATGCCAAACGTGGACCTGAGTTTACTTGGGAACGAGAGGATCAAATGATGCAGAAGTATCCTCACCTTTTCCCGACTCCAACACCTGCCTCAGCTTAAAATTTCGGGATGAAATTTCCATTAACAGGTGGGTAATGTAACGACCCAACTTTTTCAACTTGTTTTTGTGCCTTGTGGTTTTTGCAAAACTGCGTATTTGTGCGTACTGTGCTACTTTATACTCTGGAATCTTTATACACATGGCCTACTTTCATTTATGTGTTAAAACGCGCCTTTAAGTACGTTGGATACTTAACTTGATCACCGGAAACCTTTATGACCGTTAGTGTCACTTGACGTTACGAACAAACTGCGTACTGCGTACACGTTTAACTTTTGTCGTAATCAGAATATTATGACTACGAAATCTTAATTATTATTTCATAATAATAATTACTTGGTTTTTGGATGCTTAATTACGCGTAGTAATTTACTTATGCTTGCTAGTTAGTCTTGTTGGACTTTCTACCTTGTTGGGCCTTAGCCGACCCTACACTAGTTAGTGGACTATTTAATTAGCCCAATTATTAATAGCTAGTGACCCATTAATATGTAAGACAAATGCCCATTTATTAGAGGGAACATGCTAGCATTTTTTTCAAGTATTATCCTTAATGTTGCATGAGATCCTAACATAAGCACCAACTTTAGACAACCATTAACCAAAAAGCAAAAGTGTGTCCCCCTTGTCCCCCTCCCATTCCAACGGCCATCACCACCACCCTCACCCTCATTCACCTATAAATACAAGCCTTATTCCATCCATTTTACACTTGCTCTCATTTACATTTCACACACACTTACTCTCTTATCTCCCCTCTAGTCTTTCTCACTCTAAAACTTGTAAGTTTTTGAATTTCTTCTTCTTCTTCTCTTATCATTTTCGAATTCATCATCATCATTAAAGGGTCTAGCTTTTTAGCTTTGATCTTGATTACATCTTGTAGATTCAAACTTGGATTTGAATCCTTCAAGAACATGGAAGATTCAAGCTTTCTAGCTTTGAATCTTCACCTACTTTGTAGATCTATATCTTTTAACTTTAATCTTGTTATTTTGTTATAAAGATTCAAACGTGTGTTTGTAATCTTCATGTAACTTAAAGATCCAAGCTTTATGCTTCAAGATCTTCAAGAACAACCAAGATGCAAGCTTTTTAGCTTGAATCTTCATATCTTTTGTTGGATCTAAGTTTCCTAACTTATGATCTCATTATTTTGTTATAAAGATCAAAACTTGTGTTTGTAATCTTCATGTAACTTAAAGATCCAAGCTTTATGCTTCAAGATCTTCAAGAACAACCAAGATGCAAGCTTTCTAGCTTGAATCTTCATATCTTTTGTTGGATCTAAGTTTCCTAACTTATGATCTCATTATTTTGTTATAAAGATCAAAACTTCTGTTTATGGTCTTCATGTAACTTAAAGAATCAAGTTTTATGCTTCAAGATCTTCAAGAACAACCAAGATGCAAGCTTTCTAGCTTGAATCTTCATATCTTTTGTTGGATCTAAGTTTCCTAACTTATGATCTCATTATTTTGTTATAAAGATCAAAACTTCTGTTTATGGTCTTCATGTAACTTAAAGATCTAAGCTTTATGCTTCACATTCTTCAAGAACACTAAAGGTTCAAGCTTTCTAGCTTTGTGATCTTGTAACTTGTGTCAAAAGGATCCAAGCTCTCTAGCTTAGGGTTCCATCACTTTATTTGACTTAGATTATGTTCATACTTGTTTGATTAAAGTAAAGTTTGTAGCTTTAGTTGAAAATGTAACTTGTAATTGTGTTAAGACTAAGGATATGATGTAACCTTGGTTCATCATCCATCTAAGACTCTTAAATGAGTTGTGTTCTTACTTGGTCTTAACATATTATGTTTTGATGGTAGAATCTTGGTCAACGTGATGCTAACCCATCAACGAGTTGTACACTTGAAGCTACAAGCATCAAGGATGAGAACCGTGATGAGCATCAAGCACTAAGAACCCCACCGGAGCACTTTGCTTACTATTTTGGGATCTTATCAGACCACCTGTGTAGTGACCCGAACTTTTCCATGTTTATATATATTAATTGAGATTGATATTTACATGATTAAATGTTTCCAACATGTTAAGCAATCAAACTTGTTAAGACTTGATTAATTGAAATATGTTTCATATAGACAATTGACCACCCAAGTTGACCGGCGATTCACGAACGTTAAAACTTGTAAAAACGACATGACGATATATATATGGATATACATATGGTTAACATGAGATTATGATAAGTAAGTATCTCCATAAGTATATTAACAATGAGTTATATACATATAAACAAGACTACTAACTTAAGGATTTCGAAACGAGACATATATGTAACGATTATCGTTGTAACGACATTTAAATGTATATATATCATATTAAGATATATTAATATATCATAATATCATGATAATATAATAATTTAACATCTCATTAGATATAATAAACAATGGGTTAACAACATTCAACAAGATCGTTAACCTAAAGGTTTCAAAACAACATTTACATGTAACGACTAACGATGACTTAACGACTCAGTTAAAATGTATATACATGTAGTGTTTTAATATGTATTTATACACTTTTGAAAGACTTCAATACACTTATCAAAATACTTCTACTTAACAAAAATGCTTACAATTACATCCTCGTTCAGTTTCATCAACAATTCTACTCGTATGCACCCGTATTTGTACTCGTACAATACACAGCTTTTAGATGTATGTACTATTGGTATATACACTCCAATGATCAGCTCTTAGCAGCCCATGTGAGTCACCTAACACATGTGGGAACCATCATTTGGCAACTAGCATGAAATATCTCATAAAATTACAAAAATATGAGTAATCATTCATGACTTATTTACATGAAAACAAAATTACATATCCTTTATATCTAATCCATACACCAACGACCAAAAACACCTACAAACACTTTCATTCTTCAATTTTCTTCATCTAATTGATCTCTCTCAAGTTCTATCTTCAAGTTCTAAGTGTTCTTCATAAATTCCAAAAGTTCTAGTTTCATAAAATCAAGAATACTTTCAAGTTTGCTAGCTCACTTCCAATCTTGTAAGGTGATCATCCAACCTCAAGAAATCTTTGTTTCTTACAGTAGGTTATCATTCTAATACAAGGTAATAATCATATTCAAACTTTGGTTCAATTTTTATAACTATAACAATCTTATTTCAAGTGATGATCTTACTTGAACTTGTTTTCGTGTCATGATTCTGCTTCAAGAACTTCGAGCCATCCAAGGATCCATTGAAGCTAGATCCATTTTTCTCTTTTCCAGTAGGTTTATCCAAGGAACTTAAGGTAGTAATGATGTTCATAACATCATTCGATTCATGCATATAAAGCTATCTTATTCGAAGGTTTAAACTTGTAATCACTAGAACATAGTTTAGTTAATTCTAAACTTGTTCGCAAACAAAAGTTAATCCTTCTAACTTGACTTTTAAAATCAACTAAACACATGTTATATATCTATATGATATGCTAACTTAATGATTTAAAACCTGGAAACACGAAAAAACACCGTAAAACCGGATTTACGCCGTCGTAGTAACACCGCGGGCTGTTTTGGGTTAGTTAATTAAAAACTATGATAAACTTTGATTTAAAAGTTGTTATTCTGAGAAAATGATTTTTATTATGAACATGAAACTATATCCAAAAATTATGGTTAAACTCAAAGTGGAAGTATGTTTTCTAAAATGGTCATCTAGACGTCGTTCTTTCGACTGAAATGACTACCTTTACAAAAACGACTTGTAACTTATTTTTCCGACTACAAACCTATACCTTTTCTGTTTAGATTCATAAAATAGAGTTCAATATGAAACCATAGCAATTTGATTCACTCAAAACGGATTTAAAATGAAGAAGTTATGGGTAAAACAAGATTGGATAATTTTTCTCATTTTAGCTACGTGAAAATTGGTAACAAATCTATTCCAACCATAACTTAATCAACTTGTATTGTATATTATGTAATCTTGAGATACCATAGACACGTATACAATGTTTCGACCTATCATGTCGACACATCTATATATATTTCGGAACAACCATAGACACTCTATATGTGAATGTTGGAGTTAGCTATACAGGGTTGAGGTTGATTCCAAAATATATATAGTTTGAGTTGTGATCAATACTGAGATACGTATACACTGGGTCGTGGATTGATTCAAGATAATATTTATCGATTTATTTCTGTACATCTAACTGTGGACAACTAGTTGTAGGTTACTAACGAGGACAGCTGACTTAATAAACTTAAAACATCAAAATATATTAAAAGTGTTGTAAATATATTTTGAACATACTTTGATATATATGTATATATTGTTATAGGTTCGTGAATCAACCAGTGGCCAAGTCTTACTTCCCGATGAAGTAAAAATCTGTGAAAGTGAGTTATAGTCCCACTTTTAAAATCTAATATTTTTTGGGATGAGAATACATGCAGGTTTTATAAATGATTTACAAAATAGACACAAGTACGTGAAACTACATTCTATGGTTGAATTATCGAAATCGAATATGCCCCTTTTTATTAAGTCTGGTAATCTATGAATTAGGGAACAGACACCCTAATTGACGCGAATCCTAAAGATAGATCTATTGGGCCTAACAAACCCCATCCAAAGTACCGGATGCTTTAGTACTTCGAAATTTATATCATATCCGAAGGGTGTCCCGGAATGATGGGGATATTCTTATATATGCATCTTGTTATTGTCGGTTACCAGGTGTTCACCATATGAATGATTTTTATCTCTATGTATGGGATGTGTATTGAAATATGAAATCTTGTGGTCTATTGTTATGATTTGATATATATAGGTTAAACCTATAACTCACCAACATTTTTGTTGACGTTTAAAGCATGTTTATTCTCAGGTGAATATTAAGAGCTTCCGCTGTTGCATACTAAAATAAGGACAAGATTTGGCGTCCATGTTTGTATGATATTGTGTAAAAACTGCATTCAAGAAACTGATTTCGATGTAACATATTTGTATTGTAAACCATTATGTAATGGTCGTGTGTAAACAGGATATTTTAGATTATCATTATTTGATAATCTACGTAAAGGTTTTTAAACCTTTATTTATGAAATAAAGGTTATGGTTTGTTTTAAAAATGAATGTAGTCTTTGAAAAACGTCTCATATAGAGGTCAAAACCTCGCAACGAAATCAATTAATATGGAACGTTTTTAATCAATAAGAACGGGACATTTCAGTTGGTATCCGAGCGTTGGTCTTAGAGAACCAGAATTTTTCATTAGTGTGTCTTATCGAATTTGTTAGGATGCATTAGTGAGTCTGGACTTCGACCGTGTTTACTTGAAAAATGATTGCTTAACAAATTTTGTTGGAAACTATATATTTTTAACATGTGAATATTATGTGATATATTAATCTCTTAACACGTTTGATATTATGTGATAGATGTCTACCTCTAGAACAAGTCCCATTGACTCACCTAATAATAATGAAGAGTCAAATGTAAATTGGAATGATTCGTGGACTGATTCACAAGTTCCCGAAGAGGAACCGGAAGAAGAGTCGGAACCGGAAGAAGAATCGGAACCGGAAGAAGAATCGGAACCGGAGGAGGAAATAGAACCGGTGGGGGAAATAATAAAACGGTTAAGTAAAAGAAAATCCTCAACCAACCGACCAAGGTTAATTATGGTCAATGGTGTTTCCGCCAAGGAAGCAAAATATTGGGAGGATTACCAATTCTCCGATGAATCGAATTCCGACAAGAATTCCGATGATGTTATAGAAATTACCCCAACTGAATTTAAAAAGGCAAAAGAAAATAATAAGGGAAAGGGCATAAAAATAGAGAAATCTAATTCCAACCCCGATGAACTTTATATGTATCGTCAACCCCCGAAGTCCTTAAGTTGTAACAATGACCCAGGAACCTCTAAACCACCAGGTTTTTCTAAACCGTTGTGGAAAATAACAGCTAGTATTAGGGAAACATCATATATCCCTAGAAACTTGGCAAAACGAACCAAAACCGAAGAAGAAGAAACAAGCGAGTCGGAATAAGATAGTTGTATTCGTGTGGTGTAATATATGTAATATAGTGTGCTTATGCTTTATGATATATGTAAAAATTGCTTGTATTAATAAGTATTTTTTTTTATGAATCTAACTCTTGTCTATTTTAAAGTATAAAAACACAAAATGGATAGACAACCCAATATTTTAAGAGACCTACCCGGAGACATGATTGATGAAATCTTGTCTAGAGTCGGTCAGAATTCTTCGACACAACTATTTAAGGCGAGATCAGTTTGTAAGACATTCGAAGAACGTTCCAAGAATGCCTTGGTTTATAAAAGGCTTTCGTTCGAAAGATGGGGGATATCACATTGGGAAATCCATAAGTTACGATGTGTTTACTTTGACGCATATATTGCGGGGAACCCAAATGCTATTTTACGCAATGGGTTAAGAAATTATTTTGACTCAATATATCCGAATATTGGACTTCGTGATTTAGAAAAAGCGGTTAACATGCAACATAAAGAAGCATGTTATGCTTACGGATTAGTAATGTTCGCTTCTCACCAAAGTGAGAACAAGAACATCGGGCTACAACTATTAAACAAAACGTTCCCACAAGTGACGGAGTCGGTAATTGGGGTAAGAAATGAGGTTTTTAGATTGTTACGGGACTGTTGGACATTACGTAACCCTCGTCCCTTTGATGACATTACAACACGCTGTCTTATCAATGACCATAACGGTTATGTTCCACAAGACCAAGGATGGGAAGTAGTCCTAGTAAAACCAGAATGCATGACTTGTTTCTGGACGTATGAATTACGTGTCTTTATTGCCTTTGCTGAACGACTTGTGTACTAGCTAGAATTATCTTCACAACTATCTTGTATCAAAGTTATTGTGTGCTATATTTCATGCTTTATGTAAAATAAGCGGTATTGTAAGTTTGTAAAATATTGTATAAAAGTTTGAACGCGAAATATTATTATAATCAGTTTTTCATATAGAATTGTAGTAGTTGAATTGTATATTAGCTACTAAGTATGAACTTAACGGGTAGGTACTACCCGAATTTAAACTTATAAAACGCTAATATGAAGAAAAAGCTTTTATAAATGAGTTCATATTATGCTACGAAATACTATTAACTACTCTTAATATTCTGTATGATTAACTTGTTCCATTTGACTATTTTGAAGGATATGGCACCGACTACTCGACACACCGTGAATATGAATGAAGAGGAATTCCGTACTTTTCTAGCTTCAAACATAGCCGTAGTACAGGCTGCGCTACATACCAACAATAACCTTGGATCTAGCAGTACAGGAAATCGTGTAGGATGCACCTACAAAGAATTCACTGCCTGCAAACCTTTGGAATTTGATGGAACCGAAGGACCGATCGGATTGAAACGGTGGACCGAGAAGGTCGAATCGGTGTTTGCCATAAGTAAGTGTACTGAAGAGGACAAAGTGAAGTACGCTACGCATACCTTCACAGGTTCTGCATTAACATGGTGGAATACCTATCTAGAGCAAGTGGGACAAGACG
This sequence comes from Rutidosis leptorrhynchoides, assembly GCF_046630445.1. NCBI lineage: Eukaryota > Viridiplantae > Streptophyta > Magnoliopsida > Asterales > Asteraceae > Rutidosis > Rutidosis leptorrhynchoides. The sequence goes on from NC_092341.1 coordinate 9,915,733, forward strand.
ATGCGTAAGCACTACCGTGGTCAGCATTCAAGCACTTGATGAACGAGAAGTACCGTCCCAGAACCGAGGTCAATAAGCTCAAGACAGAACTTAGAGGGTTACGAACCCAAGGATTTGATATTACCACGTACGAAAGACGATTCACAGAATTGTGCCTATTGTGTCCGGGAGCATTCGAAGATGAGGAAGAGAAGATCGACGCGTTTGTGAAAGGATTACCGGAAAGAATCCAAGAAGATATAAGTTCACATGAGCCCGCCTCCATACAACAAGCATGTAGAATGGCTCACAAACTCGTGAACCAAATTGAAGAAAGAATTAAAGAACAGACTGCTGAAGAGGCCAATGTGAAGCAAGTCAAAAGAAAGTGGGAGGAAAACGGTGATAAGAATCACCAATACAACAACAACAGCAATTACAACAATAATCGCAACAATTATCCCAACAATCGCAACATCAATCGCAACTACAACAAACGGCCCAACAACAACAACAACAACAACAACAGCAACTACAACAATCATCCCAACAACAATAATAACCGCAACAACAACAACAATCAGAAGCAGCTATGCCAAAGGTGTGAAAAGAATCACTCGGGGTTCTGCACCAAATTTTGCAACAAGTGTAAAAGAAATGGTCATAGCGCGGCGAAGTGTGAGGTCTACGGACCAGGGGTTAATAGAACGAAAGGAACAAATGGTGTCGGAACGAGTAATGGCGGAGCAAGTAGTGTCGGAGCAAGTTATGCCAATGTAGTTTGTTATAAATGTGGAAAACCGGGCCACATTATTAGAAATTGCCCGAACCAGGAGAACACGAATGGACAAGGCCGTGGAAGAGTTTTCAATATTAATGCGGCAGAGGCACAGGAAGACCCGGAGCTTGTTACGGGTACGTTTCTTATTGACAATAAATCTGCTTACGTTTTATTTGATTCGGGTGCGGATAGAAGCTATATGAGTAGAGATTTTTGTGCTAAATTAAGTTGTCCATTGACGCCTTTGGATAGTAAATTTTTACTCGAATTAGCAAATGGTAAATTAATTTTAGCAGATAATATATGTCAGAATCGAGAAATTAAACTGGTTAGCGAAACATTTAAGATTGATTTGATACCAGTAGAGTTAGGGAGTTTTGATGTGATAATCGGTATGGACTGGTTGAAAGAAGTGAAAGCAGAGATCGTTGGTTACAAAAATGCAATTCGCATTATACGAGAAAAAGGAAAACCCTTAATGGTGTACGGAGAAAAGGGCAACACGAAGCTACATCTTATTAGTAATTTGAAGGCACAAAAACTAATAAGAAAAGGTTGCTATGCTGTTCTAGCACACGTCGAGAAAGTACAAACTGAAGAAAAGAGCATCAATGACGTTCCCGTCGCAAAAGAATTTCCTGATGTATTTCCGAAAGAATTACCGGGATTACCCCCACATCGATCCATTGAATTTCAAATAGATCTTGTACCAGGAGCTGCACCAATAGCTCGTGCTCCTTACAGACTCGCACCCAGCGAGATGAAAGAACTGCAAACCCAATTACAAGAACTTTTAGAGCGTGGTTTCATTCGACCAAGCACATCACCGTGGGGAGCTCCTGTTTTGTTTGTCAAGAAGAAGGATGGTACATTTAGGTTGTGTATTGACTACCGAGAGTTGAACAAACTTACCATCAAGAACCGCTACCCACTACCGAGAATCGACGACTTATTTGATCAACTACAAGGCTCGTCTGTTTATTCAAAGATTGACTTACGTTCCGGGTATCATCAAATGCGGGTGAAAGAAGAGGATATTCCAAAGACTGCTTTCAGAACACGTTACGGTCATTACGAGTTTATGGTCATGCCGTTTGGTTTAACTAATGCACCAGCTGTGTTCATGGACCTTATGAACCGAGTGTGTGGACCATACCTTGACAAGTTTGTCATTGTTTTCATTGATGACATACTTATTTACTCAAAGAATGACCAAGAACACGGTGAACATTTGAGAAAGGTGTTAGAAGTATTGAGGAAGGAAGAATTGTACGCTAAGTTTTCAAAGTGTGCATTTTGGTTGGAAGAAGTTCAATTCCTCGGTCACATAGTGAACAAAGAAGGTATTAAGGTGGATCCGGCAAAGATAGAAACTGTTGAAAAGTGGGAAACCCCGAAAACTCCGAAACACATACGCCAGTTTTTAGGACTAGCTGGTTACTACAGAAGGTTCATCCAAGACTTTTCCAGAATAGCAAAACCCTTGAATGCATTAACGCATAAAGGGAAGAAATTTGAATGGAATGATGAACAAGAGAAAGCGTTTCAGTTATTGAAGAAAAAGCTAACTACGGCACCTATATTGTCATTGCCTGAAGGGAATGATGATTTTGTGATTTATTGTGACGCATCAAAGCAAGGTCTCGGTTGTGTATTAATGCAACGAACGAAGGTGATTGCTTATGCGTCTAGACAATTGAAGATTCACGAACAAAATTATACGACGCATGATTTGGAATTAGGAGCGGTTGTTTTTGCATTAAAGACTTGGAGGCACTACTTATATGGGGTCAAAAGTATTATATATACCGACCACAAAAGTCTTCAACACATATTTAATCAGAAACAACTGAATATGAGGCAGCGTAGGTGGATTGAATTATTGAATGATTACGACTTTGAGATTCGTTACCACCCGGGAAAGGCAAATGTGGTAGCCGATGCCTTGAGCAGGAAGGACAGAGAACCCATTCGAGTAAAATCTATGAATATAATGATTCATAATAACCTTACTACTCAAATAAAGGAGGCGCAACAAGGAGTTTTAAAAGAGGGAAATTTAAAGGATGAAATACCCAAAGGATCGGAGAAGCATCTTAATATTCGGGAAGACGGAACCCGGTATAGGGCTGAAAGAATTTGGGTACCAAAATTTGGAGATATAAGAGAAATGGTACTTAGAGAAGCTCATAAAACCAGATACTCAATACATCCTGGAACGGGGAAGATGTACAAGGATCTCAAGAAACATTTTTGGTGGCCGGGTATGAAAGCCGATGTTGCTAAATACGTAGGAGAATGTTTGACGTGTTCTAAGGTCAAAGCTGAGCATCAGAAACCATCAGGTCTACTTCAACAACCCAAAATCCCGGAATGGAAATGGGAAAACATTACCATGGATTTCATCACTAAATTGCCAAGGACTGCAAGTGGTTTTGATACTATTTGGGTAATAGTTGATCGTCTCACCAAATCAGCACACTTCTTGCCAATAAGAGAAGATGACAAGATGGAGAAGTTAGCACGACTGTATTTGAAGGAAGTCATCTCCAGACATGGAATACCAATCTCTATTATCTCTGATAGGGATGGCAGATTTATTTCAAGATTCTGGCAGACATTACAGCAAGCATTAGGAACTCGTCTAGACATGAGTACTGCCTATCATCCACAAACTGATGGGCAGAGCGAAAGGACGATACAAACGCTTGAAGACATGCTACGAGCATGTGTTATTGATTTCGGAAACAGTTGGGATCGACATCTACCATTAGCAGAATTTTCCTACAACAACAGCTACCATTCAAGCATTGAGATGGCGCCGTTTGAAGCACTTTATGGTAGAAAGTGCAGGTCTCCGATTTGTTGGAGTGAAGTGGGGGATAGACAGATTACGGGTCCGGAGATTATACAAGAAACTACCGAGAAGATCATCCAAATTCAACAACGGTTGAAAACCGCCCAAAGTCGACAAAAGAGCTACGCTGACATTAAAAGAAAAGATATAGAATTTGAAATTGGAGAGATGGTCATGCTTAAAGTTGCACCTTGGAAAGGTGTTGTTCGATTTGGTAAACGAGGGAAATTAAATCCAAGGTATATTGGACCATTCAAGATTATTGATCGTGTCGGACCAGTAGCTTACCGACTTGAGTTACCTCAACAACTCACGGCTGTACATAACACTTTCCACGTCTCGAATTTGAAGAAATGTTTTGCTAAAGAAGATCTCACTATTCCGTTAGATGAAATCCAAATCAACGAAAAACTTCAATTCATCGAAGAACCCGTCGAAATAATGGATCGTGAGGTTAAAAGACTTAAGCAAAACAAGATACCAATTGTTAAGGTTCGATGGAATGCTCGTAGAGGACCCGAGTTCACCTGGGAGCGTGAAGATCAGATGAAGAAGAAATACCCGCATCTATTTCCAGAAGATTCGTCAACACCTTCAACAGCTTAAAATTTCGGGACGAAATTTATTTAACGGGTAGGTACTGTAGTGACCCGAACTTTTCCATGTTTATATATATTAATTGAGATTGATATTTACATGATTAAATGTTTCCAACATGTTAAGCAATCAAACTTGTTAAGACTTGATTAATTGAAATATGTTTCATATAGACAATTGACCACCCAAGTTGACCGGCGATTCACGAACGTTAAAACTTGTAAAAACGACATGACGATATATATATGGATATACATATGGTTAACATGAGATTATGATAAGTAAGTATCTCCATAAGTATATTAACAATGAGTTATATACATATAAACAAGACTACTAACTTAAGGATTTCGAAACGAGACATATATGTAACGATTATCGTTGTAACGACATTTAAATGTATATATATCATATTAAGATATATTAATATATCATAATATCATGATAATATAATAATTTAACATCTCATTAGATATAATAAACAATGGGTTAACAACATTCAACAAGATCGTTAACCTAAAGGTTTCAAAACAACATTTACATGTAACGACTAACGATGACTTAACGACTCAGTTAAAATGTATATACATGTAGTGTTTTAATATGTATTTATACACTTTTGAAAGACTTCAATACACTTATCAAAATACTTCTACTTAACAAAAATGCTTACAATTACATCCTCGTTCAGTTTCATCAACAATTCTACTCGTATGCACCCGTATTCGTACTCGTACAATACACAGCTTTTAGATGTATGTACTATTGGTATATACACTCCAATGATCAGCTCTTAGCAGCCCATGTGAGTCACCTAACACATGTGGGAACCATCATTTGGCAACTAGCATGAAATATCTCATAAAATTACAAAAATATGAGTAATCATTCATGACTTATTTACATGAAAACAAAATTACATATCCTTTATATCTAATCCATACACCAACGACCAAAAACACCTACAAACACTTTCATTCTTCAATTTTCTTCATCTAATTGATCTCTCTCAAGTTCTATCTTCAAGTTCTAAGTGTTCTTCATAAATTCCAAAAGTTCTAGTTTCATAAAATCAAGAATACTTTCAAGTTTGCTAGCTCACTTCCAATCTTGTAAGGTGATCATCCAACCTCAAGAAATCTTTGTTTCTTACAGTAGGTTATCATTCTAATACAAGGTAATAATCATATTCAAACTTTGGTTCAATTTCTATAACTATAACAATCTTATTTCAAGTGATGATCTTACTTGAACTTGTTTTCGTGTCATGATTCTGCTTCAAGAACTTCGAGCCATCCAAGGATCCATTGAAGCTAGATCCATTTTTCTCTTTTCCAGTAGGTTTATCCAAGGAACTTAAGGTAGTAATGATGTTCATAACATCATTCGATTCATGCATATAAAGCTATCTTATTCGAAGGTTTAAACTTGTAATCACTAGAACATAGTTTAGTTAATTCTAAACTTGTTCGCAAACAAAAGTTAATCCTTCTAACTTGACTTTTAAAATCAACTAAACACATGTTATATATCTATATGATATGCTAACTTAATGATTTAAAACCTGGAAACACGAAAAAACACCGTAAAACCGGATTTACGCCGTCGTAGTAACACCGCGGGCTGTTTTGGGTTAGTTAATTAAAAACTATGATAAACTTTGATTTAAAAGTTGTTATTCTGAGAAAATTATTTTTATTATGAACATGAAACTATATCCAAAAATTATGGTTAAACTCAAAGTGGAAGTATGTTTTCTAAAATGGTCATCTAGACGTCGTTCTTTCGACTGAAATGACTACCTTTACAAAAACGACTTGTAACTTATTTTTCCGACTACAAACCTATACCTTTTCTGTTTAGATTCATAAAATAGAGTTCAATATGAAACCATAGCAATTTGATTCACTCAAAACGGATTTAAAATGAAGAAGTTATGGGTAAAACAAGATTGGATAATTTTTCTCATTTTAGCTACGTGAAAATTGGTAACAAATCTATTCCAACCATAACTTAATCAACTTGTATTGTATATTATGTAATATTGAGATACCATAGACACGTATACAATGTTTCGACCTATCATGTCGACACATCTATATATATTTCGGAACAACCATAGACACTCTATATGTGAATGTTGGAGTTAGCTATACAGGGTTGAGGTTGATTCCAAAATATATATAGTTTGAGTTGTGATCAATACTGAGATACGTATACACTGGGTCGTGGATTGATTCAAGATAATATTTATCGATTTATTTCTGTACATCTAACTGTGGACAACTAGTTGTAGGTTACTAACGAGGACAGCTGACTTAATAAACTTAAAACATCAAAATATATTAAAAGTGTTGTAAATATATTTTGAACATACTTTGATATATATGTATATATTGTTATAGGTTCGTGAATCAACCAGTGGCCAAGTCTTACTTCCCGACGAAGTAAAAATCTGTGAAAGTGAGTTATAGTCCCACTTTTAAAATCTAATATTTTTTGGGATGAGAATACATGCAGGTTTTATAAATGATTTACAAAATAGACACAAGTACGTGAAACTACATTCTATGGTTGAATTATCGAAATCGAATATGCCCCTTTTTATTAAGTCTGGTAATCTATGAATTAGGGAACAGACACCCTAATTGACGCGAATCCTAAAGATAGATCTATTGGGCCTAACAAACCCCATCCAAAGTACCGGATGCTTTAGTACTTCGAAATTTATATCATATCCGAAGGGTGTCCCGGAATGATGGGGATATTCTTATATATGCATCTTGTTATTGTCGGTTACCAGGTGTTCACCATATGAATGATTTTTATCTCTATGTATGGGATGTGTATTGAAATATGAAATCTTGTGGTCTATTGTTACGATTTGATATATATAGGTTAAACCTATAACTCACCAACATTTTTGTTGACGTTTAAAGCATGTTTATTCTCAGGTGAATATTAAGAGCTTCCGCTGTTGCATACTAAAATAAGGACAAGATTTGGCGTCCATGTTTGTATGATATTGTGTAAAAACTGCATTCAAGAAACTGATTTCGATGTAACATATTTGTATTGTAAACCATTATGTAATGGTCGTGTGTAAACAGGATATTTTAGATTATCATTATTTGATAATCTACGTAAAGGTTTTTAAACCTTTATTTATGAAATAAAGGTTATGGTTTGTTTTAAAAATGAATGCAGTCTTTGAAAAACGTCTCATATAGAGGTCAAAACCTCGCAACGAAATCAATTAATATGGAACGTTTTTAATCAATAAGAACGGGAGATTTCAACCTGGGCTACTGGAAAGTTGATTTTCAGTTAGTTCGGTTCGAGTAGATGATTTTCCATTTAGACTTCGTCTTAATCCGAGTTACGGTTTAGGATTTATGGCCTTCTGAAAGTCACTACACCCTATTAACGTTGTGCTAAAATTTCTGACCTACTCACACTTAAACCATCACCACGGTCAAAAAAAGACGAGTTTGGTTCTGAAAATTGGTCAGCAACTAAAGGACTCCCATATGGAGCCATGGCCACTGATTACGCGTCTTTTTGATTTACGTAAAGGCTGTAGCAGCTGATCAAAGTCAGCCTATTGTTTCAACCTCTATGCTTGTTAAACTTACTTAACTTTTACGATGATGAATGATGATGATGATGACACTTAAACTTATTTTATGCACTATTAGAACTTATGAGGATAACATACTGACCTAGTAACCTTTGACTTAGGTTGACGACCTTTCGGACCGACTTACTACTTGCATACTCTCATTATTGACTTTACCGGTCTTATCACTGTGAGTTATAGCATCCCTTTTTACTTTAACTATTTTGGGACTGAGAATACATGCGCTTTTTACGTTTTACATACTAGGCACGAGTACTTAAACTTTATATATGTGTGGGTTATACAACGGCATAAACTTTCATCTTAGCTCGGTAACGTTTAGTCATTGGTTTTTGAACCGGTGAACGCGAATCTTAGATATGGATCCATAGGGTTTGACATCCCCACTCGGGCTAGTCGCGCTAGCATTTAATGGGTGTTTAATACTTCGTAATCATACGCACTCGCTAAGTGTATTTTTAGGGGGTTATAAACGTTAAGTTAGTTACCAAGTGCCCACGGTTAAACATATACTTTTCATACTGTTTTGAAACACTGAAATCTCGTGGCCTACCTTACATTACTGTTACAACTTAAACTATAGTTCACCAACATTATTGTTGACGTTTTTAAGCATGTTTTCTCAGGTGCTTAGAGGTTTGTTGCTTCGACTGTTTAGACTTGCTGTCTTGGTGTTTAAACTTGCTGTTAAGGACCTGCTGTGCTAGAATTCCGCTGCATTACTTAGAGATGTCTCAATCATAGAGCTTTTCTTTTGCATTCGTAATTTATGTTATTTTCAAATAAAGACTTTGTAACGACCTTTGTGTCACGTTATCTTTTGCAAACGCTATCTTTTTATGAATGCAAAACTGGTTTTCAAATAACATATAGTGTTTGACCTTGTAATGATCCTGTTGTTGATGATCCGTACACGATGGTTTTGTACGGGGCGTCACATATATGTTGTTCAATATGTCAAAGTTTACTTGCATAAGTAACAAATAGAATAATGGCAATAGGCGAAAAAAAACCCGTGACCCGCGGGTACTCGATCCGTGATGGGCGGGTAAAATCATTAAATCTTATCCGCGGGCACGGATACGGGTAAAAATTTATACCCCCCGACGGGTTGCGGGCGAGTCGCGGGTATGTACTATCCGTCGCGGGTAAAAACCGACCCGTGAATACATGAGAATTTTCTTAATTTACCCACGAATAGACACTTACAATTATTAAATTTAAAAGCTATTTTACTAGTATTATATGAATAACGATTAAAAATATGATATTATATACAAGTAAAAAAACTTAATTTTCACGACATTATACATATAGCTTGTACATATGATTTTATATTAATAAAATTATTTGAATTTTCTAATAAAAAGTTGTATATTATTATTACACATGGGTTACCCGCGGGTCACGGGTACCCGCGGGTCACGGGTACCCGCGGGTCACGGGCATGGGCGAAAAGTTTTTGTTGAATCATGAAACCCGTAAATATTATTGTTTACATAACCCCTATTTATAGAGTCCTAACCCTAGAAAACTAGATGGACCAAGCCCATTACATAATTGGACTAGGCTAACATATTATCTAATACTCCCCCGCAGTCCGAACGGCGAAATCGCAAAAGTTTGGACTGAAGTTAAAAAAAAAAACTAACAAATAAACAAAAGTGACAATTTTTTTGTCGTTGCATCGAATAGAATGATATTCGCTGATTTGGTTGCATTGCTTGACTGCGTTTCCTTTTTCGTAGCGCTTCTTTTTTTCTGGTACGTCGTGGCTTGCTTTGCTTAGCCTAAGGATTGAGCAGAACTTGGGCTTAGAACTTTTATCACCGATATAATCTTCTTCAACGCTGTAAAACAAGATAGTTTTTTTTATTCCTCTTTTTTTTCGGGGTTTGGAATCTAGTCAAGTTAGGCGGCTCAGCCCCACACCGATTGATTTATTTATTCCTTTATTTTAGAAAAGTAACGTGAGATAATAAAGTGGCCGTAAGTTGACATTTGATATGATTTCTGACCGGCAGTAACTTTGTACCCAGATTGTTGTAGAGAACAATTACAAGGAAAAAGGAAAAAACTAATAATAACAATGATGAATAATAAAAAGATGGAGATGGAAAATTGTGTTGATTGGCTATGAATGTAATCGCATCTGGAACATTCAAACAACTTCCGACGGCCGTATTATTTGTTTATTTATTTTTTTTGTTTAGTAGGGTTTTTTTTTTTTTTTTTTTTTTTTTTTTTTTTTGAGATGGGGATAGGAAGATTTGACGGGACGGTATAGAGACAGCGGCTTGAGGCAGTCAAATAGGTCTCGGGATCAAACCTAAGCTCTGATTACCATGTTGAATAATATAAACCCCGTGAAGATCACTTTATCATTGATACGTATTTATAGCGATACAAGGAATATAGAAACCCTAGACAACCCTAACGGACTCAAGTCCACATATCAGACTTGGGCCAAACCTATTATCAAACACTCCCCACAGTTCGAACGGCAAAATCGCGAAAGTTCGGACTGGAACAAAACAATAAACATTAAATAAAGACAAAAAATAAACTTTTTTTTTAATTTCATTTGTTGCACTTAATAGACTGATTTTGCTGATATTGTTGCGTCTTGCTTGACTGCGTTTCATTTTCCGTAACGTTTTTTTTTATACGTCGTGGCGTTTGCTTTGCCTAAGGATTGAGCAGGACTTGGGCAAGGAACTCTGTTGACATAAACAATCTTCAATCAATGCTGCAAATAATTTTTTTTTTTTTTACTCTATTTCCTTTTTTTCGACCAAGCCCATTACATAATTGGACTAGGCTAACATATTATCTAACAGTTTTTACCCGTGGGCGGGTAACGGGTTTCAACATGCAAAAAAGAAACCCGACGGGCGGGTCTCGGGTATATAGAACCCGTGCCCGTTACCCGCGGGCGCCATCCCTAATTATTACGAGGCTTAATACATTAAGTAGTACGGAGTATTTTTTTTATAAGGTGGTTTAAAAACTTGACACGTTATTATTTGTTACCAAAGCTTTATTTAAAAAGACATGTGTTACAATCGATGGTATTGAAAATTTATAGTGATTGATAATTTATACGATATAATGGATAATGGATTGTTTCAATAAAATATAATATATTTTTTTTTTTTTAAAGCAAATTTTATTAATCAACACGAAAGAGCAAGAGATAGATGCTCAATTAGACCGGACATCACACTCGAAATGTTACAAATAAGAGGTTGCAAATATACCTACTCGACTATACAGTGACGACTATACAAACACGATAGAATGGAACAATATAGTATCTGTTTGAATTGTTGATCACGAGTCGAAAAGTAGTCCGCTTGGTTTGGAAATCCAAATTAACCAATCGATGTTGAATCTTTTTGCTCTCGGATGGATCCACTCTAACGTTTTTGTTTGTATCTCATTTAGCACCATCGGCGCGTTCCATTTTTTACATTGGAACACTAACTTGTTACGGAGACTCCAAATGATATACAAACAACACCATATTACCGCTTGCTAAATCATGCTTCCCTTACTTGTCATCGAATATGTACCATCTCCATTTATCATATCTGATAGATTAGTAAAGGTATAGTTGTTTAAATCCCACCATTTGAGTATTCGAATCCACATTTCATTTACTCGGTTACATCTTAGGAGCAAGTGTTCCACCGATTCTAACTCATCCTCGCGTAAGGGGCATCTCACCCTATGTAAATCAATGCCTCTTCTGTCGAGTTCGAGTCGAACCGGTAGCCTCTTTTTTTGTGCTCTCCAGACGAAAATCTCCACTTTTTTGTGTTTCTCAAGGTACTATGTTGCGCAGAAAAATGTTCCAGCATGTTTTTTTCGAGTAGGCTCGATAGTGACTTGACTGATGACCGGTGAGAAAACGAAGAAGATGAAAGCAATTCAGTTAGCCTTTGAAGTTCCCCAGTTGTTCTTCCAGTAGGCTCACGGATCCAATTCCACACAAGTGACGATACCTGCTTTTGATAACCACCTGCTTTTCTACTTCTAGTCGATATATGCGAGGGAATAAGTTGCTGAGTTTATCCCCACCAATCCAATGTTCTGACCAAAATAACGTTGAACCGCCATCACCGATAGACTTGATAAACGAATGCTTGAAAGGTACCTGCAATTCTTCCATGGAATTTCCTGCATTTACAATATTACACCAAACGGACGACGAAGAGGAATGGGTGACCTCGCTCCCCGTCATCAACCCGCCACAAGCACCGTAGATGCTTTTGATTAGTTTGACCCAAAGAGAATTATTTTCGGTTTTAAAACGCCACCACCATTTCCCGAGTAGAGCAAGGTTTTTGCATTTTAGACACCCGACATTTAAACACACACCCCCCCCCCCCCCCCCCCCCCCATCTTTACCCACTTCAACCCCTTTGAAGAGACTTTTGTCTAAAGCCGTCTTAGTCAAAATATTTAGTCCCTCTGCTGTGATGATGAACAAAAAAGGCGAGAGTGGATCGCCTTGGCGAACCCCTCTACCAAGATGGAATTCATTTGTTGGAGCACCATTAACTAATACGGATATTGAGGCCGACTTTAAACATGAGGAGATCCATTTTATCCATTTATCATCAAAATCCATGCATTTCATTACTTTAAAAAGGAAACGCCAATTAAGACTATCGAAGTCTTCTCAAAGTCAACTTTGAAGAATACTCAATTGTTTCATTTGTGATAAGAGTGCCATCAAGAATATAATGCCCCTTGATGAATGCACTTTGCTCAAGGCCCACGAGGGAGGGTATTACTTTCCTAAGTCTATTTGAGATGACTTTTGCAATGATTTTGTAGTAACCTCCAATGAGACTAATTGATCGATATTCACCGAGTCCTAGTGGGTTAGATTTCTTGGGGACTAGTATGATAAAAGAAGCATTACAACCCCTTCAAATTTCTTCCCTCTCCCAAAACCATGTTAATGCATCGACTAGATCCCCTTGGGGACTACTTGATATGCCTGCATTGATATCATTGATGAAATGCTATGGACGTCTAAAATTTTTAAAATCTTAAGGTACTGAAAAATTAACAAAAAATAGTTCATGTTTATGTTCATGTTCCGTTTCCGTAAATTTACGGGTTAAAAAATATTACTATATTATAGTTTAATAGTAAATCAAACACTCAAAGTTAACAATTTTCAAGGAATGTCAACATCAAATAGTTTTCTTTTTCCTTCAAACATTAGATTAACGGAAATTACCCGGCAATAATTTACAATAACGACTATAACAAACTTATTTCGTTCAAACTACGCACTACATATTAGCATACAACTTTTTCCACAAAACTACCACACCATAAAGTCCTAACCATAACGTGTAGTCCAACTCGAAGCAATGACTTGACCATTGACCTTATCAAAGTCAAACAAAACTTTCCTATATATTGCATGTGGCACCAAACCTCCAATATTCACATTCCATTCAAAGTTATAGATTAACTTTTCATTTAGAGAGATAATATATGGCAAGTAAATCACTTAACTCTAGTACAATTATTTTCTTCTTCATCTTTATTGCTGTCTTATCGCATCCCATGCACCAACAATCCGATGCAACTTCTTTAACTTCCCGTCGTATGTATCATTCTCTCTTTTCTTTATTTGTGAACTGTTTTATTATGCATGAAACTTTTGTACTCCGTATTTGAAATTCTAGATGAAAGTAAAACAATTAGAAAAGTTTTTTTCTTTATATTCGTGTTGTTATATTTCTAAATTAAAGTGGGGAATATAACTTGTTTGTTTAATTCCGCTTCCCTCTACAACTTAATACTCCATAAATTTCTAAAAAGAACAAAATCAAAGACACAATTTGACGACCCTTCTGTCTCTGTGTTGATGCCCAATGGAGTCGCCCATCAAATTTTACCCTAGGGTCGGCCCTGAGTATTGTTTTTATAGAGGATAAAACAAAATATTTATTGAGAATGAGGAGTAGTTTATTTAATGTTGTTTTATATGATATGGAAAATATATTTTACATGGCTGGAGCAATGACTTGATCATTGACTTTATCAAAGTCAGACAAAACTCTCATATATATTGCACGTGACACCAAACTTTCAATATTCACATTCTATCATAACTTAAAGATTAACTCTAGTACAATTATTTTCTTCTTCATCTTTATCATCATTGTATCGCATACCATGCACCAAGGATCTAATGCGACCTCTTTAACTTCTCTTCGTACGCATCATTCTCTCTTTTCTTTATCCGTGAATCGTACGTTTTATTACGCATGAAACTTCTATATATAAAATTGTAAAACAATTGGAAAAGTTGAAAAATTATTTTTACTCTATATCGCGTGTTGCTATCTTTCTAAATTAAACTAGGGAAATTCCTCTTATAATTCTTGCTCTGAAACTTCAATGTTTATTGAACAAAATCTGGTTGACATGCACGAACTATATGAGGATCGACTCAAATTTGTAACCTGATACACTTATGCTGATCATAACGTAATATATTTATGTGTTCGACTATTTTCTACCTTATCCTTTAATACATCTTGTGCCTAATTTTCTACATTTTGTTTATGCAGAGTTGTATCAGAACCCTCATTATCCACCGTGTCTATGTTGTCTAACAGATGCACCACCGCCACCCAATTGCTATTGTGCATGCTATGTGGTAACTTCGGAAAACAAGTCGCCTTAATATCGAAGAAAATCATTTTAGACAAATCAAAAAATACATGTCAAAGTCTCCTTACAATTCAAACAAATAAAAAATATAGTATATGTTGTTTATTGAATACATGATTTCGGTTTGTGTCGTCTAATAAATACATAAACTGAAATTGTTACCTGCATCATACTTTTGTAATATTATCAATCAATATTGAATATTGATTTGTTTTAAACCTTCATTTTCAGTTTACAGCTTAAAAATGTTTACTGTTCTGTCCAGTTTATGAATGCCAAAACACGTTTCACTACAAGAAATTCGTTCTTTTGCCACGAAATCATTTGTGGCGACAAAAATTTCGCCACAAACAACCCGCTAAACGACAAAAAAATCCTACTTTTTGACTTGTTGAGTCAAACTTAACTTTTGTGGCGACATGTCGCCAAAAAAGTCGCCGCAAATTTAATTTTACATTTCTTTTCCATTTTTCTTAATAAAAACCTGGTCAAAGGTTGAGTTTTTTTAATTGTGGCGACATGTCGCCACTAAAAGTTGTCGCAATTGTATATTTTTTATTTTTATTTCATTTAATTTTTTTCTCTCCAAATTGCAAAAATTATTAAGTGGAGGGAAAATTTCCCGCCATACCTATTGTGACGACTTGTCGCCACTAATGTTGCCGCAAAAGTTGCCACAAATTTAATTTTACATCTCCTTTCGTGCCAATAAAGTACAGATTTAGTGACTCATTTATTTATTTTATTTTATTGTTTAATTTAATTATAAGGTAAATGAAAAGTTCTTAACTGGGCCCTCTTTATTTTCACTCAATATTTTGGAGTACAATTTAGCGGGAATTTTCCCTCCGCATTTCATTAAATGATTTATATCTCTTAAACCTTTTCCTTTCACCATCCAATATTTTCTAATTCCCTTCCAACCTTTTTATCATTTTAGTACTCTTTCACGCTTTCTCACTTTGGTCCATATTCCTTACAATTCACGCACTAATCACCGACGTTGTTCTCAGGTTCGTTTTCTATTCTTCTTTATTCTTGCAATTGATATCTATTTTATGATTCTTGTTGTTGGTTGTAAAGTATGTATAAAAAGTTAGGGTTTTTTTTGGCTTTTTTGTTTCTCACTTTGATTGTGACGAATTTTTTCAATTATCTGTGTTTCTTTGGTTTGTATGATGATAATTTGTTTATTTACATTATGTATCTTATTATTAGGTTATTTATTTATTTACAAAGATACATGAACACGAAAAATTTACAAAATCACTTTAAGCTTTATGTATGATGTAATTTTCTTAAAATGTGATAAATTTGTATGTTTGTGTTTAAGTAGCTAAGCTACGGTTGTACTAGAATGTAAATTAATAACAAGCAATATAAACTCAAGTGCTAAAAAAATCAAACTGAAATATTATATGAACATAATATATAATTTGTATAAAAGTATAACGAACAAATTGGGTATTAATGTAATTAGGAGTTTGATACACTAGCAAGTAGCAACACTAATAAATGAAAAATAACAAAAGTGTACGTGTATAAACGGATGAGTTGCATGTGTCAAAGTGATTTGATTTGGGAAATTGTTGAAAACGCTCTTGTAGAAGATTTAAGAGACGTTTGGATTCCTAAAAAGGTGTACGCCTGTGATTTTTTAAGATGGCTAAGAGTATATAAAATTAAATTTATCCCTCAAATACTACAAAAATTACACAGATAGCCCCAAATTTTGAGGAGGCGACAGCCCTCCTTTGCCTCTATGAACATAATATATAATATGTTTAAACTCCGGATTTGTATGAATTGTATGAAATTAATTCTTGAACTAGTTTTATAACTAGAGTCTTGAATTTTCTACCTCACGATTTTTATGCATCTATGTTTTTATCTTAAATAAATTATGTTTAGTACTTTTGGCTCTGAATTTGAATTACTATTATCAAATCAAATTGCTTGACTTTTTCATTTAAGTGAGTCGTATATTGATATTTGTATGAGGTACATCCAACTTTTTAGGCAAGGAATTGGTAAAAATCAAAATTTGATGCTACTGCTTGTTTTGGGTGAACTTTGCTACTGTTGATTTTTTTTGAGTTGGGTTGTAAAATCTTAGTACTAATCTTAGTAAAATCTTAGTACTAATTTCAATGCAAGAACTTCAGAAAGAGAAGCCCAATCTGAGTGAGATAGAGATTATGGCGGAGGTTTTGGGCGAAACACGTGGTTGGAGGAGAGGTATTGGGATGAGAATACCCTCATCGTCTACATCCACGACCTCCACAGCCCAAATGAGCAAACGATATTATACTTTGGACGAGGTTGAGGCTTTACGGGCCGAGGATCAGAAGAAGATAATGGAGAAAATGGAAAAGATATTCCAAAAGAAGATGAATGAACAAATGGTGCACTACCATGAGAATTACACCTCGAAACTCTATGACGCGGTAGGTAAAGGGAAAGAGGCCTACGTATATGATGCAGTAGGTAAAGGGAAAGAGCCCTACATATATGTTGATGCCGAGGACGAGGAAAACTGTGGTAATAGTGATGAAGATGATGGATATGGTGATGGTAGCGATGGTGCATCGGGATCTTTGGCTTGACTTTGGTGTTTAGATTTTAGTATCTAATTCGTATGTTAAACATATGATATTTTGAACAATTGGGTATGTATTTCGTATGTTAAACATATGATATTTTGAACAATTGGGTATGTAGTTCGTATGTTAAACGATTGTAATTTGTGTTATCGGAAACGTTTAGTTTGTAGTAGATTTGTTTCTTTGATTTGTTAGAAAACAAGCAATAACAGGTTTTGTATCTGGGAAGAAAACCCGGCATTTCCGGGTGGGAAGCAGGAAAAACCAAAGCAGGTTATGCAGATTTTTTCTATTTGTGGCGACATATCGCCAAACTGAATCGCCACAAATGATAATTTCTGAATTTAAAAATAAATTGAATAAATATTTTTTACCACCAATTTGTCGCCACAAATATGTGGCCGCTAATAACATATGACGTCAGATGACGTCATAATTGAGTTAATTTTTCTTTTTTATTTGAAACCAAATTGTCGCCACAATTTGTCGCTGCAAACCATATTTTAGAATTTCTTTTACCTTTTCTTTAAACGGTTGTGGGCCCCACGTGTGTCGCCACAAAAGAGGCCGCAAAATATCTAAAGTGACGGATCTATTGCGGCAACATTTTTGTGACGTATTTGTTGCCGCAAAAGAGGATATTGTGGCGACATGTGGTCTAATGTGGCGAAAAGTTGTCGCCGTATTAGACTAGAATTGTTGTAGTTGTAACCTGATACACTTATGCTGATCATAACGTAATATATTTATGTGTTCGACTATTTTCTACCTTATCCTTTAATACATCTTGTGCCTAATTTTCTACATTTTGTTTATGCAGAGTTGTATCAGAACCCTCATTATCCACCGTGTCTATGTTGTCTAACAGATGCACCACCGCCACCCAATTGCTATTGTGCATGCTATGTGGTAACTTCGGAAAACAAGTCGCCTTAATATCGAAGAAAATCATTTTAGACAAATCAAAAAATACATGTCAAAGTCTCCTTACAATTCAAACAAATAAAAAATATAGTATATGTTGTTTATTGAATACATGATTTCGGTTTGTGTCGTCTAATAAATACATAAACTGAAATTGTTACCTGCATCATACTTTTGTAATATTATCAATCAATATTGAATATTGATTTGTTTTAAACCTTCATTTTCAGTTTACAGCTTAAAAATGTTTACTGTTCTGTCCAGTTTATGAATGCCAAAACACGTTTAGTGCGAATTAAATAACAATTTGTCATATGTACACGTTAATGTCAAGTTACATATTTCTTATATTCAACTTAAACTTGAAAGCAACTCATACGAATGAGCTGGCCAAAGTCATATTCCATAATTTCTTAATGTATTTCTTTAAAGGAAAATCGGTAAAAATGCCCCCATTTCTGAAATTGTTTAGTAATATGTTCTCAAATTAAGGTAACTGAAAAAATTCTATCTGACCACGTATCACGCACCACACATGATGCGTGTAACTTGGTGCGTGATACGTGATCAGCGATCATCCTTAGTGGATATAGTAGTATACCACTCAACGGGCATCACACATTGAGTACCACGCATAGTGCGTGTTGGTTCGTGCGTGGTGCGGATATGTTAGGCTATTCATGATAAGATTTCCTGACATTTTTTCGATTATCAAGATCTTAAAAGGCAAAAACTTGGGTCCGGAATCTACTTTTTTCTTATTTTTATCGACAATCAACACGTTAAATGCCAAGCAAATACTTTAATTACGAATGTATCAGCCAACTTACTTATGATTTATTGCATGAATACCACCATCACCCACCAACAACATCACCACCTCCACAACAATCGGGCGGGGATAGCTCCAAAGGTAAAGGTGATTTCGGCAACATATCCCTAGAAACACCCCACCGTTCACCACCACCTTCATCACCACCACCTCCATCATCACATCACCCCCAATTTCGAATCATGTACAACACGCACCTCGCATAGATCGTGATGCGTGGTGCATGGTGCGTTGTGCGCAGTGCGTGGTACTCAAAACACATAAACTTTACAAAACAAAAAAATATGTTTCACGAGCTTAAAGCAACTCATCAACTGAATCTTGAATTTTTCAGGATAACTCATCTATTTTATTTTTCAAAATAATTGATCTTGCGAACGATATCTTTAAATTCTCGATGATCTATCATTTGTTGCAAGATCTTATCAAGTCGTTCACCGCATTCTCCTGTTCCTCGGTTCCCCTGCAACCTTGATAGATAGATAAAGAAAATAACAACTCAGGTAACCGTCCATCTTACTCCACTTGTCTATCATATGTGACTCTTAGTGGTTCCATTTTTACCAAATGGTAAGTGTACACTGCAAGAGTAAAGTACTTCATAATTAAATTTTATTAAACTTATAAAATTACAAATACACTGTTGGTGGTATGTTGGTAATAAGTAGGTCGTAACGCTGGGATTTTTTGACACTAGAATGGATTCTTATGGGTCTATTTTATTATACAACAACATACATCAAGTACAAACCTTGACCTGGTGTGCGTCATTAGCAATACACGTAGCAATGATAAAGATAAGTTTTCTCGCAATCCCAATCATAATGCTCAGAGTACTCCCATTCATATACTATAACAGAAGCATCTCATGTTGGTCGGAAGTGGCTTCACAAAATCTGTGTTTTTACACACAAACTACGTCGTTGAATAAAAATTCAACGCCTTGGTTTGTTTATAAACAAAAGTTTTGTGAGGGCGCTTCCGACCATCATTAGGTGTATCTGTTATAATATATGACGGAGAGTATTGAGCATTATGATTGGGATCATTGAAAGACGTATCTTTATCATTGTTACGCGACTGCCAACAGAACACCACCAGTTACAGGTTTGTTATTAGGGCATTTATCCACTGCTACAGGCCCTCATATTAAAGCAGTTGGAGGATATCTCTATAAATATGGAGTTAGATCGATAGTATCCCACTCTCCTCTGGTTATGAGTCACATGGTGATCTGATGGCTATTTTTATCCCATAAAAGACACCCATAAAAATCCATTCGAGTGTCAAAAGATTCCACCAATGCGATCTACTTGTTACCATCATATCCACCAACTATATATCTATAAGTTTTTAAATTTGAGTTTAGGTATGCAGTACTTGACTCTATGCGGTGTATACTTACCATTTAATGAAATTGGAACCCACTCTAGAAGACAAATATGATAGACAAGTGGAGTAATGGGCAATTACATGAGTTGTTTATTTCGTCATATATCGAGTAGTTGGGAACTCAGAAAATAGGTGATAGGCTTAAAACTAAAGTAGTTGATCAAAGTTGATGCATTGTTTTAAGATCATTCAACATATACGTGCGTATGATCAAGTTGAAGCTGACATTTGGAGTTGTTGTTTTATTTGTTAGTGGTGTTTCATTAATTATGTTGCATTGTTTAATTCATTTATTGTGTTGCATTGTATAACAAAAACGCTATATAACATTTTAACTAAATTAGTTTATTTTGATTATATATATTTCGGAATTTGTTTCTACTACATTACTTAATATACTAAATCTCCATCCAAATAGTGGGGCAAGGCATATTATACACTAATACTTATAATAAAACCGCTACAAACATATTAATATATTAATATTAATATACAACATACAATATGTCTTGTGAAATTTTTCATCGTCAACAATCATATTAATATACAACATATAATTAATCATACACAATCAAATGCCTACAAACTATCTTTTTCTTTTCTTTTCAACCTTTTGTTGTTGTTTTAGCTTCTTCCTCAAATCATCTAAACTAAGGCTAAGTTCTTCATCAGACATGTTTTCATATATTTAATGTTCAACGATGATTTGGTCTGCAAATTTTGCAAGTCATTTGACTGCTTTGATGGTGTGTACATTTACACCACCATATTACCAGCTGATCAATTTTTTTTAAACGGTAAGCATGAGACGTCTTGACATTCTTCTCGCAATGCTATATTTTGAGTTACGGATTGAGTATGAAGTGTAGACATACGCTGAAAGCATTCCACTCCATTTGGATTTTTTTTTGCAAAATCCCTCACATCATGGTTCTTTCACATACTTCATGTCCACAAATGTTATCCCTTCTGGTACTTTGTAAACCCTTGTCCCATCCTTTTTTTGCTTTTGCAAGATCAGCTGATTTGCCTTTTTGTGTAATCCCAATGCAAAAACATAAGCTATCATAATTCGACTCACTGACAAACTTATTTTCTTTTACAAATTCTAAGATTCTAATAATCTCACATTTAACCAATAATTTGAAATCATTATCCTTCACAGACCTTGACAATATAGCAATATCCTTCCAATCCAACATACCAAGTGTATACAAATCTTCCACCGACACAAGTTTCTCGGATTTATCATTCATAGTTAGCTTCATCTTTTTAAATCCCTCATGTTCAATTATTTCAAGTTCTTCAATTTGATGACCATACTTGTGTAAGGATTATAGGACCCAAACAATAGAGTAATTCCAGTTAATTACCCTTCCGCAATCGACAAACGAAAGAACAATAATGAGAAATTAAAGAATGCGAGATTTAACGTGGATATATGTAATCGAATGTCAATTACTTTAATACACGGACCAACTAGAGAGATTTTATTGATATAATTCGTGTGTATACATAAGGGTTACAATATGATGCTTATATAGGCAAAAAACAACTAGGAACCAACTTGGAGAACAAGAAAAACTTAGTTTTGGAAATTCCCGTCAGGCACTAGCCGCGCCTCCAAGGCAAAATCCAGGACATAAGCTTTCTTCAATTTGATGCTCTGTTCATGTGTTAGGCCGCGGCGCGCCTCTTCCCTTGAATCGTTTTCTTCGTCTTGTTTTGATATCCTTCACATCCAACAATCTCCCACTTGAAGATAGTCAAAACCATGACTCACTTTGTCAACCCATCATATCAACAAACTAACCAAGATCGCCAAAGCACCCTTTACCTCCAAACTCTATTTGGGACACGCACACTCTTATCCCATAAGCCGGATAAGCAGACTTTCGATCCAAGGTCTTCAACACTTTTTTTATAATCGAATCATCATCTCTCTATCTCCCAAGTCGGTCACCACCTTCTCATTAGTTCATGAGAAGACCCGTTGAGGCTATACAAAACCTCAACTTGTCTGTTGACACCACCTTAGTAAACATATCTGCGGGATTCTTCGTACAAAGGACTTTCTCCAATATCAAAGTACCATTCTCAATACGTTCTCGAATAAAATGATACCTCAAATCAATGTGTTTCGTACAATTATGAAATACAGGATTCTTCGCGAGTTTGATTGCACTTTGGTTGTCATAATATAAGACGCAATTGTCTTGTCTTTTACAGAACTCACACATGAAGTTCTTCAACTAAACAAGCTCTTTAGAAGCTTCCGCAATAGTCATATACTCGGCCTCGGTGGTTGGCAAAGCAACACTCCTTTGTAGTCTGGACATTCAACTAACCGCCGTCTTACCTACCATGAACACATATCCCGTAGTACTCTTACCCAATCACCAAATCCACCCAAATTTGCATCCGCATAACCTCTAAGTACAACATTGCCCTTAGTGAAACACAATCCCATACTAGAAATACCTTTCAAATAACTAAGCAACCATTTGACCGCTTCTCAATGCTCTTTCTCCGGATTAGACATATAACGACTTACAACTCCCAATGCATGAACTATATCCGGTCTCGTACAAACCATGGCATACATAATACTTTCCACGGACGATCTATACGGAACATTTTCCATCTCCACTTTTCTTCTTCTGTTTTAGGTGATTGATTCTTCGATAACTTCATCGCGCTGCCCAAAGGCATAGATCGAGCTTTTGCTTTATCAACATTAAACTTTTCTACTGCTTTCTCAATATATTTGGATTGAGACAAGTATAGAACACCTTTAGCACGATCACGCACAATACTCATTACAAGTATTTTCTTAGCACTACCAAGATCCTTCATCTCGAACTCTTTTGAAAGCATATCTTTCAACTTATTGATCTCAGACATGTCAGAACCCGCAAGCAACATGTCATCAACGTATAACAATAAGATTATGTAAGAAGACTTGAATTTCTTCAAGTAACAACAATGGTCCGCTTCACATTTTGCAAAACCAACCTTCTTCATAATTCATCAAATCTCAAGTACCATTGCTGAGATGCTTGCTTCAATCCATACAAAATTTTCTTTAACATACAAACCCAATTCTCTTCACCCTTTACCTCAAAGCCCTCGGGTTGCAGCATATAGATCTCCTCATCAAGATCCTCGTATAAGAATGCGGTCTTCACATCTAGTTGTTGTAGATGTATGTCCTCGGATCTTACCAACGAAAGTACCAAACGAATAGTAGTAAACGAATAGTAGTCATCTTCACCACCGGTGAAAATATCTCTTGGTAGTAAACTCCTTTCCTAAGTTGAAACCCTTTAACCACTAATCGTGCTTTGTACCTCTTTTTGCCATCCACCTCATTCTTTATTCTATACACCCATTTGTTTTGCAACCCCTTTTTATCATGAGGTAATTTCACTGGTGACCAAGTCTTGTTCTTCTCAAGTGACTCCATCTCTTCTTTCATAGCAAGCTCCCATTGTATGGATTCCTTGGACTTTCTTGTTTCAAAGTAACTTTCGGGTTCACCATTCTCGATATAGAGCAAGTAGTTCGTTTATGTAGAATACCTAGGATTAGGTTTGGGCTCTCTAGTCGAGCGTCTAAGTATAGGAGCAACCGGTATGGTTGGACCGGTTTCATTAGTAGCCTCCTCATCACTAGAACTCGCACTATGTTCGAAATTATCACCGCTATCCGAACCATCCGCATCATTGTCAAGATCCGACCCATCACCATTAATCGGCAATTCATTATTCTCTGAACTCCCACTAGAACCCGCAAGATCATCAAGAGAAACATCGTCAAGAATAACTTGATCCGATTTTTGACTCCCCGTTTTCGGTTTGCCATAGACCGAATCTTCATCAAAGGTAACATCATGTGACGATCGCTCCAAATCCATATGGACGAACACGTCATTCATCGATTTCATTGCGAGGTATTTGACCTCTATATGATACGTTTTGTAAACATTGCATTCTTTTGAAAAGGCACACCATAAATGTATATTTAAATCAAAGGTTTTTGTAGTGACCCGAACTTTTCCATGTTTATATATATATTAAATTGTTATTTACATGATTAAGTGTTTCCAACATGTTAAGCAATCAAACTTGTTAAGACTTGATTAATTGAAATAGGTTTCATATAGACAATTGACCACCCAAGTTGACCGGTGATTCACGAACGTTAAAACTTGTAAAAACTATACGATGACATATATATGGTTATATATATAGTTAACATGATTTTATTATAAGTATGTATCTCATTAGGTATTTTAACAATGAGTTATATACATAAAAATGAGACTATTAAATTAAGAAACTCGAAAACGATATATATAACGATTATCGTTATAACAACGTCTTACTAGGTACATATGAATCATATTAAGATATTGATACACTTGGTTAATTATGTTAAATGATAAGTAAATATATTATTAAGTGTATTAACAATGAAATACATATGTAAAAATAAGACTACTAACTTAATGATTTCGAAACGAGACATATATGTAACGATTATAGTTAACTGTATATATATCATACTAAGATATATTATATATCATAATATCATGATAATATAACAATTTAACATCTCATTTGTTATAATAAACAATGGGTTAACAACATTTAACAAGATCGTTAACCTAAAGGTTTCAAAACAACATTTACATGTAACGACTAACGATGACTTAATGACTCAGTTAAAATGTATATACATGTAGTGTTTTAATATGTATTCATACACTTTTTAAAGACTTCAAGACACTTATCAAAATACTTCTACTTAACAAAAATTCTTACAATTACATCCTCTTTCAGTTTCATCAACAATTCTACTCGTATGCACTCGTATTCGTTCTCGTACAATACACAGCTTTTAGATGTATGTACTATTGATATATATACTCCAATGATCAACTCTTAGCAGCCCATGTGAGTCACCTAACACATGTGGGAACCATCATTTGGCAACTAGCATGAAATATCTCATAAAATTACAAAAATATGAGTAATCATTCATGACTTATTTACATGAAAACAAAATTACATATCCTTTATATCTAATCCATACACCAACGACCAAAAACACCTACAAACACTTTCATTCTTCAATTTTCTTCATCTAATTGATCTCTCTCAAGTTCTATCTTCAAGTTCTAAGTGTTCTTCATAAATTCCAAAAGTTCTAGTTTCATAAAATCAAGAATACTTCCAAGATTGCAAGTTTACTTCCAAGTTTTCTAAATCCATTCCAAGTAATCATCCAAGATCAAGAAACCTTTGATACTTACAGTAGGTTATCTTTCTAATACAAGATAATAATCATATTCAAACTTTAATTCAATTTCTATAACTATAACAATCTTATTTCGAGTGGAAATCTTACTTGAAATTGTTTTCGTGTCATGATTCTGCTTCAAGAACTTTCAAGCCATCCAAGGATCCTTTGAAGCTAGATACATTTTTCTCATTTCCAGTAGGTTTATCCAAGGAACTTGAGGTAGTAATGATGTTCATAACATCATTCGATTCATACATATAAAGCTATCTTATTCGAAGGTTTAAACTTGTAATCACTAGAACATAGTTTAGTTAATTCTAAACTTGTTCGCAAATAAAAGTTAATCCTTCTAACTTGACTTTTAAAATAAACTAAACACATGTTCTATATCTATATGATATGCTAACTTAATGATTTAAAGCCTGGAAACACGAAAAACACCGTAAAACCGGATTTACGCCGTCGTAGTAACACCGCGGGCTGTTTTGGGTTAGTTAATTAAAAAATATGATAAACTTTGATTTAAAAGTTGTTATTATGGGAAATTGATTTTTATTATGAACATGAAACTATATCCAAAAATCATGGTTAAACTCAAAGTGAAAGTATGTTTTCTAAAATGGTCATCTAGACGTCGTTCTTTCAACTGAAATGACTACCTTTACAAAAATGACTTGTAACTTATTTTTCCGACTATAAACCTATACTTTTTCTGTTTAGATTCATAAAATAGAGTTTAATATGAAACCATAGCAATTTGATTCACTCAAAACGGATTTAAAATGAAGAAGTGATGGGTAAAACATGATTGGATAATTTTTCTCATTTTAGCTACGTGAAAATTGGTAACAAATCTATTCCAACCATAACTTAATCAACTTGTATTGTATATTATGTAATCTTGAGATACCATAGACACGTATACAATGTTTCGACCTATCATGTCGACACATCTATATATATTTCGGAACAACCATAGACACTCTATATGTGAATGTTGGAGTTAGCTATACAGGGTTGAGGTTGATTCCAAAATATATATAGTTTGAGTTGTGATCAATACTGAGATACGTATACACTGGGTCGTGGATTGATTCAAGATAATATTTATCGATTTATTTCTGTACATCTAAATGTGGACAACTAGTTGTAGATTACTAACGAGGACAGCTGACTTAATAAACTTAAAACATCAAAATGTATTAAAAGTGTTGTAAATATATTTTGAACATACTTTGATATATATGTATATATTGTTATAGGTTCGTGAATCAACCAGTGGCCAAGTCTTACTTCCCGACGAAGTAAAAA
The DNA here is from genome assembly GCF_046630445.1 of Rutidosis leptorrhynchoides. Classification (NCBI taxonomy): domain Eukaryota; kingdom Viridiplantae; phylum Streptophyta; class Magnoliopsida; order Asterales; family Asteraceae; genus Rutidosis; species Rutidosis leptorrhynchoides. Next base: position 9,942,664 of record NC_092341.1, read on the forward strand.
TATGTGAAAGTGAGTTATAGTCCCACATTTAAAATCTAATATTTTTGGGATGAGAATACATGCAGGTTTTATAAATGATTTACAAAATAGACACAAGTACGTGAAACTACATTCTATGGTTGAATTATCGAAATCGAATATGCCCCTTTTTATTAAGTCTGGTAATCTAAGAATTAGGGAACAGACACCCTAATTGACGCGAATCCTAAAGATAGATCTATTGGGCCTAACAAACCCCATCCAAAGTACCGGATGCTTTAGTACTTCGAAATTTATATCATATCCGAAGGGTGTCCCGGAATGATGGGGATATTCTTATATATGCATCTTGTTAATGTCGGTTACCAGGTGTTCACCATATGAATGATTTTTATCTCTATGTATGGGATGTGTATTGAATTATGAAATCTTGTGGTCTATTGTTGCGATTTGATATATATAGGTTAAACCTATAACTCACCAACATTTTTGTTGACGTTTAAAGCATGTTTATTCTCAAGTGAATACTAAGAGCTTCCGCTGTTGCATACTAAAATAAGGACAAGATTTGAAGTCCATGTTTGTATGATATTGTATAAAAACTGTATTCAAGAAACTGTTTTCGATGTAACATATTTGTATTGTAAACCATTATGTAATGGTCGTGTGTAAACAAGATATTTTAGATTATCATTATTTGATAATCTACGTAAAGCTTTTTAAACCTTTATTTATGAAATAAAGGTTATGGTTTGTTTTAAAAATGAATGCAGTCTTTGAAAAACGTCTCATATAGAGGTCAAAACCTCGCAACGAAATCAATTAATATGGAACGTTTTTAATCAATAAGAACGGGACATTTCAGTTGGTATCCGAGCGTTGGTCTTAGAGAACCATAAAATTTGCATTAGTGTGTCTTATCGAGTTTGTTAGGATGCATTAGTGAGTCTGGACTTCGACCGTGTTTTCTTTAAAAATGATTGCTTAACATTTTTGTTGGAAACTATATATTATTAACATGTATATATTATGTGATATATTAATCTCTTAACATGTTTGATATTGTATGATAGATGTCTACCTCTAGCACAAATCCCATTGACTCACCTAATAATAACGAAGAGTCGAATATATATTGGACTGATTCACAAGTTCCCGAAGAAGAACCGGAAGAAGAATCAGAACCGGAAGAAGAATCAGAATCGGAAGAGGAGGAACCGGAGGAGGAAATAGAACCGGTGGGGGAAATAATAAAACGGTTAAGTAAAAGAAAATCCTCAACCAACCGACCAAGGTTAATTATGGTCAATGGTGTTTCCGCCAAGGAAGCAAAATATTGGGAGGATTACCAATTCTCCGATGAATCGGATTCCGACGAGAATTCCGATGATGTTATAGAAATTACCCCAACTGAATTTAAAAAGGCAAAAGAAAATAATAAGGGAAAGGGCATAAAAATAGAGAAATCTAATTCCAACCCCGATGAACTTTATATGTATCGTCAACCCCAGAAGCCCTTAAGTTGTAACAATGACCCGGGAACCTCTAAACCACCAGGTTTTTCTAAACCGTTGTGGAAAACGACAGCTCGTATTAGGGGAACATCATATATCCCTAGAAACTTGGCAAAACGAACCAAAACCGAAGAAGAAGAAACGAGCGAGTCGGAATAAGATAGTTGTATTCGTGTGGTGTAATATATGTAATATAGTGTGCTTATGCTTTATGATATATGTAAAAATTGCTTGTATTAATAAGTATTTTTTTTATGAATCTAACTCTTGTCTATTTTACAGTATAAAAACACAAAATGGATAGACAACCCAATATTTTAAGAGACCTACCCGGAGACATGATTGATGAAATCTTGTCTAGAGTCGGTCAGAATTCTTCGGCACAACTATTTACGGCGAAATCAGTTTGTAAGACATTCGAAGAACGTTCCAAGAATGCCTTGGTTTATAAGAGAATTTCATTTGAAAGATGGGGGATATCACATTGGGAAACCCATAAGTTACGATGTGTTTACTTTGACACATATATTACGGGGAACCCAAATGCTATTTTACGCAACGGGTTAAGAAATTATTTTGACTCAATGTATCCGAATATAGGACTTCATGATTTAGAAAAAGCGGCTAACATACAACATAAAGAAGCATGCTATGCTTACGGGTTAGTAATGTTCGCTTTTCACCAAAGTGAGAAAAAGAACATCGGGCTACAACTATTAAATAAAACGTTCCCACAAGTGACGGAGTAGGTAATTGGGGTAAGAAATGAGGTTTTTAGGTTATTACGAGACTGTTGGTCATTACGTAACCCTCGTCCCTTTGACGAAGTTACACCACGCTGTCTTATCAACGGCCATAACGGTTATGTTCCACAAGACCAAGGATGGGAAGTAGTCCTAGTAAAACCAGAATGCATGACTTGTTTCTGGACGTATGAATTATTTGTCTTTATTACCTTTGCTGAACGACTTGTGTACTAGCTAGAATTATCTTCACAACTATCTTGTATCAAAGTTATTGTGTGCTATATTTCATGCTTTATGTAAAATAAGCGGTATTGTAAGTTTGTAAAATATTGTATAAAAGTTTGAACGCGAAATATTATTATAATCAGTTTTTCATATAGAATTGTAGTAGTTGAATTGTATATTAGCTACTAAGTATGAACTTAACGGGTAGGTACTACCCGAATTTAAATTTATAAAATGCTAATATGAAGAAAAAGCTTTTATAAATGAGTTCATATTATGCTACGAAATACTATTAACTACTCTTAATATTCTGTATGATTAACTTGTTCCATTTGACTATTTTGAAGAAAATGGCACCGACTACTCGACACACCGTGAATATGAATGAAGAGGAATTCCGTACTTTTCTAGCTTCAAACATAGCTGCAGTACAGGCTGCGCTACATACCAACAATAACCTTGGATCTAGCAGTACAGGAAATTGTGTAGGATGCACCTACAAAGAATTCACTGCCTACAAACCTTTAGAATTTGATGGAACCGAAGGACCGATCGGATTGAAACGGTGGACCGAGAAGGTCGAATCGGTGTTTGCCATAAGTAAGTGTACTGAAGAGTACAAAGTGAAGTACGCTACGCATACCTTCACAGGTTCTGCGTTAACATGGTGGAATACCTATCTAGAGCAAGTGGGACAAGATGATGCGTACGCACTACCGTGGTCAGCATTCAAGCACTTGATGAACGAGAAGTACCGTCCCAGAACTGAGGTCAATAAGCTCAAGACAGAACTTAGAGGGTTACGAACCCAAGGATTTGATATTACCACATACGAAAGACGATTCACAGAATTGTGCCTATTGTGTCCGGGAGCGTTCGAAGATGAGGAAGAGAAGATCGACGCGTTTGTGAAAGGATTACCGGAAAGAATCCAAGAAGATATAAGTTCACATGAGCCCGCCTCCATACAACAGGCATGTAGAATGGCTCACAAACTAGTGAACCAGATTGAGGAAAGAATTAAAGAACAGATGGCTGAAGAGGCCAATGTGAAGCAAGTCAAAAGAAAGTGGGAGGAAAACGGTGATAAGAATCACCAATACAACAACAACAGCAATTACAACAATAATCGCAACAATTATCCCAACAATCGCAACATCAATCGCAACTACAACAAACGGCCCAACAACAACAACAACAATAACAACAGCAACTACAACAATCATCCCAACAACAATAACAACCGCAACAACAACAACAATCAGAAGCATCTATGCCAAAGGTGTGAAAACTATCACTCGGGGTTCTGCACCAAATTTTGCAACAAGTGTAAAAGAAATGGTCATAGCGCGGCGAAGTGTGAGGTCTACGGACCAGGGGTTAACAGAACGAAAGGAACAAATGGTGTCGGAACGAGTAATGGCGGAGCAAGCAGTGTCGGAGCAAGTTATACCAATGTAGTTTGTTATAAATGTGGAAAACCGGGCCACATTATTAGAAATTGCCCGAACCAGGAGAACACGAATGGACAAGGCCGCGGAAGAGTTTTCAATATTAATATGGCAGAGGCACAGGAAGACCCGGAGCTTGTTACGGGTACGTTTCTTATTGACAATAAATCTGCTTACGTTTTATTTGATTCGGGTACGGATAGAAGCTATATGAGTAGAGATTTTTGTGCTAAATTAAGTTGTCCATTGACGCCGTTGGATAGTAAATTTTTACTCGAATTAGCAAACAGTAAATTAATTTCAGCAGATAATATATGCCGGAATCGAGAAATTAAACTGGGTAGCGAAATATTTAAGATTGATTTGATACCAGTAGAGTTAGGGAGTTTTGATGTAATAGTTGGCATGGACTGGCTGAAGAAGGTGAAAGCAGAGATCGTATGTTATAAAAATACAATTCGCATTGTACGAGAAGAAGGAGGACCCTTAATGGTGTACGGAGAAAAGGGCAACATGATGCTACATCTTATTAGTAATTTGAAGGCACAAAAACTAATAAGAAAAGGTTGCTATGCTGTTCTAGCACACGTCGAGAAAGTACAAACTGAAGAAAAGAGCATCAATGATGTTCCCGTCGCAAAAGAATTTCCCGATGTATTTCCGAAAGAATTACCGGGACTACCTCCACATCGATCTGTTGAATTTCAAATAGATCTTGTACCAGGAGCTGCACCAATAGCTCGTGCTCCTTATAGACTCGCACCCAACGAGATGAAAGAACTGCAAAGCCAACTGCAAGAACTATTAGAACGTGGTTTCATTCGACCAAGCACATCACCATGGGGAGCTCCTGTTTTGTTTGTCAAGAAGAAGGATGGTACATTTAGGTTGTGTATTGACTACAGAGAGTTGAACAAACTTACCATCAAAAACCGTTATCCACTGTCGAGAATTGACGACTTATTTGATCAACTACAAGGCTCGTCGGTTTATTCGAAGATCGATTTACGTTCTGGATATCATCAAATGCGAGTAAAGGAGGATGATATTCCAAAAACTGCTTTTAGGACGCGTTATGGTCATTACGAGTTTATGGTTATGCCGTTTAGATTGACTAACGCACCAGCTGTGTTCATGGACCTTATGAACCGAGTGTGTGGGCCATATCTTGACAAGTTTGTCATTGTTTTCATCGATGACATACTTATTTATTCAAAGAATGATCAAGAGCACGAAGAACATTTGAGAAAAGTGCTAGAAGTATTGAGGAACGAAAAACTGTACGCTAAGTTTTCAAAGTGTGCATTTTGGTTGGAAGAAGTTCAATTCCTCGGTCACATAGTGAACAAAGAAGGTATCCAGGTGGACCCGGCAAAGATCAAAACCGTTGAAAAGTGGGAAACCCCAAAAACTCCGAAGCATATACGTCAATTTTTAGGATTGGCTGGTTACTACAGAAGATTCATCCAAGATTTCTCCAAAATAGCAAAACCCTTGACTGCATTAACGCATAAAGGGAAGAAATTTGAATGGAAGGATGAACAAGATAAGGCATTTCAATTATTGAAGAAAAAGCTAACTACGGCACCTATATTGTCATTGCCTGAAGGGAATGATGATTTTGTGATTTATTGTGACGCATCAAAGCAAGGTCTCGGTTGTGTATTAATGCAACGGACGAAGGTAATTGCTTATGCGTCTAGACAATTGAAGATTCACGAGCAAAATTATACGACGCATGATTTAGAATTAGGCGCGGTAGTTTTTGCATTAAAGACTTGGAGGCACTACTTATATGGGGTCAAAAGTATTATATATACCGACCACAAAAGTCTTCAACACATATTTAATCAGAAACAACTGAATATGAGGCAGCGCAGGTGGATTGAATTGTTGAATGATTACGACTTTGAGATTCGTTACCACCCGGGGAAGGCAAATGTGGTAGCAGACGCCTTGAGCAGAAAGGACAGGAACCCATTCGAGTAAAATCTATGAATATAATGATTCACACTAACCTTACTACTCAAATAAAGGAGGCGTAACAAGGAGTTTTAAAACAGGGAAATTTAAAGGATGAAATACCCAAAGGATCGGAGAAGAATCTTAATATTCGGGAAGACGGAACCCGGTATAGGGCTGAAAGAATTTGGGTACCAAAATTTGGAGATATGAGAGAAATGGTACTTAGAGAAGCTCATAAAACCAGATACTCAATACATCCTGGAACGGGGAAGATGTACAAGGATCTTAAGAAACATTTTTGGTGGCCAGGTATGAAAGCTGATATTGCTAAATATGTAGGAGAATGTTTGACGTGTTCTAAGGTCAAAGCTGAACATCAGAAACCATCAGGTCTACTACAACAACCTAAAATCCCAGAATGGAAATGGGAAAATATTACCATGGATTTCATTACTAAATTGCCAAGGACTGCAAGTGGTTATGATACTATTTGGGTAATAGTTGATCGTCTCACCAAGTCAGCACACTTCCTGCCAATAAGAGAAGATGACAAGATGGAGAAGTTAGCACGACTGTATTTGAAGGAAGTCGTCTCCAGACATGGAATACCAATCTCTATTATCTCTGATAGGGATGGCAGATTTATTTCAAGATTCTGGCAGACATTACAGCAAGCATTGGGAACTCGTCTAGACATGAGTACTGCCTATCATCCACAAACTGATGGGCAGAGCGAAAGGACGATACAAATGCTTGAAGACATGCTACGAGCTTGTGTTATTGATTTCGGAAACAGTTGGGATCGACATCTACCGTTAGCAGAATTTTCCTACAACAACAGCTACCATTCAAGCATTGAGATGGCGCCGTTTGAAGCACTTTATGGTAGAAAGTGCAGGTCTCCGATTTGTTGGAGTGAAGTGGGGGATAGACAGATTACGGGTCCAGAGATAATACAAGAAACTACCAAGAAAATCATCCAAATTCAACAAAGATTGAAAACCGCCCAGAGTCGACAAAAGAGCTACACGGACAGTAAAAGAAAAGATATAGAGTTTGAAATTGGAGATATGGTCATGCTTAAGGTTTCACCTTGGAAAGGCGTTGTTCGATTTGGTAAACGGGGGAAACTAAATCCAAGGTACATTGGACCATTCAAGATTATAGATCGTGTCGGACCAGTAGCTTACCAACTGGAGCTACCTCAACAACTCGTGGCTGTACATAACACTTTCCACGTCTCAAATTTGAAGAAATGTTTTTCTAAAGAAGATCTCACTATTCCGTTGGACGAAATCCAAATCAATGAAAAACTTCAATTCATTGAAGAACCCGTCGAAATAATGGATCGTGAGGTTAAGAGACTTAAACAAAACAAGATACTGATTGTTAAGGTTTGATGGAATGCTTGTAGAGGACCCGAGTTCACCTGGGAGCGTGAAGATCAGATGAAGAAGAAATACCCGTATTTATTTCCGGAAGATACGTCAACACCTCCAACTGCTTAAAATTTCGGGACGAAATTTATTTAACGGGTAGGTACTGTAGTGACCCGAAATTTTCCATGTTTATATATATATTAAATTTTTATTTACATGATTAAGTGTTTCCAACATGTTAAGCAATCAAACTTGTTAAGACTTGATTAATTGAAATAGGTTTCATATAGACAATTGACCACCCAAGTTGACCGGTGATTCACGAACGTTAAAACTTGTAAAAACTATACGATGACATATATATGGTTATATATATAGTTAACATGATTTTATTATAAGTATGTATCTCATTAGGTATTTTAACAATGAGTTATATACATAAAAATGAGACTATTAAACTAAGAAACTCGAAAACGATATATATAACGATTATCGTTATAACAACGTCTTACTAGGTACATATGAATCATATTAAGATATTGATACACTTGGTTAATTATGTTAAATGATAAGTAAATATATTATTAAGTGTATTAACAATGAAATACATATGTAAAAATAAGACTACTAACTTAATGATTTCGAAACGAGACATATATGTAACGATTATCGTTAACTGTATATATATCATACTAAGATATATTATATATCATAATATCATGATAATATAACAATTTAACATCTCATTTGTTATAATAAACAATGGGTTAACAACATTTAACAAGATCGTTAACCTAAAGGTTTCAAAACAACATTTACATGTAACGACTAACGATGACTTAATGACTCAGTTAAAATGTATATACATGTAGTGTTTTAATATGTATTCATGCACTTTTTAAAGACTTCAAGACACTTATCAAAATACTTCTACTTAACAAAAATTCTTACAATTACATCCTCGTTCAGTTTCATCAACAATTCTACTCGTATGCACCCGTATTCGTACTCGTACAATACACAGCTTTTAGATGTATGTACTATTGGTATATACACTCCAATGATCAGCTCTTAGCAGCCCATGTGAGTCACCTAACACATGTGGGAACCATCATTTGGCAACTAGCATGAAATATCTCATAAAATTACAAAAATATGAGTAATCATTCATGACTTATTTACATGAAAACAAAATTACATATCCTTTATATCTAATCCATACACCAACGACCAAAAACACCTACAAACACTTTCATTCTTCAATTTTCTTCATCTAATTGATCTCTCTCAAGTTCTATCTTCAAGTTCTAAGTGTTCTTCATAAATTCCAAAAGTTCTAGTTTCATAAAATCAAGAATACTTCCAAGATTGCAAGTTTACTTCCAAGTTTTCTAAATCCATTCCAAGTAATCATCCAAGATCAAGAAACCTTTGTTACTTACAGTAGGTTATCTTTCTAATACAAGGTAATAATCATATTCAAACTTTAATTCAATTTCTATAACTATAACAATCTTATTTCGAGTGGAAATCTTACTTGAAATTGTTTTCGTGTCATGATTCTGCTTCAAGAACTTTCAAGCCATCCAAGGATCCTTTGAAGCTAGATCCATTTTTCTCATTTCCAGTAGGTTTATCCAAGGAAATTTAGGTAGTAATTATGTTCATAACATCATTCGATTCATACATATAAAGCTATCTTATTCGAAGGTTTAAACTTGTAATCACTAGAACATAGTTTAGTTAATTCTAAACTTGTTCGCAAATAAAAGTTAATTCTTCTAACTTGACTTTTAAAATAAACTAAACACATGTTCTATATCTATATGATATGCTAACTTAATGATTTAAAACCTGGAAACACAAAAAACACCGTAAAACCGAATTTACACCGTCGTAGTAACACCGCGGGCTGTTTTGGGTTAGTTAATTAAAAACTATGATAAACTTTGATTTAAAAGTTGTTATTCTGGGAAAATGATTTTTATTATGAACATGAAACTATATCCAAAAATCATGGTTAAACTCAAAGTGAAAGTATGTTTTCTAAAATGGTCATCTAGACGTCGTTCTTTCGACTGAAATGACTACCTTTAAAAAAATGACTTGTAACTTATTTTTCCGACTATAAACCTATACTTTTTCTATTTAGATTCATAAAATAGAGTTCAATATGAAACCATAGCAATTTGATTCACTCAAAACGGATTTAAAATGAAGAAGTGATGGGTAAAACAAGATTGGATAATTTTTCTCATTTTAGCTACGTGAAAATTGGTAACAAATCTATTCCAACCATAACTTAATCAACTTGTATTGTATATTATGTAATCTTGAGATACCATAGACACGTATACAATGTTTCGACCTATCATGTCGACACAACTATATATATTTCGGAACAACCATAGACACTCTATATGTGAATGTTGGAGTTAGCTATACAGGGTTGAGGTTGATTCCAAAATATATATAGTTTGAGTTGTGATCAATACTGAGATACGTATACACTGGGTCGTGGATTGATTCAAGATAATATTTATTGATTTATTTCTGTACATCTAACTGTGGACAACTAGTTGTAGATTACTAACGAGGACAGCTGACTTAATAAACTTAAAACATCAAAATGTATTAAAAGTGTTGTAAATATATTTTGAACATACTTTGATATATATGTATATATTGTTATAGGTTCGTGAATCAACCAGTGGCCAAGTCTTACTTCCCGACGAAGTAAAAATCTGTGAAAGTGAGTTATAGTCCCACTTTTAAAATCTAATATTTTTGGGATGAGAATACATGCAGGTTTTATAAATGATTTACAAAATAGACACAAGTACGTGAAACTACATTCTATGGTTGAATTATCGAAATAGAATATGCCCCTTTTTATTAAGTCTGGTAATCTAAGAATTAGGGAACAGACACCTTAATTGACGCGAATCCTAAAGATAGATCTATTGGGCCTAACAAACCCCATCCAAAGTACCGGATGCTTTAGTACTTCGAAATTTATATCATATCCGAAGGGTGTCCCGGAATGATGGGGATATTCTTATATATGCATCTTGTTAATGTCGGTTACCAGGTGTTCACCATATGAATGATTTTTATCTCTATGTATGGGATGTGTATTGAAATATGAAATCTTGTGGTCTATTGTTACGATTTGATATATATAGGTTAAACCTATAACTCACCAACATTTTTGTTGACGTTTAAAGCATGTTTATTCTAAGGTGAATACTAAGAGCTTCCGCTGTTGCATACTAAAATAAGGACAAGATTTGAAGTCCATGTTTGTATGATATTGTGTAAAAACTGCATTCAAGAAACTGTTTTCGATGTAACATATTTGTATTGTAAACCATTATGTAATGGTCGTGTGTAAACAGGATATTTTAGATTATCATTATTTGATAATCTACGTAAAGCTTTTTAAACCTTTATTTATGAAATAAAGGTTATGGTTTGTTTTAAAAATGAATGCAGTCTTTGAAAAACGTCTCATATAGAGGTCAAAACCTCGCAACGAAATCAATTAATATGGAACGTTTTTAATCAATAAGAACGGGACATTTCAGTTTTCGACATCTGATGATTTCTACATATAGACAATCACCGTAATAATAGTTTACAATAGTAATTCCGTTGACAATGCAGTCAAAATAAGATACATGGTGATGATTTGGTGAATGCAACGTTTCCTCGAAAAATATGCCATGTAAGACTCCATGCACATAGCTTGTATAATATATAAGCAAACAGCGGAAGACTTCTAGGGAACCTGAGAATAAACATGCTAACAAGTGTCAACATAAAGGTTGGTGAGTTCATAGTTTTAGTGTTTTGCATAATCTGTATATAAAAGTGGATCACAAGATTTCAGTTGTTTCATCCAGAAACGTTTATCAATAGATTCTACATAACAGAGCACCCTGGTAACTAAACTTTAACGTTATAATGATAAATACCCCATTCGTTTTAATACACGCAAACCAACGTGTCCTAAACTCAAATAACACACGTCCGTTAAAAGGCTAGCGCTCTAGCTCGGACGGGGATGTCAAGCCCTATGGATCCATATACTGTTATTCGCGCCCACCAGTCCATATCCTATGTACTGGCAGCTACTAGTTACCAAAGCTAAGGGATTTTCGGTTCAAACTCAGTGTAGAATTAAGTATGTACTTGTATCCATTGCGTTTAAAATAAATTGCATGTATTCTCAGCCCAAAAATATATATTGCAAAAGCAATTAAAAAGGGAGCAATGAAACTCACCTTAGCAGCATATAAAGTTGTTCACCAAAATGTGACCGCAACTCGGATTACCAATTAATCGTAGATCTCAACCTAGAGAACATATGTTGGTCAATAAATGTCTATCAAGCTAGGTCAAGTCATAGTGTATCACAATCCTAATGCTCGAGATCGACATATAATAGTTATCCAAAGTCGTTTCAAAAAGTCAATTTTGACAATAGTTCAACAAAACGAGACGTGCCTTATATAAGGATTCATTTACTCGGTTGGTAATATTTAAAAGTTCACTTTATCAATCTCGTAAACAAGTTGTTTAAATCTTAATTGCAGATTCAAAAGCAATTTCAATTAACGTCAATCATAATTCAGTTGATCATATCTTTTAATCCGTTCATCGACACAATTTGATATCTAAATGAAAAGTTATTGATTTTTCGCCAGCTTTCCAAAAACATGTATATCATATACCTTTTACCAGTAATATATGTATTTAATTAGTGATTCATTATAAACTGTTTAACGATGAAATTTAGCATACAAGCATATATAAATATATATACTCGAGCACTAGACATGGATACATAATTAATATATAAAAGATAAGATATGAGTGCTTACGTATCAGTATTGAGATTCAATATTGTAGGAAAGTACGTAGACGTAACGGAGATGATAAAAACTAGGTTTGATTCACAAATATACCCCCGAACATTATCCATAACCTCCTTGGCAATAACCCATAATTTCCTTAGCTCTATCCCGCTTGAAAACCATTTTGAAAATAACCCACTCATGACCTCGTCGTAGTATTTTATGTATAATACATAATTAATAATACTAATAATAATAAGATTAATAAGATTAATAATAATATTAATCTTAATAATATAAATAATAATAATAATAATAATAATAATAATAATAGTAATAATAATAATAATAATAATAATAATAATAATAATAATAATAAAATAAAATAAATAAATATTACGGAGTAATAATACTAGAGAAAGAGAGATAGATTCAATTGAGCCAAAAACTGCGCAATTTATAGAACCTTTTCTGAAAAAGTACCCCATGCGATCGCATGGGATTTGTGCTTCAAGGCCATGCGATCGCATGGCCCTCTGATCCAGCTCACAAACTTTTAACTTTTTGTTTGTCGACATAATTTTATATAATATATTTAATTTATATAATTAATTATATATTATATTAAATTCACATGCATAGTTGACTTGTAATTTTTGTTCCGATAAGTCGTACGTCATCACTCGACTTATGTCCCAGTTCCAGTTTTTCAAATATCCTTTCGTTCGCTGAGAAAACTTGTATTTTACATTTCATGTCACGTACCTTTGTCAAAATATAGCCTTAAATTATCCCTAAACTATACCACTCAAAGTATATCTTAAACTTTCGAGTATTTTGATCATTTACTTCTATAAATCATCGTCTCGCTATTTGTTAATATATATATAATAACAATTCATTTTTATGACCAAGTTAATATTATATTTTATCGTATTGTTAAATATATATTTTCAATATTAATAAACACGTTTTAAAATACATATCGCAAGTTATTCATATATCTAATTCCAACAGTTGATATTCCTTATTATTTTATGTGTCCAAATTACGTTATTTAAACAAACACTTTACCATTTATTCCGAATACCGTTAAGAATGAATGATTTCCCAAATCAACGTGGACCTTACAAAAGAGACCCGTAATAATATCATAATCCTTAAGGGACTCAACAATTATCTTTTAATTCAATCGTTTGGCATAATCTTTTAACTCTGTATCTAAATATATCAATCAAATAATCAAACCAATAATTTTAATGCACAGTATCATATACTCAACACTTTGTTACGTTTTCAAGTTATGGTATATATATGTATCTATTTACATATAATTGTTCGCGAATCATTGAGAACAATCGAAAAGTAATTGAATAGTTCAAAAATTGTGAGATTCAACTTTACAGACTTTGCTTATCGTGTTGGAAACGTTAAAGATTAAGTTTAAATTTGGTCAGAAATTTCCGGGTCATCACAGTACCTACCCGTTAAAGAAATTTCATCCCGAAATTTGAGTGAGGTCGTCATGGCTGACAATAAAAATGTTTTCATGATGAATATGAGTTGGTAAATAGAATTTTATCACCATTGAATAATACGGATAAAACAATCCGATTACTCGAAGCGTATTAGAGAAGTTATCGTAATAGAGTGAAATGGAGAATAGAGATTCGTCTTATCTCTTGATGTAGTAACGATTGATTTTCGAAATTTAAGGAATAGAAAATCTTCATAATTTAAATAAGATTTGATTCTTTGGAATTTAAGGAAATTAGGATTTCCTTCGATTAAATGCGTAATCTGCCTCGATTGATATGTCTGATATTTTGCTATAAATTAACCTCTTCCGTTTCATTTATTTTCACCATTCCTATAATCTTCTTTCTTATTTCATACTTACAAAAGATTTGTGAAAATGCTTCATCCAGTTCTGATTCTTGATATTTTCTTGGCTATCATATCATTCATTCTTCTTTTTCATCTGCCACCAGAGGAGGTTATTTTCTTCTACTATTACCTTGGGGTTATGTTGTTTTTCATTCTCCCGTGTCTTTATATTGCTATACGCATTGATATACACGGTTTGTAATTTTGGGGTTGTTTTCGGGCTTTATATTTTCCATTATATTTTGAAGCTTCATGCTTTCGTTTTCTCTTCCCGACTTTAAGTCAAGCGAATAATGGTCCAAAATTCGTAGGTATGGATTTTGAAATGAACATAATTAATGTTCTAAGAAAGAAACGGTAATGGCACAATCTGACTTGTCAAATTACCAGAATACCTCAAAAAAGACCGAATCATCAAGAAAAATATTTTCTTGATATGTTTAGAGGTTAAATAGAATGAAAGAGTTATGTAACATGGTTCATGATGAGGGTATGATCTGTGAACCTTTATCACGTTCCATTAGAAACTCAGCATGACTTACTGTAATATAATCACATTGATCAAGTGTCATTATATTATACTAACTCATGCTTCAATTCCCAACACTACTTCAAAAACATCCATTTTTTGAAATTTTCAGAAATTAGAAACTAAAATAGTTTCTTTTATGATGTAACACAGATAGCGTGAAGAGATAAATGATTTCAGATAAGAATAGTTATGAAAATATCTTCAGAAATATGGAGGATATTTATAATGGAAGATACGATGATATCTTAGAATTTCTAATATCAGAGGATGATGCGGAAAATCTGTCTGTGAAGGTTTAGAATAAGAAGTAAGGTTCTTACTAATGGTTTCAGTAGACACTGAATCATTTGGATTCTTTGAAGGTAGATTTCGTCCTTGTGATTTGTCTACAGCTTCCTTCATACTTTGCTCAACCCGTTTTCCAGTTCCAAACCTTCTCTTTTTCTGTGCTTTTCCAACACACTACTCTTTATCATCAAACTTTCGACTGTTAAAGTCGTTTACAGTTTTTGCTGCTTCATCAGCATTTTTCCAAAATTCGGAGAACTAGTTTCGTAGTTTGGGGTGTTTTTCAGAAACTTCACATTCGAAGTATGTAAGTCTAGAAGATAGATGTTATATATATATAACTGTTGTCGTAGAAAATGCTACGAGATTCAAAATACTTATTGCTAATTCCTGGTGGTTGGTATGGAAATTATTGTTACAAGATGTGGATGAGTACATGATAGGGTTTCAATGAGTATACAGATTTTCCGAAAGGTCAAGGATTAATAAAGTTGTTTGGTAAATTTACTGCTAATGTGGTGGAACAAGAAAGGTTCCCCAGTAACAAAACGTATATATCAAGGTTACAATAAGGCTTAATCTGAAAAGTTGAAGTTGACTGGTTGGAAGTGTGATAAAACTGGATACTTTGAAAAGAAATTGCAAGATTATTTTCGGTAATAACAATACTAAAGGATCTTTCACCGTTTTGAAGTCAAAGTATAGCTTTGAAAGATGTAGAGATCTAAGAATGATGTCACTTGTTAAATCTTGACTTGGATTCTGCTCTGTCAATATCAGAATATGTAATCGAAATTTTTATGAGAATGATTGTATATCGTTGTGAGTATTGTTAATAATTTTTGAATCAAAGTTGAAGAATGTACAGTGTAACATATTAATTGCGAACTTAAATATTTCCCGGGTATTACCTACCCGTTAAAGATTTCACAATTAATATTTTGTACAAAAGAATTTTTATTACTGTCTTTATGAAAATATATGTATGTATATTTTCTTCAGGTGTAATTCAGATTTAATGAGTTAATATCATATTAAACTCATTTGATTTTCAGCTTGACTTATAAATGATTAATCTCTAAAATATTAAAGATTACATAATCTTTGCGGGGTATTTCACTAATGAAATCAATACTTCATTATTTATTCTTATTGTTATTTCTCTGTGAAGGATGTTGATGCTCGTGGAATTCTTGTGAACCTTACAAGGCACAGATGATGTTATCTGGAAAGTTTCTAGTACATCGAAAATGAAAATGTAGAATCAATTATGTAATTGAATAATATACTTGGTTTATTATGAAATGGAATTCATTTAGTTGAAACAGAGATTGTAGTTAACGAAGGTTAAGTTGTTAACGCAGGATGTACATCATAGCATATTAGTAATATGAATTTAACTGAGTAATATTTACCCTATTTCAATTCATACATAATAGCTTAGTACGAAAAGATTTATGATGGTTTTAAAATTTATATATATAAGATATACATATAAATTCCTTAGAGAAATTGAGTTAATAATTCATAACTTATTGATACAATATACTCGTTGTTGACTCGTATTGATGTCCACGGTGCTTTCTTGAACTGACAGAGCTTGTGATCTTACATCTGATTTACGGTTAGGACTGGGATAAATAATCTCTAAGATCTTAGAGATTACCTAATCGCCGTAGAATATTTCTCCGATGAAGTTATGAATCAATACTTCATCATTTATTGTTGTTGGTACTCCTTGGTACCTATGATGTGTATGATGTTAATATCCGAGGTACAGATTGTGATGTTGAGGAGTGTGATGGGGATGTTGTTGTTGGTGGTGGTAATGGTACTGTTGGTGTTGATGATGGTGATACTGGTTATGCTGCTGGTGCTACTGCTGGTGTTTGTAATCCTTGCACCATATTCTCCAAAGCTACTACCCGAGCACGAAGCTCGTTGACTTCTTCTACTACCCCCGGATGATTGGCGGTTCGGACAAGCGGATGAATAAGATTTACAATATTGGATATTACGTAGTCGTTGCGAGTTGTTCTGGAAATGAGGGTGAAAATGGTGTTACGAACAGGTTCTCCGGTAAGTGCTTCAGGTTCTTCGCCAAGAGGTGAATGTGGTGGATGGAAGGGATCGCCTTCTTCCTGTCTCCAATGATTAAGTAGATTATGAACCCATCCCCAATTCATCCAGAATAGATGATGGCTAATTGGTTGATCCATTCCGGTTACGCTGTTTTCAGAACTTGAGTGGAAATCCATATCGGAATAGCTGTCGGAATCTAAGGAATTTGAACTAGATACAGGATCTATTTTGTGTAATCAAGGAAAAGATTTTTGGAATGAAATAGATTATAGGACTAATTTGGTACTCCTCAATACATAGTTTACATATGTATTTATAATACCATAATCCCATAAGTTACGGAGGATTTTACGGAAGATGTCAGGCAAAGTTTACTGTAATAGATATGCCAAGATATGAATTTTGTCTATACTCTATCTATGCAATCAATGCAATAAGACGCGTTTAGACTTAAGATGATAGACATGTAATTTCCGACAAGAAATGATAAGCAAAACTTTTGAAATGCAGATACAGTCGAAGTCCAGACTTACGAATGTATCCTAACAACTATCAGTTAGACACACTAATGCAAGACCTGGTTCACTAGGACCAATGCTCTGATACCAACTGTGACGATCGCTCCAAATCTATATGGACGAACACATCATTCATCGATTTCATTGCGAGATATTTGACCTCTATATGATACGTTTTGTAAACATTGCATTCTTTTGAAAAGGCACACCATAAATGTATATTTAAATCAAAGGTTTTCGACATCTGATGATTTCTACATATAGACAATCACCGTAATAATAGTTTACAATAGTACTTCCGTTGACAATGCAGTCAAAATAAGATACATGGTGATGATTTGGTGAATGCAACGTTTCCTCGAAAAATATGCCATGTAAGACTCCATGCACATAGCTTGTATAACATATAAGCAAACATCGGAAGACTTCTAGGGAACCTGAGAATAAACATGCTAACAAGTGTCAACATAAAGGTTGGTGAGTTCATAGTTTTAGTGTTTTGCATAATCTGTATATAAAAGTGGATCACAAGATTTCAGTTGTTTCATCCAGAAACGTTTATCAATAGATTCTACATAACAGAGCACCCTGGTAACTAAACTTTAACGTTATAATGATAAATACCCCATTCGTTTTAATACACGTAAACCAACGTGTCCTAAACTCAAATAACACACGTCCGTTAAAAGGCTAGCGCTCTAGCTCGGACGGGGATGTCAAGCCCTATGGATCCATATACTGTTATTCGCGCCCACCAGTCCATATCCTATGTACTGGCAGCTACTAGTTACCAAAGCTAAGGGATTTTCGGTTCAAACTCAGTGTAGAATTAAGTATGTACTTGTATCCATTGCGTTTAAAATAAATTGCATGTATTCTCAGCCCAAAAATATATATTGTAAAAGCAATTAAAAAGGGAGTAATGAAACTCACCTTAGCAGCATATAAAGTTGTTCACCAAAATGTGACCGAAACTCGGATTACCAATTAATCGTAGATCTCAACCTAGAGAACATATGTTGGTCAATAAATGTCTATCAAGCTAGGTCAAGTCATAGTATATCACAATCCTAATGCTCGAGATCGACATATAATAGTTATCCAAAGTCATTTCAAAAAGTCAATTTTGACAATAGTTCAACAAAACGAGACGTGCCTTATATAAGGATTCATTTACTCGGTTGGTAATATTTAAAAGTTCACTTTATCAATCTCGTAAACAAGTTGTTTAAATCTTAATTGCAGATTCAAAAGCAATTTCAATTAACGTCAATCATAATTCAGTTGATCATATCTTTTAATCCGTTCATCGAAACTATTCGATATCTAAATGAAAAGTTATTGATTTTTCGCCAGCTTTCCAAAAACATGTATATCATATACCTTTTACCAGTAATATATGTATTTAATTAGTGATTCATTATAAACTGTTTAACGACAAAATTTAGCATACAAGCATATATAAATATATATACTCGAGCACTAGACATGGATACATAATTAATATATAAAAGATAAGATATGAGTGCTTACGTATCAGTATTGAGATTCAATATTGTAGGAAAGTACGTAGACGTAACGGAGATGATAAATACTAGGTTTGATTCACAAATATACCCCCGAACATTACCCATAACCTCCTTGGCAATAACCCATAATTTCCTTAGCACTATCTCGCTTGAAAACCATTTTGAAAATAACCCACTCATAACCTCGTCGTAGTATTTTATGTATAATACATAATTAATAATACTAATAATAATAAGATTAATAATAATATTAATCTTAATAATATAAATAATAATAATAATAATAATAATAATAATAATAATAATAATAATAATAATAATAATAAAATAAATTAAATAAATATTACGGAGTAATAATACTAGAGAAAGAGAGATAGATTCAATTGAGCCAAAAACTGCGCAATTTATAGAACCTTTTCTGAAAAAGTACCCCATGCGATCGCATGGGATTTGTGCTTCAAGGCCATGCGATCGCATGGCCCTCTGATCCAGCTCACAAACTTTTAACTTTTTGTTTGTCGACATAATTTTATATAATATATATAATATATTTAATTTATATAATTAATTATATATTATATTAAATTCACATGCATAGTTGACTTGTAATTTTTGTTCCGATAAGTCGTACGTCATCACTCGACTTATGTCCCGGTTCCAGTTTTTCAAATGTCCTTTCGTACGCTGAGAAAACTTGTATTTTACATTTCGTGTCATGTACCTTTGTCAAAATATAGCCTTAAATTATCCCTAAACTATACCACTCAAAGAATATCTTAAACTTTCGAGTATTTTGATCATTTACTTCTATAAATTATCGTCTCGCTATTTGTTAATATATATATATATATATATATATATATATATATATATATATATATATATATATATATATATATATATATATATATATATAATAAAAATTCATTTTTATGACCAAGTTAATATTATATTTTATCGTATTGTTAAATATATATTTTCAATATTAATAAACATGTTTTAAAATACATATCGCAAGTTATTCATATATCTAATTCCAACAGTTGATATTCCTTATTATTGTATGTGTCCGAATTACGTTATTTAAACAAACACTTTACCATTTATTCGGAATACCGTTAAGAATGAATGATTTCCCAAATCAACGTGGACCTTACAAAAGAGACCCGTAATAATATCATAATCCTTAAGGGACTCAACAATTATCTTTTAATTCAATCGTTTGGCATAATCTTTTAACTCTGTATCTAAATATATCAATCAAATAATCAAACCAATAAGTTTAATGCACAGTATCATATACTCAACACTTTGTTACGTTTTCAAGTTATGGTATATATATGTATCTATTTGCATATAATTGTTCGCGAATCATTGAGAACAATCGAAAGGTAATTGAATAGTTCAAAAATTTTGAGATTCAACTTTACAGACTTTGCTTATCGTGTCGGAAACGTTAAAGATTAAGTTTAAATTTGGTCAGAAATTTCTGGGTCATCACACATCACGCGATCGAATAAATTTTCTAGCTTCATTATCCCAACAACGATAGCCCATCTCATCCGAACCATTACCAATGAACGTACACTTCTTTGACTTACCTTCAAGTTTATCTTTATCAATATCTTTGGTCTTCACATACACATTACACCCAAAGATTCTAAGATGATCATAACTATCTCTTTTACCTAGCCATTCTTCCTCGGGAATTCAGAAACCCAATGGTGTTGAGGGTTCCTTATTAATCAAATAAGCTGCCGTATTAACCGCATCCTCCCAAAACATCTTAGGCAAACCAGCATGTAGTCTCATACTCCTAGCCCTTTCATTCAACATATGATTCATACGTTCGGCGACCCCATTGTGTTGCGGTGTCTCTGGTACCATTTTCAACATTCTAATACCGAGATTTGCACAATGGTCTTTAAACTCAAGACTACCATATTCTCCTCCATTGTACGACCTTAAGCACTTGACCTTTAAATTTGTCTCATTCTCAACCATAGCTTTCCACTTCACAAAAGTACCAAATACTTCGGATTTAGCTTTGAGAAAGTAAACTCATACCTTTCGAGTGGAGTCATCAATGAAGGTGACATAATAACGAGAACTGCCATGTGATTTTACATTTGTTGGTCCAAAAACATCCGTATGAACTAGCTCCAATTTCTTTAACTTTGGTGTATTCACAGATTTAACAAAAGTCACCGTCTTTTGCTTCCCATAAGTGCATGGTTCGCAAAACCCTAGCTCTTTATTCAAATCCGGAATCCTCCCACTCGAACTAAGAACCTTCATACCTTTCTCACCCATATTCCCGAGTCTTTAGTGCCATAGAGTAGAATTGGCCCCAACGTCAACCGTAGAAATCACAGTGTCTTCTTCAAACACCTCAACCATATAAAGAGTTCCCCTTTTATGTCTATGAGCCAAGACCCTACTACCCTTAATCACCTCCCATTGGCGATTCTTGAAAGTAACCTCATTACCTTCTTCATCTAAATAACTAATCGAGATTAACTTCCTTTTTAGCTTAGGAATAAACCTCACGTCTTTCAAAGTCTAATTAGAACCAAAAGTAGTCTTCAATACAACATCTCCTATACCTTTAATCTTGAGACCTTTGTTGTTTGCCAATCTAACTTTACCTTGATACGACTGAAAATTCTTCATCACGCTCTTAGTGGATGTTGCATGAAATGAAGCTCCCGAATCCAAGACCCAAGACTCCACCGAACTTTCAACACTACATAATAGTGCATCCTCCATATCTTTCGCGGTTAAGTTAACATCTCTAACTGGAGCATTCTTACAATACCTTTGATAATGCCCCTTTTTATTGCAACCCCAACAAATAGCATCACTTCGGTCTTTCGATGGATACCTCTTCTTGAACTTCCTTTTACTCTTTTTCATACTGCGATCAATTTTCCTACCACGGATGTCGGTACTTAACAAAGAACTGGATAACAATTCCCCCGAATTTCTCCTACGAGTGTCTTCACTGAGAATCAAATCCCTAATTCCTTCATATGCAAGCTTAGTAGTACAGGTAAAGCTACTAACCGCGGTAACCATACCCGACCAATTTTTCGATAATGATGAAAGCAAGATTAGTGCTTTTAGTTCATCATCGAAATTGATTTCAACTGACTCTAATCTTTAAACAAGATTATTGAATTCGTTGATATGATCTGTTGCACTCATACCTTCCTTCATCTTCGTATTGAACAATTTTCGCATGATAAAAACCTTATTCATCACCGTAGGTTTCTCATACGTGTTGGAGAGTGCCTTCAAACAATTTAACGTTGTCTTTTCGTTCATAATATTACCAACAACGTTTTTAGCTAGTGCAAGACGAACCGCACCCAAAGCTTAACGATCCAAGAGCATCCAATCGGCATCATTCATGCCTTCGGGTTTGGTCTCCAACAAAGGTTGGTGAAGTTTCTTTTGATACAAGTAGTCTTCTATTTGCATTTTCCAAAAGGCGAAGTCTTTGCCATCAAACCGCTCAATATTCAATTTACCGTCTTCCGCCATCAATCCCAACTCAAACCTTGAGCTCTAGATACCAATTGTAAGGATTATAGGACCCAAACAATAGATTAATTCCAGAGAATTACCCTTCCACAATCGACAAACAAAAGAACAATAATGAAAAATTAAAGAATGCGAGATTTAACGTGGTTATATGTAATCAAATGTCGATTACTTTAATCCACGGACCAACTAGAGAGATTTTATTGATATAATTCGTGTGTATACATAAGGGTTACAATATGATGCTTATATAGGCAAAAAAACAACAAGGAAACAACTTAGAGAACAAGAAAAACTTAATTTTGGAAATTCGCGTCAGACACTAGCCGCGACGCGCCTATATTGGGCCGCGCCGCGCCTCCAAGGCAAAATCCAGGACAGATGCTTTCTTTAATCTAATGCTCTATTCATGTGTTAGGCCGCGGTGCTGAAAGGACCCGTTCATATACATTATAAACGATTCACAATTGTTGATTTCATTGCGAGGTATTTGACCTCTAAATGATACATTTTACAAACATTGCATTCGTTTTTAAAAGGCAAACTTTCATCACATCGAAAGTTGACAGCATGCATACCATTTCATAATATATCCAACTATGAATGACTTAATAATATTCTTGATGAACTCAACGACTCGAATGCAACGTCTTTTGAAATATGTCATGAATGACTCCAAGTAATGTCTCTAAAATGAGCAAATGCACAGCGGAAGATTTCTTTCATACCTGAGAATAAACATGCTTTCAAGTGTCAACCAAAAGGTTGGTGAGTTCATAGGTTTATCATAAGCAATAAAATTCATAATTTTGATAGACCACAAGATTTAAATACAGTACACCTATCTCGTGTACAAAACCATTTATCATAATGCTTAGCAGAGTAGGTTCGTATCTTTTTCTCCCCCGTAGGTTGCCTCGTGATTTTTAAATAACCGTACACATATCTCGTACACAAAATATAATACACATAACCTGTGTATAAAAAACATTCTCTTGATACATAACATTCAATTTGATTTCATTGCACAACATGATAACCGACCTTAACATATAATGCGCATCAATAATATCTCCAAAACAGAACATCTCGTCAGTATAATATATAAACTTCGAAGTACTAAACACCACGCCCACTAGCTCTTCCATCTAGTGAACATTCTGGGTGGGGGTGTTAAACCCGGTAGCTACCTTTAGGATTAGCGTAAATCAGGGCCATACCCGTTTCTAATTCTTAGGTTACCAAGCAATAATAATCAGGAGAAATATTCACAACAATTAGTGGCAATTATCACGTCCAACTAATTCAATCATAATTAATAGAACTTCTGTCTGCATAATAATTCATTCGAGGAATGTTTTGCTTGTGACTATCTCATCAAACATTTATAAAAGCATCTCATGTATTCTCAATCCAAAAATATAGATTTCAAAGGCATTTAATAAAACAGTTGTAAAAACAGCGCATGTATTCTCAGTCCCAAAAATATAAAGAGTAAAAGGGAATCAAATGAACTCACTATACAATATTTTGTAGTAAAAATATTCATACGACAAAATTGAACAATGCAGGGTTGGCCTTGGATTCACGAACCTATATCATTTATATATATATTAAAACATATAATCATAATTGAACAAATTTATTTATTATATCTTTTATTTATATATTATGTATGTTTATTTTGTGTATATATTCATAATGGTTAATATTTATATAGTTATATTAATATGTTCATATTTATATACATAATTGTTTAATGTTATATTTAAAAATCGATAGTTTGTTATTTGTATGTATTTATATAAATAATATAGATAGGTTTGATATATATAGTTATGTGAAATTTTAATATAATTATAGTATATGTAACAAGTATATTTTATGTATAAAATATTTATCTGTTTAAAAGGTAGTTTTTGATATTAATAATGATAATATTAATAATCATATTACTTAATAATAATACTTATATTGATAATAATATTAGTAATAACAATATTAATAATAATAATTACAATTGTAACTAGGGTTATGATAACAATAATAATAATTGGTAACAAATACTTATATAAGTAATAATAACAGTAATAACTAATATTCATAATACTTACTAAATAATAATAATAATTCTAATACTTAATGATAATAATAATAATAATAATAATAATAATAATAATAATAATAATAATAATAATAATAATAATAATAATAATAATAATAATAATAATAATAATAATAAGTATGTTACTACCTTTAAAAGAATTTGTAAGGGCTTCCTAAACAAAATAGACACAGCCTAGGATCGAACCCGAGACCTCTCGCTAACCCGAATCAACACCCAATGTGACGATCCGGATATTTCCGACCAAAATTTAAACTTAATCTTTATA
This sequence comes from Rutidosis leptorrhynchoides, assembly GCF_046630445.1. Lineage (NCBI taxonomy): Eukaryota > Viridiplantae > Streptophyta > Magnoliopsida > Asterales > Asteraceae > Rutidosis > Rutidosis leptorrhynchoides. The sequence goes on from NC_092341.1 coordinate 9,967,557, forward strand.
TGATAATATTATTCCGACATGATAAGCAATAAATTTTGACAAGTTTCAAAACTTTTGTAATGAGTTTCATACAAACAATTGACCAACCATTTATTCGACGATTTACGAACGTCATAACTTGTATTAAATATATACTTATGTATATATATGGATATATGGATTATATCTAACTTGAATATATGATAGTTAAGTATCTCATTAAGTATATTAATAATGAGTTATATATATATAAATTGAGACTACTAACTTAAGGGTTTCGAAAACAATATATATATATATATATGTGTGTGTGTGTGTAACATTTAACGACGTAATAACCCTTATATTAAAATGAATATATATGTATTGTATTAAGATGTATTAATACACTTTTGAAAGACCTAAATACATATATTAACATAAGTATATTCAAAAAATATAACTATACTCGTATTCGCATTCTATTTCCTCATGAATTCTATTCGTATTTTTACGGTATTTTTACCCGTCTAATACGCAGCTTATAGATGTATAACTATTGGTAAATACACTCGTTAGCAGCCCCATTTTTGGATCCTAGCATCTTTTGTCTTGTTAATGAGTCATGAGACAAAAACTCACAAGTTTACTAACCATTTTGGCAACATATGATTCCATTATTAACTTAAAATTTGTCCATATGTACCACCCCATTTTTTCATTACATTTTCTCATTCTTTACTCCAAATTACTCTTTCAAAATACTTCTATCTTCATACTAGATCATCACCAAGCATTTTTCTCATCATCTAGCTTCAAAATCAATGTAGAACACTTCTTAAAACTCTTGTTAAATTCCTACTCTATTGCTATCTTAATAAGTTTATAAAACTTGTAAAAACTAGAACTTGTTTTGGTGGAAACCAAGCATGTTTATAAACTAATGTAACCTTACTAAATTGACTTTAAAAATACTTATTTATATGTATTATGACATTATATTAAGTTATTATAAGATTTTATAACTTGTATATATGTATTACATCTTAGAACTTAATATACAACAATTGGTCTCTTTCGGTTCTCGAAAACTGTTTTGACACACGAATTTAAAAGCTATCTTAACTTTGTTTTAGAGCATATAACTCTGGATATATGTTAATATATATGAATCAAGATTTCTGTATTTTTTTCATGATTTTAGAGGAAGTGAAAGTATTTTTCAAAAATTCATTAGTTGACTGGTGACAGATTTTATCCGAATCTGTCCACCGTTACAAGTTAAGGGCATAAGCCTAACTTCGACTATGAAACCAAAACTTTTCGATTATTTTTTGAAAACAAAACATATTAAGGAGTCTCCAGCAACTTAATTCATTAAAAACCATGTTGTAACAAATAATTTATGAACCAAAATATTTGGCTAAGATTAATGTTGTATGCTTAATTAATCTAACTAGAAAACTATGCTAACTAAGACCTGGGCTATTTTCCTTAATAAAACCTATTAGTGTATATGTTAATAACTAAAATATAGAAGGAAAATTAAAAATATTGAGTTTAGCTATTTTTCATAGCCTACGGACTGTTCCTACGACGAATTTTTGAACTGTGCGGACAGATTTACGCACCTATGACAAAATAAAATTTTAACTAACCTATACACCGATTCAGAATATGCCAATTATGGATGGTTATAGGACTCAAATAACTTTCCAATTATGGCTCTTACACCTATAGAAGTCGAACACACTATGAGATATACCTATCGGGAGTTGACTATTTAAAATCAGGAAATCTATATAAGATTTAAAATAAGACTAACAACTAATTACTAACTTAAACAAGTAAAAATATTATATAATTAATATATAAACTTGTTTTATCAATATTATATGTTAATAATATTATTTAATATATATAATTGATATAGGTTCGTGAATCCGAGAAAAACCCTGCACTTGTTCAGTGCCGTCATATACATAATTGCTACGAAATACAGTATAGTTTTAATGACCCATCCTAATCCATCTGGACGAATACATTATATTTGGTTACATCACGAGGTACTTGACCTCTATATGATACATTTTATAAACATTGCATTCGTTTTTAAAAGACATACTTTCATTTCATCGAAAGTCGACGGCATGCATACCATTTCATAATATATCCAACTATAATTGACTTAATAATAATCTTGAAGAACACAATGACTCAAATGCAACGTCTTTTGAAATATGTCATGAATGACTCCAAGTAACATCTCTAAATGAGCAAATGCACAGCGGAAGATTTCTTTCATACCTGAGAATAAACATGCTTTAAAGTTTCAACTAAAAGGTTGGTGAGTTCATTAGTTTATCATAAAACAATAAAATTCATCATTTTGATAGCTCACAAGATTTAAATGTTGCATGGTACAAATGGGCCCGAATCCTACACCCACATGTAATGTACATACGATATCTTTTAAATACAGTACACCTTTCTCGTGTACAAAATCTATTTTTCATAAATCTTAGTAACCGTACACATATCTGGTGCACAAAAATAACATACACATAACTTGTGTATAAAATCATTCTCTCGATACATAACATTCACTTTTCATTGCTTTCATAGCTTGGCTTGGTAACCGACCTTAACATATAATGCGCATAATAATATCCCCAAAACAGAACATCTCGTCTGTATAATAATCATATAAACTTCGAAGTACTAAACACCACGCCCACTAGCCCTTCCGTCTAGTGAACATTCTGGGTGGGGGTGTTAAACCAGTTAGCTACCTTTAGGATTGGCGTCAATTAGGCGTGCACTAATTCTCAAAATTAGTGATGTTCCCTAATTCTTAGGTTACCAAGCAATTATAATCAGGGAAAAAATATTCATATCAATTGTGGCAATTATCACGTCCACATAATTCAATGGTGGCAATTATCACGTCCACATAATTCATTCGAGGAATGTTTTGCTTGTGTCTATCTCGTTAAACATTTATAAAAGCATTTCATGTATTCGCAGTTCATAATATATTTCAAAAACATTTAATAAAGCAGTTGTAAAAACAGCGCATGTATTCTCAGTCCCAAAAATGTAAAGAGTATAAGGGAATCAAATGAACTCACCTATTGTATTTTGTAGTAAAAATACATATGACGATATTTGAACAATTGAACAATGCAGGGTTGGCCTCGGATTCACGAACCTATATCATTTATATATATTAACATATGTAATTATACTCGAATAACTTATATATCATTAATGATATACTTGTTATTTTAGGAAATTATATGTTATATGTATTAAATATAGTTTTATGTAACTAATTATTAATTGGTAAAATGATATTAGTAATAATAAATAAAAAGTTGTATTATTTTATGATAATAATAATAATGATAATACTTAAAATAGCCATAGTAATAAGGATAGTTTTAATGATAATAAAATGATAACTTAAATAATACTAATAATAATAATAATAAAAAATAATAATTTTAATAAAAATGATAGAAATAATTATTAGTAATGATAATATTAATAATGATAGTTTTAATAATAATAATAATAATAATAATAATAATAATAATAATAATAATAATAATAATAATAATAATAATAATAATAATAATAATAATAATAATAATAATAATAATAATAATAATAATAATAATACTTATAATAATAATAATAATGATAATCTAATAAAAATAACAATAAAACTACCTTTAAGGAAACAAGTTAAAAATAAACGCCAATGCCCGGGCTCGAACTCGCGACCACTAGCTCACCCGCCAACACCCTAAACCAATCGACTGATCTTGTTTTCTGATTTAACATGACTGTTAATTATATAAAACCCGTTATTCTATCTGTTTCACATCTCCTTTTCTTCTTAGTTCAATTTGACAATCATGTCATCATTGATTATCATTATCAATCACATAACATAATCGTTTTCTTTTAACACTACCAAGATCATCATAATATCATCACTTAGATTAAAAGAAAAACACATGGGTTAGTGTTTAATTCGACTCATAAGAGAAGCCCAACAGCTACGGCTTCATCATTATCTTCTCATCAACCCTTCATCAATTTTCATCATTCTATCATCATTCTCGCCGTCTCATTCGTAAAATTTTAATCATTGTGGGTCGTGGGTTTTAACATAACTACAAACAGAAGTTTACAGCAGCAGCAGGAGCAGTAATTGTTTTACATTTATAAAAGGAGCAGAATCAAATCACAATTCGGTTGTTTGTTGGGCTTGTGACCCTGTTCGTGGGCTTGTGTCATTTCAAGTGGTAACTAAATAGCCCATGAATAACTTAATTAATTCCCACAGCATGTCGATTGTAATTTTTCCAGCTGGTGGGTTCAAGTGGTCGATAAAGAAATTGGTGGGGTCTTTGGTTCCATATATATGTTAGATAGCAAGTGGAGAGCAACAACAAATATTCGGTGGTGATGATAACTAATCAAATGTGACAAACAACTCAATTAACTTTAACAAGTGTTGTGGGGTTCGAGTAAGAAAGGAACAGAAAGACATATACAAATGCTCCTTTCATTGATTCCATTTTCATCTCATTCATAACGAACTCAAAACAAAAAAAATATAAGTGTGCAATCGCCTTGTTGGTGTTCATGGGCATTTAAAAAATATATATATTTAGAGAGAGTGTATAGAGAGAGAGTGAACATAGAGTTATGGATGTTGAAGCTGCAATGATGTTTGGATTGAGCTGTGGTGGTGGTCTATGAACTAGCAAAACAAAATCAAGAACAAACTCAAGTGGGTTTCGTGGTGTTTTACAATGATGAAGGTGATGACGGGTTTTTTCAAGTGGTAATGGTTTAATGGTGGGGTTGAAGTAGAAGATGGTGATTTGTAAGGTGTTTTGTCAAGAAGAAAGGAACACGAATAAAGAATAATAAACTTACATCAATTACAATATTATGGAATGTTACTTGAATCAAAATGGAACAAAAACAATTTTTGTGCAGCAACAGGAACAAGGGTTCAAGTGATGATGGTGCTGTTTGGGTCGAAAGTTGAAACAAAAATTAGAAGGTTTATGGTTTGCTGGATAGTTTGACAGAAAAAATAAAACGACAACAACAATAGGCCACGTTTCTCAGCTGCAAAGTACTAGTGACTTGTGTAAGTAATGATTGTTACGATTGGTGCTCAACAAACATAAAAGAAATAGAAGAAAGAATATGTACGGTGGTTAGTGATGGTGAGGGTGAAGATATTGTTCAACGTTTATGATCGTTTGAGGAAGGTGGTTTGTGTGTTTCATCAAAGAAAAGAAATGGTTGTTTTATAACAATGAGACTCGTCAGAAAGAATAAGTTCAACAAAAAGTTGAAAGGGATATGAAACAGAATTTGTTCGCATATTGATTCGTTGTATATATGATTGGTACGAGTTCAGTAACAGAAGGACAATCAAACACAGTTTGATAATGAAAGGAAATCTGATTTTGATTCTTGAATGTATAATAATATGGATTAATATACAGTATCAGTATTATATACATATATATCTTTTCTTTTTATATATAATCTATATATATATCTATATTGATATGTCACTATATATATATATATATATATATATATATATATATATATATATATATATATATATATATATATATATATATATATTGAAATGTCCCGTTCATATTGATTATAAACGTTCCATATTAATTGATTTCATTGCGAGGTTTTGACCTCTATATGAGACGTTTTTTCAAAGACTGCATTCGTTTTTAAAACAAATCATAACCTTTATTTTATCGACAAGGTTAAAAAGTCACCACCCAGAAATGATAATCTAAAATATCACACTTACACACTACCAATACATATTGGTTTACAATATTAATATGTTACAATAAAGTAAATCTCGAATGCATATTTAAACAATATTATAAAAGCATGCTGACACCAAATCTTATCCATATTTTAGCATGCAACAACGGAAGCTCTTAATAATCATCTGAGAATAAACATGCTTTAAACGTCAACAAAAATGTTGGTGAGTTATAGGTTTAACCTATATATTTATCAAATCGTAATAATATACCACAAGATTTCATATTTCAATATACATCCCATACATAGAGATAAAAATCATTCATATGGTGAACACCTGGTAACCGACATTAACAAGATGCATATAAGAATATCCCCATAATTCTGGGACATCCATCGAACATGATATAAAACTCGAAGTACTAAAGCATCTGGTACTTTGGATGGGGTTTGTTAGGCCCAATAGATCTATCTTTAGGATTCGCGTCAATTAGGCGTGCAATAATTCTCAAATTTGTGGTGTTCCCTAATTCTTAGGCTACCAAGCAAAAAGGGGCATATTCGGCTTCGATCATTCAACCACAGAAAGTAGTTTCATCTACTTGTGTCTATTTTGTAAAACATTTATAAAGCTGCATGTATTCTCATCCCAAAAATATTAGATTTTAAAAGTGGGACTATAACTCACTTTCACAGATTTTTACTTTGTCGGGAAGTAAGACTTGGCCACTGGTCGATTCACGAACCTATAAAAAATACGTACATATATATCAAAATATATTTACAACATTTTTTAATACAATTTACTGTTTTAAGTTTATTAAGTCAGCTGTCCTCGTTAGTAACCTACAACTAGTTATCTACAGTTAGATGTACAGAAATAAATCGATATATATTATCTTGAATCAATCCACGACCCAGTGTATACATGTCTCAGGCTAGATCACAACTCAAAGTATATATATTTTTGGAATCAACCTCAACCCTGTATAGCTAACTCCAACATTACTGCATATAGAGTGTCTATGGTTGTTCCAAATAATATATATACATGGGTCGATATGATATGTCAAAACATTTGCATACGTGTCTATGGTATTCCAAGATTACATAATATATTAGAATTCATGTATAATACAATATGAGTTAGCTAGGATATTATTTGTATAGAATTGTTACAATATTTCCCGTAGCTACAACAATCAAAAAATATCCAATCTTGTTTTACCCATAACTTCTTCGTTTTAAATCCGTTTGAGTGAATCAAATTATTATGGTTTCGTATTGAACTCTATTTTATGAATATAAATAGAAAAAGTATAGGTTTATAGTTAGAAATATAAGTTACAAGTCATTTTTGTAAGAGGTAGTCATTTCAGTCGAAAGAACGACGTCTTGATGACCATTTTGAAAAACATACTTCCACTTTGAGTTTAACCATGATTTTTGGATAAAGTTTCATGTTCATAAGAAAAATCATTTTCCCAGAAGAACAACTTTTAAATCAAAGTTTATCATAGTTTTTAATTATCAAATCCAAAACAGCCCGTGGTGTTACTACGACGGCGTATGTCCGGTTTTACGGTGTTTTTCATGTTTCCAGGTTTTAAATCATTAATTTAGCATATCATATAGATATAGAACATGTGTTTAGTTGATTTTAAAAGTCAAGTTAGAAGGATTAACTTTTGTTTGCGAACAAGTTTAGAATTAACTAAACTATGTTATAGTGATTTCAAGTTTAAACCTTCGAATAAGGTAGTTTTATATATATGAATCGAATGATGTTATGAAAATCATTACTACCTTAGGTTTTGTGGATAAACCTACTGGAAATGAGAAAAATAGATCTAGCTTCAAAGGATCCTTGGATGGCTTGAAAGTTCTTGAAGCAGAATCATGACACGAAAACAAGTTCAAGTAAGATTTCCACTAAAAATAAGATTGTTATAGTTATAGAAATTGAATCAAAGTTTGAATATGAGTATTACCTTATATTAGAAAGATATCTTAATGTAAATAAGAAAGATTTCTTGAGGTTGGATGATCACTTTACAAGATTGGAAGTAAGCTAGCAAACTTGAAAGTATTCTTGATTTTATGAAACTAAAACTTATAAAATTTATGAAGAACACTTAGAACTTGAAGATAGAACTTGAGAGAGATCAATTAGATGAAGAAAATTGAAGAATGAAAGTGTTTGTATGTGTTTTTAGTCGTTGGTATATGGATTAGATATAAAGGATGTGTAATTTTGTTTACATGTAAATAAGTCATGAATGATTACTAATATTTTTGTAATTTTATGAGATATTTCATGCTAGTTGCCAAATGATGGTTCCCACATGTGTTAGGTGACTCAAATGGGCTGCTAAAAGCTGATCATTGGAGTGTATATACCAATAGTACATATATCTAAAAGATGTGTATTATACGAGTACTAATACGGGTGCATACGAGTAGAATTGTTGATGAAACTGAACGAGGATGTAATTGTAAGCATTTTTGTTAAGTAGAAGTTTTTTGATAAGTGTCTTGAAGTCTTTAAAAAGTGTATGAATACGTATTAAAACACTACATGTATATACATTTTAACTGAGTAGTTAAGTCATCGTTAGTCGTTACATGTAAATGTTGTTTTGAAACCTTTAGGTTAACGATCTTGTTAAATGTTGTTAACCCATTATTTATTATATCTAAAGAGATGTTAAATTATTACATTATCATGATATCATGATGTATTAATATATCTTAATATAATATATATACATTAAATGTCGTTACAACGATAATCGTTACATATATGCCTCGTTTCGAAAACCTTAAGTTAGTAGTCTTGTTTTTACATATGTAGTTCATTGTTAGTACACTTAATGACATGTTTACTTATAATTTATCATGATTAAACATAATGTATCAATATCTTAATATGATTCATATGTATTTAGTAAGACGTTGTTATAATGATAATCGTTATATATATCGTTTCGAGTTTCTTAATTCAATAAACTCAATTTTATGTATATAACTCATTGTTAAAATACCTAATGAGATACTTACTTATCATAATATCATGTTAACTATATATATAATCATATATATGTCATCATATAGTTATTACAAGTTTTAACGTTCGTGAATCACCGGTCAACTTGGGTAGTCAATTGTCTATATGAAACCTATTTCAATTAATCAAGTCTTAACAAGTTTGATTGCTTAACTTGTTGGGAACACTTAATCATGTAAATAACAATTTCATTTAATATATATAAACATGGAAAAGTTCGGGTCACTACATATATGTATATATATATATATATATATATATATATATATATATATATATATATATATATATATATATATATATATATATGTCTATATTTATATATCTCTACATCAAGTATATATATATATATATATATATATATATATATATATATATATATATATATATATATATATATATATATATATATATATATATATATTAAGTGTTTAAAAAGCATAATAAAATTAATTACACAAATATTAATACCTAATTTTAATGGAATAAATAATAATAATAATAGAAATAGTAATGTTTATAATAATAATATTATTAAAATAATACTAAAAATAATACTGATAATGATGATAATAAGAATGATAACAATTAATGATAATAATCATTATTCTTTATTAATTAAATTAATTATTTATATTATAAAGGATAATAATATTATTAGTAATAATATTATAACAATTTATATATATCAAGTTTCCTGTTTGTATGTTATATGGATAATAATAATTTTTATATTAATACTGAAAATAATAATAATATTACTATAACATTTATTTAAAATTACATTTAATATATTATTACAATTTATTAATTGTATCATTTTACTAGTTATCTAATGTATAAAATATTTAATATTTATATATTTTATGAATTTTACAATATACATGTAATCTTAATTGGATATAGAAGGCATATATATATTTATTCCAATAACAACTTAATTATTCTATATATTATTTATATTTTAATTCAAATGATTAAAGTATACTTTATTAATTTTTAAAATATTATATATATATATATATATATATATATATATATATATATATATATACACTTATATTTATAAATATATATATATATATACTTATATTTATATTTACATGTATTTATATTTATTTACATATTTATTTACACACAATTGTTCGTGAATCGTCGGGAATAGTCAAAGGTTAACTAAATCCATGTAAACAGTTCAAAAATTTTGAGACTCAACATTACAGACTTTGCTTATCGTGTCGAATTCATATTAAGATTAAGTTTAAATTTAGTTGGAAATTTCCGGGTCATCACAGTACCTACCCGTTAAAGAAATTTCGTCCCGAAATTTGATTGGGATGGTCGTAGCTAACAATAAAAATGTTTTCATGACGATTATGAGTTGATAAATAAAGTTTATCAATATTGAGTAATATTGATAAAGTAATTTGATTTACTCGAAGCGTACGAGGGAAGCTATCACAAAAGAGTGAGATGAGTAAATGCAGGTTTGTCTTAACCGGTGACGTTGTTACGGTTGATTTCCGGAAATCAAAGAATTCAAAGTAAATCTTCGAAATCTAAAAGATTTGATTCTTCGGCGAATAAGGAAATTAAGATTCTCTATAATTAAATACGGTGATCTGCCTCGATTACTCCGTCTGATATTTTCATTATAAATTTACCTCTTCCGTCTTATTACTCTCATCATTCCTATACTTTCTTTCTTAGTTCTTATATTCAAAAGATTGCGGAAATGCTTAATCCAGTTCTAATCCTTGATGTTTTTCTAATTATCATTCCTGTCATCCTTCTTTTTAAAGCTTTCACCAGAATAGTCTGTTTACTTCTACTATTACCTTGAGGTGATACTATTCTTAATTCTACCGTGTCTTTATATTGCTATTCGTATTAATATCCATGATTTGTAACCTCCGTGTTATTATTGAGCTTTATATTTTCTCTTATATTTTGGAGCTCTATGCCTTTTTATTCTCTTCTCGACCTCTAGTAAAGCGTGTAACGGTCCAAAATTCGTAAGTATGGAGTTTTGAATGAACTTAATGTTCTAAACAAGAAAGAACGTAATCGCACAATTTGATTTGTCAAATTACCTAAATCACTGAGAATAGAACTATCAAGAATTTATTTTCTTGATGTATGCAGAAGTTAAGTAGAATGAAAGAGTTATGTAACATGACACATGATGATGGTATGATCTACTGTGAACCATCATCACTTTTCATTAGAAACTCAGCATGACTTACTTAATATAATTACGTTGGTCGGGCGTCATTATATTATACTAACCCATGCTTCAATTCTCAACACTTCTCCACAATTCATTCATAATTTATACTTAGATTTTACAGAAGTTTCCAATATAATGGAATACAGAAAACACAAAGAGGTAGATAATTTCGGACAAGAATATTTATGAAAATATTCTCAGAAATATCGAAGATATTTATGATGATATTTTGGAATTTCTAAGTACGAAGGTTGATGAAGAAAAATTTTCCGCAAGATTTTAACATGACTTCGGAACAAGATATTCTCTAAAGATTTTGGCGGATACAGAATTTCCTGGATTCCTTGAATATATGGTTTGGTCCTTGTATTTGTCCTTGGTCTCCTTCATGGTTAGCTCAATCCATTTTTCAGTACCAAATTTTCTATCGAGCGTTCCCAACACTCCATTTTTTATCATCAAACTTTTGGCCGTTTAGACCATCTATAATTTTTCTGTTTCCTCTGCATTTAATGCTACGATATTTGAATCATCGGTTATCAATCCGAGGTGGTTTCAGGAGAATTGTGTTTTTAGATGATTAAACGCTGACGGTAATATGGTGAAATATAAAAGGTTCCCCGGTAACAATAAAAGAGCACGCATATATATATCGAGGTTATAATAAGGTTAATCCAACTGAAAAGTTGAAGTTGACTTGTTGGAGTTGTGACAAAATTGGCTACTTCGGAAAGGAATTGCAATATTATTTTCGGTAATAACAACGCCAAAGGAGCTAACACATATACGTGTTAAACGTTTACTCAGGTTCCGAGAGTTTTCAGGTGCATAACTATACGCATCAATCTTTCTTTCTGTAGATGAAGTGTGGTTGGTTCATCCTCTCGATTGAGGTGTTTTCAAGAATAATGAAAGGTTTGAACGCAGATTGTAATCGTCGAGATACAAATGAGGTTTAAGATGAAATCAAGTGGCAAACTTGAAGAAATGTTTAGTTTTATATGTTATAATCAATATTTTAATTCATTTTAATTGTCCAATGTCATTAGTCCACAGTCGATAGTCCACAGTTAACAGTCCAATAATTCATATATAATTTAATATATAATATTCGAATTAATTAATATGTATCGTGACCCGTGTACATGTCTCAGACTCGATCACAACTCAAACTATATATATTATTGTAGAATCAACCTCAACCCTGTATAGCTAACTCCAGCATTACTGCATATAGAGTGTCTATGGTTATTTCAAATAATATATATAGATGCGTCGATATGATATGTCAAAACCTTGTATACGTGTCTAGATTTTTAAAGTGCGTAAAATAAATAACAGAAATAAAATGACGATAAATAAAATTGCGAGAATTAAAATTGCGATAAATAAAATGCGATAAATAAATTGCGATAAATAAATTGTGATAAATAAAAGGAAATACGGAATTAACAGTTAGCTAGGAACAGTTAGCGTGGATTCTTAACAAAATTTCTCATAGTTAATTTGTTTGTTTCTAACAAATTTTATTTTGTCCAATGTTTTTTTCATTATGCCACTTGTTGGATTCTGATAAATCAAAATCCAAATATGAAATTGGATGAAAATAGTTATTTTGCGGTGAACGGATTCGTATATCTTTGGATGTAGGTAGGATAGTAAATGACTGTTGAATCAGATGGGAAGAATGTACAGTGTAACTTATTAATGTGAAATCTAAATATTCCTCGGGTATAACCTACCTGTTAAAATATTTTCATCATTAACAGTTTGTACAAAAGAATTTTTTTTTTAATTACAATCTTTATGAAAATATACTTACATATATATTTTCTTCAGATGTAATCATGGATTTAATGAGTTAATATGATATTAATCTCATTTGGTCTTCGGTTGGAACTAGAATGAATAATCTCTAAAACTTTAGAGATTGCATAATCGCCATGTCGAACGAAGATAAATGAGGTAGAACGATACGTAGATCGAAGATCATACTCAAAGTACAGATGGTGATATTGAGGCGTGTGATGTTGAGGCTCATGTTATTGGGGGTACTGGTGTTGATGTTGATGAAGCTGGTACGTTTTGCACCATATTTTCCAAGGCTATAACTCGGGCGCGAAGCTCGTTGACTTATTACTCCGGGATAATTGTCGATAGGAACGAGTGAGTGAATAAGGTTTTGAATCTGAGATATTATGTAATCATGACGAGATATTCGAGAAATGAGGGTGAAAATTATATTTCGGACTGGTTCACCGGTAAGTGTTTCAGGTTCATCGCCAAGAGGTGAATTCGGTTGGTGGAAAGGATTGCCTTCTTCTCGTCTCTATTGATTAAGTCGACTATGAACCCATCAGATGAATTGAGGATGGATAATTGGTTGATTCATTCTGGGGACACTTCTTTCGGAGCTTAGGTGAAACTCCATATGGCAATAGCTGTCGGAATTCGAGGAATTCGAACTGGTTGAGGGATTCATCTCGTACGATCAGATGAAGGATTTTTGATAAGAAATAGATTATAGGATGTAGATTAGTACCCTGCAATACATAATTTACATATGCATATATAATACTAAAATCCCATAAGTTACGGAGGAATCTACGGAAGCTGTCAGACAAAGGTAACAATAACATATACGCTAAGATATGAATTTATCTATATACAGTCTATGCAATAGAGACAGTAAGATGTGTCTAGACTTTAAGGATGATAATCAAATAATTTTTGACACTAAATGATAAGCAAAACTTTTGACATGCAGACACGGTCGAAGTCCAGACTCACTAATGCATCTAAACAACTATCAGTTAGACACACTAATGCAAGACCTGGTTCGCTAAGACCACCGCTCTGATACCTTGCGATGTAATCAACTATTGTGAATCGTTTATCATGTATATGAACGGGTCATTTCAGTTGGTATCAGAGCTGGTTTAAGCTGTTTCGTCGGCTTAATCGTAGAGGGGGTTCTCACAGTGTTACCTGTGACGAAGCATTGGCTCTTACTCCTCGCGGTCCGAATATGGTTGGCTTTGCCGAGAGTCAGGGCTATAAAATCAGTGTCTGAGATACGCTCAGTGGTCACCAGGTGGTTAGCTGAGAAGGCACTGAGTAGGATGCGTCCCCACTATTTCAGTTGGTATCAGAGTAGTGGTCTTAGCAAACCAGGTCTGCATTAGTGTGTCTAACTGATAGTCGCTAGGATGCATTAGTGAGTCTGGACTTTGACCGTGTCTGCATGTCAAAAGTTTTGCTCATCATTTTTGTCGAAAATTACCTGCTTATCAATCTTAGCCTAGACACATCTTATTGCATTGATTGCATGAATAGTGTATAGATAAAATTCATATCTTAGCGTATCCGCTAATTCATATTTTAGCGTATCTGTTACTGTAAACTTTGCCTGACATAATCCGTAAATTCCCCCGTAATCTACGAAACCTTTTACTCTATATATATATAGATATTCGTAATTAGAATACCACCCGATAGCCGAAAAATCATTTCATATCGAAAAATCCTTTATTCAATCGTACGAAATGGAATTCGTCATTATTTCAAGTCCCTCGGATTCCGAAATGGAATCCCACTCAAGCTCCGAAAGCAGTGTGACTGGAATGGATCAACCAATCAGCCATCATCTATTCTGGATGAATTGGGGATGGGTTCGAAGCCTCCTTAATCATTGGAGACAAGAAGAAGGCGGTCGTTTCCATCCACCACATTGCCCTCTTGGCAAAGAACCTGAAGCACTTACCGACGAACCTGTCCGAAACACCATTTTCTCTCTCATTTCCAGAGTATCTCATCACGATTATATACTATACCAAATTCTAGATTTTATTTATCCGCTCGTCCGAACCGACAATCACCCCGGTGTAATAGTAGAAGTCAACGAGCTTCGCACTCGGGTAGTGGGTTTAGAGAATATGGTGCAAAGGTTACAAGCACCAGCAGCATCACCAGCATCGACAATACCACCATCATCAACACCAACAGTACCATTACCACACCAACAACAACCGCATCGCAAACCTCAACTTCATAATCTGTCCCACAAGCATCAACGTTATACGCCCCGTAGATACCAAGGAATACCAACAACAACAAACGATGAAGTATTGATCCACAACTTCATTCAAGAAATACTTTGCAGTAATTATATAATCTCCAAAGTCTTAGAGATTATTTATTCTAATTCCGACCGCAAATTAGATGAGTGAACGAAAACGGTAGAGTAGAAACTCTGATAGGAATAGTGTGCGATTTACAAGCTAGACTTGTTATACAAGCAGCATCAACAGTACCGTCAGCATCACCAACACGTCAGTACCATCAGCATCGTCAACACCAGCAGCACCTATAACATCACAATCTCCGCCAGTTCCATAACCACTACGGACATCATCACGAATCAACAACAAGTATGTCATATCAATGAGTTATGAAGTATTCACTCATTCCCTCTGAAGAATTTATATGTATATATTATATATATATAAATTTTGAAACCATAATAAATCTTTTCGTACTAAGCTATTACGTGTGAATCTTAACTGGTAGGTACTACTCGGTTAATTCATGTTACTAATATGCTATGATGTACATTCTTCGTTAACGATTTGACAATCGTTAACTATAATCTCTGCTTTAACTTAATAGATTCAATGTCACAATAAACCAAGTGTACTATTCAAATACATGTTTGATGTTACACTTTCATTTTTAATGTACTCGAAACTTTCTGGAAAACATCATTCGTGCTTTACGAAATTCACAAGAACTCCACAAACATCAACATCATTCACCGAAAAAAATGTCAATAAAAATAAATAATGAAGTATTTACTACATTAGAGAAATACTCCGCGAAGATTATGTAATCTCTAATGTTTTATAGATTATTCATTCCTAGTTCCAGCCGAAAATCAAGTGAGTTTAATATTATATTAACTCATTAAATCTATGTTACATCTACACAATATATATATATATATATATATATATATATATATATATATATATATATATATATATATATATATATATATATATATATATATATATATATATATATATATATATATATATATATATTCATAAAGACTGTAATAAAAGTTCTCTTGTACAAAATATTACTTGTGAAACTTTTGACGGGTAGGTAATACCCGAGAGAGATATAAATTCACAATTAATATGTTACATTCTTCGATTTCGATTCAATAAATCATCAACTATACTCACTACTTTCACAACGATATACATCCTTTCATAAAAATCAGGACAACCATTTTCTTACAAATTCGATTACAAATTCTGATTTTGACAAATCAAAATCCAAGTTAAGATTTAACAGAAGACATCACTCTTAAACCCCTACATATTTCAAAGTTATACTTTGATTTCAATAGAACATCACTTCTATTCTTAAAACCCAGAAAAATATTCATGTCATTCAAAATGCTAGAACACCATATGTATACTGATGAATACAATCTGTGTTCAAACCCTTCATGATTCTTGAAAACACCTCAATTAAGGAACAATCGAGGGGATGAATCAATCACACGATACATATGAAGAATATATGCACCTGGAGGACACTTGGAACCTAAGTGAAAGTTTAACATATCTGTGTCAGATCCTTTGGCATTTATTACCAAAAAATAACTTTACGATCCATTTTCAAAGTAGCAAATTTTGTCACACCTCCAGCAAATCAATTTTGATTTTTTAGTCAGACTAGCCTTATTATAACCTTGATGTATAAGTTGACCTTTTCATCATTGTTACCGGGGAACCTTTTATATTCCACCATATTATCAGCAGATGTACCAGCAACTTCGTTACTCTTTGGCGTAAGCCTCTCCGAAAAATCATTATATGTACTCACTGAAACCCCATCATCTACTCATCTGCATCTTGTAACGATAATTACCATACCAATTACCGAGAATCAGTAATCAGTATTTCGAATCTTGCAGCGTTTCTACATTAACAGTTATATGTATACATATAACATTTATCTCCTAGAATTATGATCTTCAATTCTAAAATTCTGAAAAGCACCCAGTCTACGAATCAATACCCTAAATTTTTGAAAAATGTTGATGAAGCAGCAAAAACTATAAACGACCTTAACAGTCGAAAGTTTGATCATAAAGAATAATGTGTTGACAAAGCTCAGAAAAAGAGAAGGTTTGGAACTGGAAAACGGATTGAGCAAACTATGAAGAAGGCTATGGACAAATCACAAGGATTAAACCTGCCTTCAAAGAATCCAAATGATTCAATATCTGCTGAAGTTATTAGCGAATACCTTGCTCCTGACTCTAAACCTTTACGGACAAATCTTCTTCATCATCCATCGATATTAGAAATTCCAAGCTATTATCGTATCTTTCATTATAAATATCCTTGATATTTCTGAAGATATTTTCATAACTATTCTTATCTGAAATCATTTATCTCTTCGCGACATCAGTGTTACATTAGAAAGGAAACTGTTGTAGTTTCTAAATTCTGAAAAATTCGAACTTAAAATATGAATGTTATTGAAGTAGTGTTGGGAACTGAAGCATGAGTTAATATAATATAATGACACTTGATCAACATGATTATATTTCAGTAAGTCATGCTGAGTTTTTATTGGAACGTAATGATTCACAGATCATAACATCATCATGTGTCATGTTACACGACTCTTACACTCTATCTAAAATACAAACACATCAAGAACATAATTTCTTGATAGTTCTATTTTTCTCTTGAATTCTAGTAATTTGACAAATCAAGATCGTGCCATTTCAATTTCTCTCTTAGAACATTAGTCATTGTTCATTCGAAACTCCATACCTACAAATTCTGAACCATTATTTGCGAAGAGAAAACAAAAGCATGAAGCTTCGAAATAGAAATGGGAGTATAAATCGCAGTAAATATGAGAAAACATTAACTATGGATTTCAATGATTATAGAAAGACAGAAGCAGGGATTCCGAAATATAAGGGAAGAATAAAGCCCAACAACAACTCAGAAATTACAAACCATGTATATCGATGCATATAGCAATATAAAGACACGGGAGAACTAAAAACACTAGAAAACTAAGAGTATAGTAGAAGTAAATAGATTCTTCCGGCGGCAGATGAAAAAGAAGAATGACAGATATGAAAGTTAGGAGTATATCAAGAATCAGAACTGGATGGAGTATATTGACGAATGCTTTAAAGTATGAATTGAGGGAGGAAGAATAGAAGGTATGAGCTGTGGAAATACGGAAATGAAGAGGGTGGATTTATACTGAAATATCTGACAGGGCAATCAAAACAGATTATCGCATTTAACCAAAGAGGATCCTAATTTTCTTAATTTCTGAAGAATCAAATCTTATTTAGATTTCGAAGATTTTCTTCTAAAATTCCTTGAATTCCAAAAATCAACCGTGGCTACGTCACCGGATAAGACGAACATGTATTTACCCATTTTCACTCTTTTGCGATAGCTTCACTCGTACTCTTCACAAAATCAAATTGATTTATCTATATTACCCAATGATGATAAAACTCTAATTTTCAGCTCTTATGTGTCATGAAAACATACTTATTATCAGCCATGACGATCCCAATCAAATTTCGAGACGAAATTTCTTTAACGGGTAGGTACTGTGACGACCCGGAAATTTCTGACCAAAATTTAAACTTAATCTTTATATGATAACATTATTCCGACATGATAAGTAATAAATTTTGACAAGTTTTAAAACTTTTGAAATGAGTTTCATACAAACAATTGACCAACCATTTGTTCGACGATTCACGAACGTCATAACTTGTATTAAATATATACTTATGTATATATATGGATATATGGATTATATCTAACTTGAATATATGATAGTTAAGTATCTCATTAAGTATATTAATAATGGGTTATATATATATAAATTGAGACTACTAACTTACGGGTTTCGAAAACAATATATATATATATATATATATATATATATATATATATATATATATATATATATATATATATATATATATATATATATATATAACATTTAACGACGTAATAACCCTTATGTTAAAATGAATATATATGTATTGTATTAAGATGTATTAATACACTTTTGAAAGACTTAAATACATATATTAACATAAGTATATTCAACAAAGATAGCTATACTCGTATTCGCATTCTATTTCCTCATGAATTCTATTCTTATTTTTGCGGTATTTTTACCCGTCTAATACGCAGCTTATAGATGTATAACTATTGAAAAATACACTCCTTAGCAGCCTCATTTTTGAATCCTAGCATCTTTTGTTTTGTTAATGAGTCATGAGACAAAAACTCACAAGTTTAGTAACCATTTTGGCAACATATGACTCCATTATTAACTTAAAATTCGTCCATATGTACCACCCCATTTTTCCATTTCATTTTCTCATTCTTTACTCTAAATTACTCTCTCAAAATACTTCTATCTTCATACTAGATCATCACCAATCATTTTTCTCATCATCTAGCTTCAAAATCAAGGTAGAATACTTCTTAAAACTCTTGTTAAATTCCTACTCTATTGCTATCTTAATAAGTTTATAAAACTTGTAAAAACTAGAACTTGTTTTGGTGGAAACCAAGCATGTTTATAAAATAATGTAACCTTACTAACTTGACTTTAAAAACACTTATTTATATGTATTACGACATTATATTAAGTTATTATAAGAATTTATAACTTGTATATATGCATTACACCTTAGAATTTAATATACAACAATTGCTCTCTTTCGATTTTTGAAAACTATTTTGACACACGAATTTAAAAGCTATCTTAAACTTTGTTTTAGATCATATAACTCTAGATATATGTTAATATATATGAATCAAGATTTCTGTAATTTTTTCATAATTTTAGACAAAGTGAAAGTATTTTTCAAAAATTCATTAGTTGACTGCTGACAGATTTTATCCGAATCTGTCCACCATTAAAAGTTAAGGGCATAAGCCTAACTTCGACTATGAAACCAAAACTTTTTAGATTATGTTTTGAAAACACAACATATTAAAGAGTCTCCAGCAACTTAATTCATTAAAAACCATGTAGTAACAAATAATTTATGAACCGAAAGATTTGGCTAAGATTAATGTTGTATGCTTAATCAATCTAAGTAGAAAACTATGCTAACTAAGACCTGGGCTATTTTCCTTGATAACACCTGTTAATGTATATGTTAATAACTAAAATATATAAGGAAAATTAAAAATATTGAGTTTAGCTATTTTTCATAGCCTACGGACTGTTCCTATGACGAATTATTGAACTGTGCGGACAGATTTACGCACCTGTGACAAAATAAAATTTTAACTAACCTATACTCTGATTCAGAACATATGCTGATTATGGCTGGTTATAGGACTCAAATACCTTTCCTATTATGGCTCTTACACCTATAGAAGTCGGACACACTATGAGATATACCTATCGGGAGTTGAGTATTTAAAATCAGGAAATCTATATAAGATTTAAAATAAGACTAACAACTAATTACTAACTTAAACAAGTAAAAATATTATATAATTAATATATAAACTTGTTTTATCAATATTATATGTTAATAATATTATTTAATATATATATTTGATATAGGTTCGTGAATCCGAGACAAACCCTGCACTTGTTCAGTGCCGTCGTATACATAATTGCTACGAAATACAGTTTAGTGAGTTTCATTACTCCCTTTTTATATATATTTTTGGGCTGAGAATACATGCACTGTTTTATAACTGTTTTACGAAATGGACACAAGTACTAGAAACATATTCTACGTTGAGTTGTACCACTTTGCATATTTTTCCCTAATAGCTTGGTAACTAATATTTACATATTGTAAGAGCATGTAAGCGCAAATCCTATTGATAGATCTATCAGGTTTGATAACCCAAACCGGGCTAGTCGCTCTAGTATCATAAACGGTTGCATAGTACTTCATTTTTACTACACTTGGTACAGTGTAGGGAGATTTCATAATAAAGGGAATATGCCACATTAATTGTTAAGTATGGTTATCGAAGCACTCAACAACTT